>NW_027397159.1:402160-612081 GCF_003265705.2 Callorhinus ursinus | reverse complement strand
TCTTCTTCTTCTTCTTCTTCTTCTTCTTCTTCTTCTTCTTCTTCTTCCCCTCCTCCTCCTCCTCCTCCTCCTTCTCCTTCTCCTTCTTTCTTCTTCTTCTTCTTTCTTCTTCTTTTTTTTAATGATCTTTGCCAATGCAACTGGTGAAAAGTCCTATCTGTTCTTTCACTTTCGGAATTAGGAAGGACAATGGATATGAAGACATTGCTTGAGGTCTGTGATAACGTGGTCTTCCTTCTGTGACGTCTCCGTGCCAAGGCGCTCACCGACAAGAGACGTATGAGACCTGCTTTCTTTCCTTCTCTTTCCGGAAGCCGGTCTCACGCCAGCACACACCGTAACCCATGTGACTGGGAGAGCAGAGTCGCAGCCCCGTGCCCTGAGCACGTGCCCCGTCGTGGACGTGTAGGAGCAACGTGGTTTTTTGAAGGAAAAAAAAAAAGCCTTTGGTGTGCTCTGAAAGTTAACGGAGATATCTTTTATGCGTCAAAGTTGTATGTATTTAAGACGTCCGCCTTGATGATTTGATATACGTCCACAGAGCGAGGAGATCGCCGCGGTCCAGCTGCATGGCGTGCACCTGCCGCTGACACAGTTCCCATCGCGTGTGTAGACGCGAATTCAGTATCTACCCTCTGAGCAAACGCCCAGGGCTCACCACGGCAGAAGCACAGGGGAGGTGGGAGGAGACGCGTGTGGGAGGCAGGCAGGGCATGTGGTGCAGGGCGACAGCAGCATCTCAGGTCTGCGAGGAGAATTAAACCAGAAATCCTGCAAATGCAGGAATTAGCCCAGTGCCTGGCACACAGCGGGCGGGCAGACTGGGCCAGCGGATGGGGCATCTGCGGAGGGTCAGGCACACGGACCGCCTTAGCCCCAAAAGTGTGTTTACAGGGGCTTTGGTTGTTCCTGCCTTGAGGAGGAGCCTGGAAAGAAGCTTCCAGAGTCAGAGTCTTAGACAGAATACCTCTCTCTCCAGTACTTGTGCCGGGTCCCCAACACCCCCATCCCCAGGGAGACGTCTGCCCCTCTCTCTCCTCCAGTGATGTCACTTGAGATCCTAAAGTGCTGGGATCCAGGACACAAGGCACGGAGCAGTCCCGTGGTGATGGGACTGGGTGCCCCATGGCTTCTGAGCCCCCAGGCCTGGCAGAGCTACCTGGGAGGGGGTGTAGGGGGACAGCCGCCCGAACCTGGCGCTGTCACTCTGTCACTGGGAGCGAGGAGCAGAGGGTGGGATCACAGAGGTCCCCAGGCAATGAGCATGGAGACAGTCCAGCCACACGACGGAAGGGGATGTCTCGGGAGGGCAGTCCTAGGGCCCCAGGACCAGGTCCCCTGGCCGCGACCACACCTGTCTCCCCTCTGGGAGCTGGGGGCCAGGGGGAGCTGATAGGTCAGCTGGTCCGAGTCTCAAGCAAGTCAGCTGTATTTCTCTGATGGGTGTTTTCCTCTTCTGATTCGGGAACACTCTATCCATGCCGTCCACACGCCAGATGTCCACTTCCTTGCCAATCACCCGCTGGCTTCAACAGCCACCCGCAAGGCCACGTCCTCCTTGGAGAACCAGGGACACAGGCTTGCCGGGAGACTCCCAGAGAAGTCAGACTGCACCGCCTCCTCCTGGCCAATGGCTCCACTGGGGCAGGTCCCTGCTCTGACTAATGTCACCAAGAAAAACCAAGGAGGGAAAGCGGCTCACGGGCGGGGCTAGAGCAGCCCTTTCTCCTAACCAGGCCAAATTAAGAAATGGAAGGAAGGTCCTGGGACAGGGAAAGCCCGGGTGACAAAGAGGAAGGGGATGGGGGGAGGAGCCCCATTCCAGGCACACGTCCCCTTCCCTGTACCCCCAGCCCCTGCTTCATTGGCAGATCCTCACTTCCCGCCCGTCCGTCCAGAGGTTTGGATGAAGCCCCACTTCCAGCCTCAAGAATAGGGTCATGTGACCACGACCTAATCCAAACAGAGCTTCGCGTTCCTCTGGCCACAGCGCCTGGCTCAGGGGTGAATACATGAACTAAGCTGGTGCAATCAGAGGGAATCTCAAGAGCCTCTCAGGCTGGACTAAAGGCACTCGCTCATTTCTGCTGGAATTCTACATGCAAAAATAAGGTTCTGTAGCCACTTGCAGCCATCCTGAGACAGGACAACTTGTCTGAGAATTCAAGCAGCACAAAGGATACTGAGCCAAGAGACAGAAAGCCAAAAATAAAATATGATACCTGCACCGGTGAAGGCAGAGCTGAGGAGAGATGCAGAGAAACTGACTTCTGAACCCACCTGTGGCTGAAGCCAACACTGGCCTACACCTGCCATGCACAGGACAGTTTCTCGCCTTACTCCTTAAGCCAATTGGAGAGGCTTCCTCCCTCAGCAAGCACGGAATCCTTGACAGAGCTGTGGGATGGAGCACTGGGAAGGTGGGCATGCGATGCTGCCCGGCACCAAATCCCTGTTGTCGAACTGATTTCAGCAGCGAGGCCGCAGAGGGGCAGGGGGTTTGGGAGCCAAGTGTGCACCCCTCTACCCCGCGCTCCCAGCTGCAGAATTCCTGGGGCTTCAAAACCTCTGTTACCTATTAGGCAAACCCAGATGGAGCCTCTCTTGGCTCCAGTAAAATCTGACTCCAAAATAAATGGCCTAATCTTTCGCAAAGATCTTTTATTAGGACAGTTATTCTTTGTAGCCTAAGACAGAGGGTCAGAGCAACCTGCTCCTTGCTGGCCAGTCCCGGGCATCCATTTCTGCCCACTCAGCTCCCATCGGAATGCGGGTGTCGCACGGCTCCTACCGGTCGAAGGCTCTGGGTGTGCGTTCCCCATAGAGCTTCCCGTGATGTTGGAAGTGTCCTGTGTGTGCGCCGTCCGGTATGGCAGCCAGGCCCCATGCCTCATGAGGACAGCTGCGGTGCTGAAACTTCCACTTTCTTTCATTTTAATTAATTTAAATAGCCACACATGGTAGGTACCTGCCATATTGCCCAGTGCAGCCTTAGGCAAATCCCGACATCTGGCTGTGGGGAGAGCAGCGGGCTCTCAACCTCGCCTGAGCGCACGAGACGCCGCAGACCACACAGGCCCGGTGATCAGGCAGACCTGGGTTTGCATCTCGGTTCTGCCATTTACTGGCCGTGTGGCCTTGGGCAAGTCACTCGACCTCCCTGGACCTCAGTCCCCTCATCTGCAAAATGAGCTTATAATAGTGTTGACCTCAGGGTTGCCGGGGTGATCTACTTAAAATCCAAACCAGAATATCCAGCAGGATCCTGTTCTTAGAGGAAATCACAATTCTGATGGTAAAGCCCGAGGCCTGGGGCTCTCGACATTTGGGCCGGGATGCTTCTCTGGGATCAGACTGTCCGGGGCACGGTAGGACGTTTAGCGACTCTGTGGACTCCAGCAAGCAGACACTAGTAGCCCCCTCTGTTTGAGTCACTACAACGCCCATGTCTCCGAGCATCACCTCGTGTCCCCCGGGGGGGGGGCACGACCGGCCCAGGGCGAGCACCCCCGTGCTGGGTCTGCCTGGATGGGCAGCACCGTCCGCCCGCTCTGCGTGCACCACCCGAACACCACAGACTTCCCAGGTGAGGGCGGGTGTCTCGCGGTTTCGCAGGGGACGGAAAGGGAGCTGGAGGAAGGCGCCGGCAGGGGGCACGGGCGTGCACCTGACCTGCACTTGGAGTCTCCGCAGCAGGGTTCTGGCGCCAGGAGAGCCTCTCGTGCCGGAGCATCCTCACTTGGCAGTGGAGACACAGCTGGAAAGGGGCTTGGCCGGGCCTGTCGCCCGGCCCCCTGTGTTCCAGGAACTTCTTTGCAGTCCTCGGTTTGCTTTTAACCCCTGGCTCTTGGAGATAAAGCTGCTTCTCCCAGCGTCCTCGGGAGGACGTGGGCGTGAGGGTGGGGTGTGCGCTTCCCTCCCAGGGAAAGTCTGCCCACTCTGCCCCGGGCCTCACAGACCCAGCTTCCCAACGACTCGGAGCTTGTGGATCAACAGCACCTTCAGCAGAGAGGAAGTTTCGGGCCCAAAGGAGCAGGGCCCAGGGGAAACTGAGGCCTCTACCCGAGCGAGGTGGCACTACCCGTCCTGGAATGAACACAGGCACCGCGGGCCCCGGGAGACCTGGGCACCTGGCCGCCATACGCCCTCCTGTTAGCTCAGCACCGGGGGCCTTAGGCAGGACCGTGCCCTGGAGGTCAGGGGGGCTGCGCCGGAAATCCCGTCACGATGCTCCAAGTTGCGTCACCCCCAGCCTGCTGCGGGTGGTGCCTCGGCACCGGGGGCCTCAGGAGGGTTGAGGGGGCAGCCCAGCATCTGCCCCTTAGAATGAGGGGGTGCACGGGGAGCATGGTGCAAACAGGGGTGCAGTTACGGTGGGCACCGACAGCTGTCACTTCCCTGCAAACGGGCCCACTGCGTCCTGTTCGGAGACCGCCCCATCCGGAGGGGCCCCGCCCCAGGCCCGTCTCAGCACCGCCCCCCTCGCCGCCCCGACCTTCACCACCACCTGTCATCCTCACGCGCTCGGCTCGGCTCCGTCTGCCCCTCTCCATCACTGTGATGCCCGATTCCATGTGTTTTACTTATCGCTGAGGCCCCGATACCAGAATGGTGCCTAGAGAACCGCCCGGGTACACCTCCCGGAATGAACCAGCATGTGATTCAACGTATGCTGTGAAGATACCGTGACCTCGCGAACCGCAAGCCGGGGAGCTCTGCAGAGGACCCCGACCCCACGCCCCGTCGTCGGCTGCGGGACGCCTCTTTCTTCCAAAGACGCTGGCTGGCGTGGGGACAGATGGGGACAGCAAACACTCCGTGGGGGTTGCGGGGGTCCTGGGGCTGCTCGTCCACGTCACGCATCCGTCCCTGTTACTGTTCCCGAGGCCTTTGTCCCTGGGATGCCACTCTTCCTCCTGCTGAAGGGACATCCCCACAGACGCTCAAGGAGCTCCCAGCCCCCCACTCACATTCGATGCCTGCAAACCCAAACGCGGAGTGCCGAGCGCACTGCAGACCCCTCAGCACCCGGTCGGGGACACGTCGGGGGCGTCGCAGGCGAGAGGAGGGGACAGGCAGAGCTGTTTCAATGCTGTGGCCCATCTCTGCAAGACACACCGGGTCAGACCACGCTTCTCTGTGTGTCTGATCCGTGTGCGTGATCCTGCCCGCGTGGAGAAAGCCATAGAAGGAGGGCGGGCAGGTCAACACTGATCCCTGGGGGCTGACAGGTGCGCCACCGGGGGGTGTGTGTGTGTGTAGATTTGCCGGCTAAAAAAAATCGGGGTAAAAGACGTTTGTGTCTTGTGATCCCATTTTTAAAAAATTATTTTTCTAGATATGGATATGCATCAATGTGTCAAGAGAGATGTGTTAGAAATGATCGCCGAGCTGTTTTAATAAGAGACTACATATTGTATGACTCCATTTCTATGAAATGTCCAAAAAAGGCAAATCTATAGAGACAGAAGGTAGATTAGTGGGGGCCCAGGCTGAGGCGGGGGATGGGGATTAATGGCAAATGGGGTGACAAGAAAATTCTAAAATTGGGTCATGGTGATGGTTACCCAGCCCAGGAAGTTTGCTAAAATATCACTGAATGGTATGCACAAAATAAGTTGCAATTCTAATTATTTTAGCAACAGCATGCATAGCACACAGATTATGCCTGTAGGCGCTCGGCCCGCAGTCCCGACTTACGTCATAGGGCTGTCGAAGGGTCCCCTGAGCTAACCAGGGTCAGAGTTAAGTCCTTTCCATGTGTTGGCTACTAGGTCAAGTCCCTTACTTGATTGATGACACTTGGTAATCCTCACAATGGCCTTCTGAACCAGGGACTGTGACCGTCCCCCTTTCCGAAGGAGACTGGGCAGGGCAGGGGATGTACAAATTGCCCAAGATGCAGAGCTCGGAACGGTGAAGCCGGGAAAGCTTTGGAAGAAACTCCCCGTGGTTCTCCTGCACATCCTACAAAGTCTCGACTGCCTTTGTCTGAATGGTCTTTTCAAGGACGCCCATCTAGCGAGCAGCCTCGGAAGGCAGAGATAGGGTCCCCCTGAAGAGCACGGGCCAGGCACGCGTGTGGCCAAGCATGACAGAGGTGTTGTCTCTCTCCGTGGAGAAGGACAGGCGGGCTTTCTGACTCAGTCCATCTGCCGCTCTGACCGGGCGCCTCGGACGTGCATGGCTGCCACGGCTCTGGGAACCGGACGTCCCAGATCAAGGTGCCCACCTGGTCCAGTCTGCGGCCTGTTATTATGGACTCAGGCCCCCGAAGCCCAGGGCTCTTCTCTCATAACCGAGCCTGCGTGTGCAGGGGTCCCTGGTGTGGCCCCTGGCATGACCCCGTGGGGAGAAGAGCTCAGGCATCTGGGTCAGGAGATGCAGAAACACTGGCCACCCTCTGTCTCCGACCAGGGGTCTCGTCTTCCGCCAGCAAACTGGGGCAGGTTGGTTTGTCAGCTTGCACTCAGGGTGGATGTCAGAGCCTTCCACATCCTGTACAGAGCTCAGGTCTGTCCAAATCCAGACCCTCACGCACCTGCTGCAGGGCAGGTGCTTACGACACGTTCCCTCCCCGCCCCCCCAATGGCACCCCGAGCGGTGCCTCCCCAGCTCTGCGAGTATCGCTGGCCTCACCGGACCCCGAATCACGGGCTGAGTCTGTGTCCTGGGGATGGACTCTGAGTCTGCCAAGCCTGGCCGACATCCCCACTCGGCTTCTGCTGACCTGGGACGACCCGTTGCTTCGTCAACAGCCTGGGGCACCAACTCCAAAGTCATTTCAGGAGGCAATTTTTAGTTTGGGTACATTTGTTTCCCTAAAGATACTGATTCTATTCCTGGAGATTCTAGTATATTCCTGGAACTACCAGTAATACTAGCTTCTCTTTTCCTACTCTCTAAAATAGTAAGAAAAGGCTCCATGACCAACTCATTTAAGACCAGCTAAAGGTAGTTATGTCAACAACGGCAGCGAATTCTTTCTGGGGGTTCTGTAGGCTCGCAGATGGACATTTTAACCCACCTAGAAAAGTCATCAGTGTGAATGTGTCCTTTCAAAGGGTCACACTTCCTTACCAGGGGTCCTGGCTCTTAGGGGAATTGCAAACCAGTCAAAAAGACCAATGGTCGCCGAGGATGGGGTGCGGGACCATGGCTGGGGCAGGGCAGGCTCCAGATGCAACCAAGGGCCTGCTCCCCACCTTGGCCTCACCAAGAAAGTGGGGTAAGCGGGGTGACTGTCCAGCCAGAAGAAGGGCATGTTTTCCTTGGAGCAGTGGTTCTTTAGCCCACAGGACAGCCCCCTAACCAGGAATTACCCGGCACAAAATATCCATTAGTGCCGACATCGTGAAATTCTGCCCCCGAGGTGAGATCTTTGCGTCCCATGGAGGAGCCGTTCGCCCCGGGGCCTGGGGAGCCCTGAAGTGGAGTCGGATTGGACAGAGGCCCTACGTGTACGTACACACTGGATTCGGAAGACTGGGTGCCGATAAATTCATCATTTTTATACTCATCACATGTCGACATGATCATGTTTTTCATATAGTGGGTTAAATACATGCATTTAAAGCAATTAGCTTCACCCTTTCTTCCTTTTCCGAATGTGACGGTTGGAGACATTTAAACCACATGCGTGGCCCACATTGCTTCTCTTGGACAGTGTGGCTCAGAATTTCATCCCCTCCCCCCTCCTCCCACAGGCCTCTCAGGTCTTCTGTAAGGTGCCGTGGGTTTGGGGGCCGCCATCAGCCCAGAAATCACTCTTGGGGGAATTAGGGAAAAGCATCTCTTCCTCGAGACGCTGCCCGCAGTGGCCAGAAAGCCGTGAGACTATCCTGGTGCTGCTGGGACCCCTTGTCGCCGCTGGGACTTTGCCGTAACCTAGAAGGCTTGCGCGCCACCCTCTGCCCGAGGCGCCGAGAGCGGTGGACAGCGGTGGCCGAGCGGGGGCTGCCGTCTGCAGGGAAGGATCTTTCCCCACTTCCGCACTCAGCGGTTTGTACGGTTCTCTCCGACTTACACGTGCTGCTTCTAACACCAGAGAAAAGACTCTGACGCTATGTGTCAGACCCTATCTAAGGGGAAAAAAAGCATTATCTGCTTGCTTGCCTTGGTTCTTTATGTTTTCTTCTGGGTATGTTTCCAGGATTACAAAACATATGGAGAAAGACCAAACGGTTCATTTCTGGCTTGGACCAGCCCTCGTGCCGTCTTACTCCTTGGCAAGTATTGTGGGTGTATTATCGCGGCAAATGTTGGTGGGGAAGACCAAGAACTAGGGTCATTCTCTCAAGGAACTTAGGACTCTAGAGCAGGGGTTTTCTAGGGAAACTTGTCCCTGGAAAGGCGAAATAATAAAGGTGTTAGATTTGCGGGCCAGATGGCGTCTGTCACCACGGCGGGACCCTCCTGTGGTCATGCAAAAGCCACCACAGACAATACAGAAATAGGTTTGCATGGCCATGTTCCAATAAAACTTTATTTACACAACAGAGGGGGTGCTGGATTGGACCCAGGGTTCACGGTCTGCCCTATCAGTGGTTCCAACAGCCGCCCCATAGGCCGGACTCACACTGCAGATGTATTTTTTGCTCATGAAAAAAATTAATTGGTTGCCCATGCGGGAACGGAAGCGATCTTTACATAAGATCCAAATGCGTAGTTTCTCCTGAAGAGACAGCAGTGCAGAACTCCCATTTACTCACAGCCACGAGTAGCAGCAGGCGAGGACGGGCCGTCCTTCTAGCCCAGGGCACGTCTGGCTTACCGCTGCCCCCCCCCACCATCACCCTCTTGCTTACTGGGCATATTCGGGGTTTGAAGCACAGTCCAAGGCATACCTGATGAACACCAGGTTGGGAGTGATACCAAATGGAAAAACCAAAATGGGAAAATTTAGAGGAGTGACTGGAAGTGTGTTGTACATAAACCAACCAGCTGAATTTCTTACTTCCAGGGGTCGAACCTTCTTAGCGAATGGGATACGCAAGGGAAGTTCCCGTCAGTCTAATGCGGATGATTAATGGGGGCGCTTACCTTGATGACATCCTCGTCTGTGGACTTGCACTCCACCGACTCCGAGATATCCATCACGGCGCTGTTCTCCTCCACAGAGACCACCTTGATGGGCAGGGCTACCGTCTTTCCCGTGAGAATGGCAGTGTTCAGAATTTCAGTGTCCTGTCAGAAGAAGCAGACGTACCTGGGTCAAGGGGGCTAGTCAGTGCTCTTGAATGGTAGGGAGAACCTTCCGAAGTGTTTGCCAGGCGGTACTCATTGAGAACAAGACGCCGTAGCCCTCCCCTTAGAACTTGGGCAAAAAACGCCATTCTTTTCCAATTTTCCAAGAACATTTACAATTTAGTTTATTTAGGATCATCTTCTTAGTTACCAACTGCAACGGTGAGATATATATATTTTTTTCTTTTGCAGAGACCAAGTGGAAGTGATGCATCGGTTGGGTTTGGGTTGTAGGCAACAGAAATGAACTCCAGCTAGTCTGAGCAGGAAGGTGCTGTGGTCGGTGGAGTAACCCACCTCCCCACCCCGATACCCGAGCTCTAATCTCCGCAACTGGTGAGTCTGTTCTGTTACATGGTCTAAGGGCCTTTGCAGTTGTGATTAAGTGACCCATCTTGAGATGGGCAGATTATCCCGGATTATCTGGGGCAGACCCAGGGGAATGGTGAGAGTCCTTTATAGGAGGTGATCACGGGGGTCGGAGGAAGAGGGCTCGAGGGAGGGGACCGAGGCAGGGGTCAGAGGGATATGATCACGACCTAGGAGATATGGGGGGGGGCGGCTTAGGAGCAGGAAAACGACAGATCCCCCCCTATGTCCTCCAGAGGGAACCCAGCCCTGCTAACACCTTGATTTTAATTCCGTAAGACTCATTTCCAACTTCCGATGCCCAGAACTGTCATCTGTTAAGTTGGTATTAATCTTGTATAGCGGCTGGAAACTAACACGGGTTCTTATCAGCTGGGTCCTGGGCCACTCCCGGGGTCAAAGGAAAAGCTGTGGCAGGCCTTGGAAAGGCAGGCCCCTGATCCGCTTCCAGGATATTGAAAACCGGGAGGAAGGGGCAGCGTTTCCAGAGTGGAGCAGAGCGAACAGCTTCAGCCATTTCTCTCCCCGAGGCCCACGTTCTCGGGCCGGGGGGCGGGGGCAGACTGGTCTCATGGGGGCTAAATGCTCGTCCCTTGTGCAGGGGAGGATGGTGCCCTGTGACTCACACCATTCACCCAGGAAAAAGGTCGCTGTGGGAAGAGGGAGAGAGGAGATTCCTGTGCGGCAAACAAGACCAGTGAGTGAGTCACTTTTGTTCCCTGAGGCCCAGGACCGCTGGACCTTGGTGGTGGACACAGATGGCTGGGGCGGCGTCTTCTGTGCAGACTTTTATGCCAACCGAAGGCTCTTCCTCCGCTGCCCATGCGAGCCCATTCCATCGCAGCTCTGGGGCCTTCAGCTCATCCCGGGCACTCCAACTTCGTGCAAAATGATGAGCGTCACATCTCCCACACAGGGAGTGATGCTCAAAGTGATAAGAAAGTACTGTCTCTTTTGGGTCTGGAGGTACTTTTGTCATCCTTCCTTTTAGGGACAAATGAGAATGGAAAAAAAAAAAAGGGTCTGTGGCTTTGGGACATCTATCAGCACCTTTTACCTTTGGGCCGATTCCTCCCAAAGTCTGTTTCTCCAGAAACACTGCTCCCCTTTGAAGCAGGAGTTGTAGAGAAAGAGACTTTCTCACTTCTTTCTCCAGGGAAGCAATGGACACGGAAATGGCCTTTTGCCTTAAACAAGAGCACAGATGAGAGTCACCGGTTATGAGTCGAGTCCCAGCGTCTCTCTGATGCTGGTGCCCACCAGCCGGCATTAAATAACCCTCTGCCGGCTCTGCTCCTGGGTCCACAGGATTCCCGTGCTGGGATGGCAATGTGGCGGCCCGCACACCGGCCATTACAGATGCTAAGAATACCACAGAAACTCCCCAAGTCCATTTTCAGGTTCATTACAGGTAATGTGCTCAGAGCTCAGTCTTTACATTTTCTCTCTCAGAATGGTCTTTGGCTAATAGCTTCATTAAGCCAGCAAACTCCCTCGTGGGTTAACTGTGATTAGCTTCCTAGCGGTCATTGCAGGTACACACACTCACACGCACACACACACACACTCCTCCACCTAAAGTGAGTCATGTCAAGATTCAGACGGGGTGGACATGGTTTGGGTCTCACCGGCCACCAGAAGCCGCAGGAACAGAGGATTAATGGTCACGGAGACTCCAAATGGGTGGAGGAAGCACTGGGGGTCGGTGGCTTGGGCCGAGTCGAGCGCCCCCATTTGAACTGTGGCCGGGGAGAGGGCACAGGCCAGTGGGCTCGGCTGGAGAAGTGCCGGGGTGTAGGTCACCTGCTGAGTGTCTTCTGTGGGTCCCTCTGGATCCACTCTGCCCGCGAGGCTGACCTGTGTGGACAAAGCTACAGACCCCCTGCCTTCTGGCTTCTGGCCAACTTAGGATGCGTCATAAAACTGTGTTTCCCGCACAGAGCTTGTGTGGTTGGCGGGAGCTGTGTGACTAATTCCGGTCAGTGTTGTGAGCTGACACATGTGGGTCACTCCTGGCCGAGAGCAGTTACCCGTGTTCCCGTAGGGACTTTTCCTGAGGCAGAGGGACCAGGAATATTCCAGATGGTAGCTGCTCCATCAGCCTGAGGCTCTGAGTCACTGTGAATACGGGCCCCTCTGTGGACCAGCCCCAGGTATAGAGTCTGAGCAAGAAATAAGAATAGGGCTCCTGGGTGGCTCAGTCGGTTGAGCGCCTGACTCTTGGCTTCGGCTCAAGCCCTGATCTCGGGGTCATGGGGCTCTGCGCTCAGCAGGGAGTCTATGGGACATTCCTGTCCTCTGCTCCGCCCCCGCCATGTGCTCTCGCTCTCAAATAAACAAATAAATCCATCTTTTTTTTTTTTTAAGAAGATTAATGCTGGAGAACTAGGGGCTGCTTGTTACTGTCACGTGTCCTACTTCAACCTGACTGATACAAAGGGGAGACCATCTGTAGAAATAGCAACAGGAACAGCCTACAGTGGTAAGTTTAGTTTTGACATTTTTATTTCAGACACCTGGTTAGTGCTCCTATAATCACTTAGCAAGCATTTAAGGGCATGCTTTGATGTTGGTTTCTGCCACCCACACCCTCCGTTGATGAGCTGGATGCTTGTTTTAGCTCTCTAGGTTAGACTTGGGATTTTCTGAGGTCGGGATCTGTGTGTGCTGTGGACTGAATTGTGTCCCCGACCCCAAATCCATATGCCAGAACCCCAATCCTCAGTGTGACTGTGTTTAAAGGTAGGAGGTATCTTTAAAGAGGTAATTAAGGTTCCATGGGGCCATAGGGTGATCCCAACCCAGTCGGACTGGTGTCCTTATAAGAATAGGAAGTGATATCAGGGATGCAGCTGAGGACAGACCTTGGGAGAAACCAAGCCCGTGGACACTTAGATCTTGGATTTCCAGCCTCTGGAGCAATGAATGTTCTGTTGATGAAGCCCCAGCCTGGGGTCATGGGTTATGGTAGCCCTAGAAGACGGTCCTGTGCTGTAACACAGCTCTGGACACCACGTTGCAAATCGGGGCCAAGACGTGTCCTTTATCAGCACCTTGAAAAGTAGTCTGTGCTGTCATGAAGAAAGGGGACAGACCCGTTGGCATAAAAACGCGTGATGTTAGCAGAGGCAACCAGTGGTGGTGAGGCTTGGACCCTGCGGGAAGACAAGTCGCAGGGTGTGTCCAGGGCTGTGGGACTGAGTCCTTGGGGCGGAGCCCTGGCCGTCTCTCCAAGGGGGGCCTGGACCATTCGAGAGGTCAGGAGGTAGCAACTCCTGCACGGCCCTCTGATCCCTACAAAGGAGCCGCTTTCAGATTGGATTGTAGTTTCCCGCTTCCCCGAAATCGTAGGATTACGGAAAGCAGCAGCAAACACTGTGGAAGCAGGGAGAACAGAGAGAAATGCAGGCTTGGATTGGGCATGTTGGCCAGGTCTGGCAGGGGAGGGCATGCATCTGGCCCCAAGGACCCGGGAGACGGGGGTGTGGGATGGAGAGCTTTCCTAGAGCCAAACGTGCATGTGTGTGTCCGCAGGTGCGTATGCATGTGTGCAGTACGAGTGTGCACACATGTGACATGCATGTGCGAGCATGTGCGTGCGTGTGTGGTGTGCAGGCCTGTGGGATACGCATATGCATGCATGTGTGGTGTGTGCACATGCATGCGTGTGTGCATGTGTGCAGTACGAGTGTGCACATGAGATATGCATGTGTGAGCATGTGTGTATGTGTGGTGTGCAGTGTGCATGCCTGTGGGATATGTGTGGTGTGTGCACGTGCGTGTGTACGTGTGCAGTAAGAGTGTGCACACGAGATATGCATGTGCATGCGTGTGTGGTGTGCAGTGTGCATGCCTGTGGGGTACACGTGGGCATGCATGCGTGGTGTGTGTCTGTGTGCGTGTGTAGTATGCGTGTGCACACGAGATATGCATGTGTGAGCATATGCATGCATGTGTGGTGTGCAGTGTGCATGCCTGCGGGATACACGTGTGCATGCATGTATGGTGTGTGTCCGTGTGCGTGTGTGTAGTATGTGTGTGCACGCACACGTATGAACTGATGGCAGACACAGAGGTAGACGTGGCTGGTTGTCCTCCCAAATCCCTTTTCAGTCAAGGCTAATTCAGTGTTTAGATGAGATGCCGAGGACACTATTGAAATTCACACGACTGTCCTGCTTTCGGAAACCCGCTCAAGCCCCCCGACCCGGGCCCTCGGGGGGAGCGCCTCTGAGCAGGGCTGGCCGGAGCAGGTACTGCCTCACCTGCAGCCCCTGGGAGCTGTGCGCTGCTCAGCTCACAGAAGGCACTTGTCCCCTGCGGGCACGGTGTCCCCTGCCCGCGGGCTCCAGCACCAGGAGAGCAGACCCGTACCCCGTTTCCCGGCCGAATCGGCATGACAGAGGCACGACTCTGACTGGGAAGCATTTCCTCTCTCCTCCTCCGGTATTTTCCTGCCCTCCACCTCTTTCCACCACAGTCCTGCTCTGCTCAAAAGGATCAATAAAGTCAGGGACTTTAAATCACTGTCGTTTCAAATTTGAAGAGAGCCCGAGGCTTCGGAGAAAACACGCTTTGTTGTGTGAGGTGCCCTCATAAATGTAAATTGCTTTGGCTGTCTTCTGTAGTTTTACAAATCGTATTTTTAATTTCTAAATAAAGAAAGAACACAGAATTACTTCTGGAGCGTGGAACAGACGGAAGGGTGTGTTTTGACCCCGATGACGCTCTCTGGGGGAGGGATAAGAGGGGCGTGCAAACGTGGTCCGTCCACGCACGGGACACGCCCAGCCACAGACGGCAATGACCCATGGGCCTGTGCCCCCATGTGAGCGGACCTCGAAACCATGGTGCTGAGTGCAAGGAGCCCACAGAAGGCCACATGGTGCTGGGTCCTGTCCACAGGAAGTGCTCAGAACAGCAAATCCGTGTGCATGGAGGGTTGCTGGCGGTGGCGGGGAAGGGGAAGCGGAAGGCACGGCGGTGGTTCAAAGGGCAGCAGCTGAATCTGTAGGTGATGGAAACCTTCTGGGACCGGGTAGTGGCCTAGCTTTGTGACTGTGCTAAGAACCGCTCAAGCACAGACTTGGAGACGGTGCCTCTTAGGGCATGTGAGCCATCTCTCAGCACAGAAGGAGGGAGAGAGCCTTGGGAAGGCCACAGCTGGGGTCACGGCTGGCTTGGCCTCCAAGGAGCACCCGGTCCCCCTCACCCTTGGGTCACATACCCAGAGGTGGGACCTGCAGCTCCGAGGCTGGATGCCTGGCTTTTACACCAACGGTGGGGGCTCAGGACCAAGGACAGAACCCGCTGAAGGGAGAACCTTCCAGACAGGGCAGAACAGCCTCTCTCAAGGCGGATGTGCTGTGAGCCATGGAGAAGCCTTGTTAATAAAAACCCCAGGTTGCATCTGGGGAGCTCTTGCTATGAGCCAGGTGTCGCTCAACAGTCATCTCTACCCTCAACCCATGAAGCAGGTAGTCTTAGTCTCCCCGGTCCGCAGACGGAGAAACTGAGGCCCAGGGCTGATAAGGTGGCTTGTTCGGGGTACGCAGCATGAAGGTGACCTCACCAGGTTTGAACGTGCACCTCGGGGCTGAAACACCTGTTCTGTGGGACGGAACAGCCGTGAGTCTGGGTTCTGTCCCTTTCTTGCTGTTATTTAAATTCTCCAAGCATCTGCTTCTGGGCTGTGGACCTGGGAATAATTAGTGTCGTTGCAAAGATTACCTCTGACAATGTTTACGCGCTGCCTGTCAGGGCCCAGGATAGAGTCTGTGTTGACGGGGAGGGCGGCTGGTCTGCGTGACTGGGTGTGTGGGGCAGGACAATCAGCATGCGGAGGTGAGCCCACGCCTCTGTGCCGTGTGTGTGTGTGTGTGCGTGTGTGCGCGCGTGTGCTTGTGTGTGTGCGTGTGCGCATAGAAGATAACAAATAGGACGCGTGTGTCGCAAGCACTGAACACGCAGAGTCTGGAATGACAGAATGTTACTGTGTTTTGTGTGCATTTCAGATTTGCTTTTCTTTCGTAAAAGAGAGGAAATAGGGCTCATAACTTTGAAATCCCTCATTTCCTCAAATCCAGTTTCCTGGATTATGATTATGCTCCCAGAGGCACCGCCACTGGGAACTTGATGTCCATCTTTGGCATCTGTGATTTTGGACTTTTATCACCTTCCCACATCCGTAAAGAAACTGCAGCATTGTTCCCTCCGTTTACGTTTTGTACAAACATATGTTCTATGCAGTTTACACCAGCATATCATATTGGACTTCCCTCCGCTTGCGTCTTCATTTTGCTCAGTTACGTTTTCCCGCTCTGTCCGTGTCCACCTGGCTGAACCGTAGCTCTGGGCTGAGATCCACATCTACACACCGATCTAAGTCTGTCTCGGGGAGCAGCTAGATGTCCATCGTATGGCTTCTCCATGTTCTACTTTTCCGTTCGCCCACTGATGGGAGTCCAGGAAGTTTTAGACTCTGCCATGATGACGAGCTCTCTGTCCTTCTGTGCACCCATTCGAGATTCTCCAGCACCAACTTGTGCCCATGGAATTGCTGGGCCGGGAGGCACACACACTGCCGTACTGCTGTGCATGGTCATGTTCTCCACTAAACTCTGAGCAATGGCGCATTAGTGCCTTTTCCTGAAATTCTTGACAACACGTGGGCGGTTACATGTCCACTTGACCAGGCAACAGTCCCCAATATTCCATCAGACACTAGTCTAGGTGCTACTCTGCAGATGTAATTAGGCAGATGTGATTCATGCTCCTAATCAGTTGACTGTCAGGAAAACATTATTTTAGACAATCTGGGTGGGCCTGGTTTAATCAGTCGAAGGCTTTTAGATGCCAAGTTGAGGCTTCTGAGGAAGAAATTCTGTCTGAGGGCTGCGGCTTCAGCCTGTGCCACAGAGGGACAGCCTGTGGATCAATGCATCTCCCTCTATCCAGATAGAAAGATCTACATGTCGTATATACCGTGTATATGGTTCTTTCCCTCCACACTGCACTGACAGTCTAGAAAATGAGTCAGTGCTGGGTGAGCCTAAGTATGATGGATAGGTGGTCCATCTTGCCTTGGACTCCAGGGGAGCCACTGGATAGGGGCACGAGAATACTTCCAGTTTCTATCCAAACCCTTTGGTAGCTTCCAGGAACTCAAATCCAAGCCTCCTTCTTTCTGCCTGTGGTCAGAGCAGCGATCCACTCCTGTGAAGGGTGTAAGATGAGCCAGCTACTCTGCAATCCACACGTTCCCCACCTGGCTTTGAGGGAGAAGCCGTGGAGGTGCATCCTCCACCATCACGGAGGCGGACAGAGCCCAGCATGTCCTGCTGGGGTCTCCTCCAATTGCGGACTGAGAGTTTCACTTCTTCCCCGAGGAAGGCGGCTCAGAGTGACCTGGATTAACAGGAGGTCTACCGTTTACTGATTCATTGTCAATGCTGGGGTAGAGATGGCAACCATGCGCTGCTTCTTAGCATTAATTTTTAAAAAATTAATTAATTAATTTAAATATTTACAGGAAGGGAAGGTGTCTGTGACAACCTTGCATACCTTTCACAGGACGTTAGACTTTTGCAGGCTGATTAACAAGATTCAGGGGCCAAATCCTGCCCACGGTCTGCTTTTATATCGACTCAAGAGCCAAGAATAGTTTTTGAATTGGCCGAAGTTTTAATATGTAATAGACACTGGATGTGTCCCTACAGAGTGTAAAATACTAAATAGCCCTTTCTGGGAAATCGATGCCTCTCCCTGGACAAGAAGATCATTTTCCTAAAATGATGGGGCTCTCAGTGCACTCCCCTGGGGGCCTCTCCTGTTCCTCTGGGGGTCAGGTCCTTCTGCTTTGCTGGACCAATGGGGTTGGCATCCTGATGGATTTTCTCTGCCTCAGTTGTAACCCACTCTGCTGAACTGGGTCCCCAGCTGGCCATTGATAACCTGTCCCACAGCCCACAGTACACCTGCACCGTTTGCCGGACGTGGCAGGTATGCCCCGCGATAATCCGCATTGCTGCGGGAGTCCCGGATGCTCTGGACCCACAAACGGCATTGGACCCACCAAAGTGCAAGGACTCATGCTGAACGGGAAGGGGTATTTGAATTGTGGCTAATTTTACAGGTGGGTCATAATTCACAGTAGAGATTATTTTTGTGGTATTTGCTTCCCTGCACACAGTTTTAGCTCTAGGGGGGAGGATATGGATACCTGAATAATAGGAAGCTCCGACAACTGGCCCTTCCAGCCTTCAGCATGGAGGATGTTACAAATGACCCCTCCCAGAGGAAAGATGGAGGTACAAGAAAGTCATCAAGCTCTTCCTCCAGGTCAGATGAAGCACAGTCCGTAGGCGAAGCACGCCATGGGCTAGCAGAGGGACCTTCGTGGCAGCCGGATGGTACCCTGGATCAGGCAGCAAGCTCTGGGGAGATCAAAGGTCCAGGTTTGGAAATCAAGAAGAGAGTCCAGTTGCCAGCGTTTGGGGGGCCGAGACCCTCACTGCTTCAGTGAACACAAAATCAGAGCACCCATCTTGCTGTTTGCACACTTGCTTTGTGGCATTCCAGGTCCTGTTCTCTTTGCTTTGTCTTCCTCATCTGTGAGATGGGGTAATCCCATTTTCCTCCAGGGGTCTTCTGAGAACCCGAGGAGAAGGTACACAACCCCCCGGCTCAGTGCTTGGCACAAAGGTGGCTGCTCCATGAACATTAGCCCCATCCGGGAAACAAAGTCCAAGAGCCGTGACTCTGGATTTCAATGTCCTATGTCACCGGATCACCCCCGAGCTCTCAGCGGTAAGACGGAGTGCATTCAACTGTAACTGAATTGGGAACTAATTTAGCATTGCTTGCAAGTCGATGGAGGACCCGCTTAATTAAGCTTTCAATTCGATCAGGACGGATCATCAGCAGGACCCCCAGGAGTGGTGGGGATGGGATTTGCTTGCAGGCTGCAGACCCTTGAAGCTGATCCCCAGGGTGTGAGCAAGGCGGAGCCTGCTGTTGCTGATCACTCAGTGAACCGGGGGTCTCGGACCGACCTTCCAGGGAGTGATAAAGCTCCTCCTTCCTCAAGTAAAGAAAAAGAGCTTCTCCCCAATTCTTGCCTGCCAAACAATGGTGAGGTCTGTCCATTAGGATAATATGTTGAGAGATCTGAATAGCTGAGACATTTGGGCAGACAAAACAGACTCGCCAAATTCCCAAGACAGCAGAGGGTTCACAAGTATTGACAAAAGCGTCTTGGCCACGGGCACCTGGGTGGCTGAGTCAATCAAGTGTCTGCCTTCGGCTCAGGTCATGATCCCAGGGTCCTGGGATCAAGCCCCGCATCGGGCTCCCTGCTCGGCAGAGAGCCTGCTTTTCCCTCTCCCTCTGTCTGCTGCTCCCCCTGCTTGTGCTCTCTCTCTCTCTCTGTTAAATAAATAAATAAAAATCTTAAAAAAAAAAAAGCGTCTTGGCCAAAATCAGGAGGGAAAAAGGGCTTCCCCCTCACCCCATCCCTCTGGAGCAGAAAGTTCCCTCTCCTGGTGTTTGGATTGGGGGAGAGGAAGGAAGCACCTGGTTTCTGGATGGCCCTTCTTCTGCGGAGAGGCAAGAAATGTGGCTGTCTGGTGTGTCTAGGCAGCAACATACAAAAACCCTCTGAACCCCAGAAGTGACCCGAAAAAGGCAATGGCTAGAGGAAATAAACATGAATGACATTGTAGCAAAAAGGGGCTGTTTGCCACTCGGTATCCATTCTCCTCTTTTTCTTTAGTAACAGAGCTACAGTGTTTTGGGGAGCGGGGTGGGGGAAGAGGACCCTGCTAACAGACTAAACTGCTCAGTCTCCTTGCAGCTAGGGGTGATCCTGTGACGGAGACTTAGCACAGGGCTTCTCAAAGTACGCTGCCCAGACCAGCAGCTGCAGCATCACCTGGGAACTTTAGAAATGCAGATTCCTGGGCCTCACCCCACACATACTTAAGTCAGAAACTCTGGGGGTGGAGCCCAGTAGCCTGTGTTTTAACCTTCTCTCCAGGTGATTCTGATGCTGCTCAAAGCTTGAGAAGAGTTCCAGTCCAACTGTAAGCAGAAATATTATGTGACACTTCAGGAAATCTCCATTCTTTTTGTCCCTTTTCCAGCCACCTGGAATACAAATACAATGGCTGGAACATGAGCAGCCATCTTGGACCATGAGACAAACCTGGAAATCACAATCACTCACTGAGCACAGTGGGGCAGAGAGATAGGAGAAACTTAAATCTCCGGTAACTAAGGAGTGGCCCTGGACTTACTTAGGTGTGTGAGATAAACTTCCTTTACGTTGTAGCTATTGGTTTTGAGAGTTTTCTGTTAAACTCTGGCAAACCTAGGGCTGACTCGTGTAGATGTTCCTTCGCACGCTTGAGCCATTGCACAAAGACAGGCGACATGTCTAGTGTTGTAACCATGAGAAGGCCAGGGTGCTAGCTGGTGGCCTGCATGGTGGGAAAGGCAGGGGATGGTGGTAATGCCATTGTTGTGTCTGAGAGCAAGCCTCCAGCAGAGACTGACAATTCACCCTAATCTGCAATAGCAAAACAAACAAAACAAAACAAAACAAAAAAAACTCCAAAAGGGCACTCGTTTTCTCAAATCAAGGCATCCTAGTTAAAATGATGCACTGGCCGCCCAGTAACCAGTTGTATGCTGATCAATGAAGGTGCTTGAAATGAAGGTTCTGGATTCAGGGCAGAGGAGTCCGGAGAAGGGCCATCAGATTAACAGACTGACTTTGTTAGGTGCGACCGGTGGTTTACATAATCCTGTGATTAAGAATATCTTATGTGCACGCACGGGCGCTGCAGGGGCAGCCTCAAAACTGCACCCACCGACGTGCTTCTCCCTCTCGCCCGGCGAGCGCAGACACCCCGCTCAGCTGCCTGGCTCAGTCTGACAGTCTTTCTCATCAGGGAGGGAAGGGGGACCTTATTACTGGCCAGCTTGCAGGCGGCAGGCCGGATGGAGCAGGGCCAGACTGGACCCACTGCCTCCTCCCTGCCCATTTCCTAGTGAACAGATCCCCCAGAGTTCTGCGTGATGTTCTGGTAAAATTGATTTTAAAAACCCTCCGGGAGACGCCGGTGGGGAATGCAGAGCTGATGGGGACATGGAAGCTACCACTGCTGTGTCATTTCCTCCTTGCAGCTGCTCTGGGTCGTCCAGGAGCAGCCAGGGCCAGGAGGTGGAAGGGCCGGGAGGGGACGTGAGCTCATGGTACATTAAACCCCAGTGACTTTGTCTTGAATTGATGTCATGGGCACAGACCCCATTCCCGGGCATTGAGGGTGAGGACTTCCATCATCTCCTTTTGGGGGGATAAATCCACAGGGTGCCTCTCCATCCTCTGCCGAGAACGTCCTCGTGGATCCTTGCCACATTTGATCTTCAACACGGCAGAGTAGGATGCATTACTGTTGCCACAGTGGGGGAAACTGAGGCCCAGGGGACGTACACTCAAATCCTCCCACCTCCTGACGGCCAAGCCCCCTCCCCTGAGCTCCCTCCTTGATGCCAACGGCCCCTGTGAGCCGACACCGAGCCGGGCTGTTAGCACTGTCGTCAGTGCTGAGAACACCAACCCCACCAAGGCCACCTCATGGTTTTGAGTCTCTCCAAGCACTGAAGGCTGCTCCCGGCATCTCTGCGTGTCCTGATGCGGTCACTCCTGCTGACAACGTGGGGAGGCCGGTGCTCCGATGCTCCTCACCTCACGGGGTGGGAAACGGGGCCACGGGTAGGGGGCTCTGTTGCCCAGGAAGGCACAGCGGGCAGGTGTGCGGCTGGGGAGGGGAGGCCACTGCCCCCACCGACACCAGTCTCCCTACAAATAGTGTGAAGTGACTTTGGAAAAGCAAATGCATACATTAAACCTTTCAGGAACGTGCCTTAGAAAACCCCCACTTTACGGAGATACAATTCAGACACCGTCGACCTCACAGGCAACAGACAGACCGCCGGCTACATCTGGTTCCCCAACATTTCCATCACCCCAGAAGAAACCCCAGGTCCCTCAGCCCTCCCTCCCCTCCCCCCAGGCCCCTGTCCACGGATTCGCCTCTGCTGGACACTCCCCACAACTGGGGTCATACACAGGCCGTGGCCCTCTGTGACCGGCTTCTCTCACCGACCGTCACGTTTTCGAGGGTCGTCCGTGTCGTAATGCGCGTCAGCACTACACTCCCTTTCACGCCAATAACATCCCAGTGCGTGGACAGAACATGGTTTGTGCATCCATTCACCAGCCAAGGGACATCGGAGCGGCTGTCTGGCCACCGCTGGGGAAGCACCAGCTTTATGTGGGTCAGAGGTTTGCCTCTGCACCTGGGCTGGGGGGTGCACACCTCCTTCTTAGGACCAGGTGACTGGCTGCCCTCTTCCCGGGGACGAAGAATCTTTAACTCCTCTGCGCTAGGGGTCAGCAGGAGCCCAAAGACCCCCCCTTTCCTAAACGCTGTGGAACCCACGTCTCGGGCATCTGGGCAGAGGAAGGTTATTTTGGGGGGGTCCCTTCATCAGGCAGCTGAGGCAGTAAGCTGGGCCGTGCCCCGGGGCCACGGCTGGGAGGGCAGATGCTGACCAGCAGGTGGGGGCTCACCCCAGGGCGCCCCATCCCCACACTGACAGGCACGCGGGCAACAGCTCCCTCTTTCTTCCGTGAATTCAGCTTCTTGTGACTCAGAACGCCGTGTCCTGAGCCCGAACGTTCCTAGACGGTGTGTCATTAATCACAGCCCCCGCCTAGCGTGCCTCCCCCCTGCATCTCAATGAGCGGCCCCTCCTCGCTGACCCTTTGTCAGTACAGGCGTTCTTTGTCGGAGCCTGCGTCCCTTCCGAGTTTTGAAGCACGGATCAATGGGGTGCTGTGAAGCCAACTTGTCTCACTTCCCATCTCGGGGGAACAGGAAAGGGTCCTTGTGTGTGATGTGCGCAGTCTGCTCCTGGCACAGACCCCACCCCATGGCCAACAAGGGCCCCCTTTGATGTGCAGGGAGGATGGTGCCGGCCTCAAGCATTAGCTAACCTATGTGGCTGGGCCATATTTCAAGACAGCCTAGTCCCCGCACAGCACACAGGGGGAGCCCCTTAAACCTGAATGCGATCACGTCCCTGCTCTGCTCAAGCCTCCCCCTGCTTCCCATCTTCTTCAGAGCGAAAGCCAAAGTCTCCGGGACAGATGTGGGCTCCTGGCACCTCCCTGCTTCCCTCTTCATCCTCTCTCCTCTACGCACATGCCTCCCAGCCCCCACGGCCTCTGCAGCGCCTTGAACGTGACCGAGTCCTCGCAGGCACTGTTCCTTCTGCCTGGAATGCTTTTCCCCCAGACGTCCGCATGGCTCCATCCTCCTCTCCCGGGGTCTTTATTCAGACGCAACCTCCCCACCCATCCCCGTTCCCCGCTGAGCTCCCCAGGGCTCTGATCGAAAGGGAGTCTGCCTCCCTGAATCGGCCTCCAAAGGCCCGGGCGTGTGGGTTTTCAATGCGGACAGCTGTGCTAAGCGCATCAGTCACCGAAGCTAACAAGACTCGTTCCCGAGCTACGGCAGGCCTGCGTCCTCACCAGCGCTTACCCCGGGAGAAACAGACTCACAATAGCAAACCATTTAACAGATCAGTCCTGGGGAGTAGCAGCTTGTCTCCAACAGCAGCCGAGCAAATTTCCCTCCTTCCCTGAGGACGCATGCTAACAGCTCCGCGGGCTGGCGGTGACAGACCAGTAATTCTGCGTTCTGTCTCTATAGGGAAGCCCACCTCCCACCTCATTTACTTCCAATTCATTCACGGGGCACATGGGGATGCAGGCGTCCAACTTCACTTATCCATCAATTTACTTCCAATACGAGATGGAGATTCCATTCCAGAACGCTCATTCAAAACAAGAAAACAATTCAATTTAAGAAGGCTCGCGTCTCCGGGCGGTCCAGGGCTGTAACCGAGTTATTAAGTGGGACCGTCCTTTGGGATGGCAAGTGGAGTATGTGACATCAACTTCCCCAAGAAAGGTCACATTTTTACAATGGAGCTGGGGAAGGAGGCAGTTGAGAGACATGTATGTTATTTCTCCAAAGCTGGAGTGTCTGTCCTCGAAACGTTTGCGTCACGTCAGTATGGAGAAACGTTACTGCCGTGGGCGAGGGGGTCCTGCCCCGGCAACAGGATGGAGGAGGCGGACGTGGCCGGCGGTCCCTGTGCTCCTAGGATCCTCTCTCCTGCCAGAAGCACACACACCCCGTGTGCGTCCCTACCTGCAGCTTCTCCCTTTCCCGAGCTCCTGGGAAGAACACGTGTCCCTGACCCCTTCCAGCCAACGCAACGTGCGTGCAAGTGATGTGTGTCCCTTCTGGGTTGAGGCGGGTAAGAGCCAGCGTGACAACTCTGCTTTCTCTCTCCCCCGTGGGGCGAGGTAGGGTGGTGGGTGGCGTGGGTCAACCCCCTGAGTCACCAGATAGAGGAGAGCCCAGGCCGACCCCACCTGGCTTTAGTGGGGCATGATCGGCAAACTCAGCCGTGTTGACTTGCTGATTCCAGTGCTTGTCCGCCGTGGGAGGTAGAGACTGGTCATCCCGAGAAGGCAGGGGCGGCGCGCGCCTGGGCACGAGACAGCTCACCAGCAAACCCACCCACATTCAAGCATGATGGACAGAGCTAAAGGGGCCGCCCCCCACCAGCAGCTCCGGATTTTCAGAAGGAACCACCAGAGAGGACAATGCTTAACGCAGAGGCATGAGTCCCTAACGCTGCACCGCTGAACCACAGCTGTGCACTGTGGGGAGAGAATCCTGGAGGTGAGCTCATCAAAATCATATAGAGTGTTTGTCAACTGGGGACTTGGGGTTGTGAGCCCAGGGGCGGACTCTGGATAACTCAAGCTAAAAGGGAATCTGTCCAAAGCATCTTGCTCCTCCCTGTAGGCGGTCGGGCTCAGGAAGAGGGCGGGCACCGTGAGCGAATCCCGGCAGCAGGGGCGGCTCCACGCTTTTGTCAGGGAGATGCTGATGAACGGGTGGTCATTTGGTGTCCTTGTGTGAAGCAGGTGGAGGAGCGGAAGAATCCAGCCGGCCCGATCGGGTGGTCCATCCTCACAGGCGGTGGCCCCGCCGGAGGGTCATCAGGCTGCTGGCCCCTGCGCGGATGGACTGTGACTCGGGTACTCAGGGCCACACGGCGTTTCCCTGCCTTTCTCCAAGGGTCAGAGGCGCCGGTGGGACCCAGAGTCCACTCCCCCTGTGGGCTGCCGCAGATGCAGGTCAGCCAAGCCCAGAGAGTCCCTGCATCTCTGCACCCCGTTCATTCCACCGTGGCTGTTGGCACAGGGGTCCGCTTTCTCCTTCAACGCTGCCTGCCCATACCTGTCACAAACCCCCCGAGTCCTACGTGGCCATCATTAGGGATCGACCACGGAGCGTCTGCACGTAAATCATGGATGAAACCACCCCTAGGCAAGCACCTACGACACACAGCGGCCTGGCCAGCACCGGCGGTTCCCGCGACCACACCGGCCACGGCGCGCGCCAGGCTCCGAGCAGAACGGCGTTTCCCCCCCAAAAACTGTTGCTTGCTCCAGGGCCCTTTTGAGGTGCAATATGCCTACTGTAAAATTTAACCATTTTTACCTGTACAGTTTGATGACTTTTAGAGACTTTACATAGTGAAGAACCATGGCCACAACCAGTGTTAGCCCATTTCCAGCCCCGGAAGTTTCTGTGTGCCATTTGCAATTAACCTCCGCTCCCACATCAGGCCCCAGGGAAACAGTGATGGGCTTTCTGTCTCTACATTTTGGCCTTTTCTAGAAACTTCACACACACAGACCCCTACAATATGTCGTATTTTGATGCTCGGCTTCTTTTCCCCCAGTTTTTGGGCACGCTGCTACGTTTCCCCTTTTGACCACCACACAGAGTCCTGGTGCCCGGCTGCCCTTCCGCTGAGTCACACTTGGCCCAGCTGAGGCACCTCTGCACCGATTCCAGCTCCTGGCAATCACGAATACCTTTGTGTCATGACGCCGTACACCTGTCTCCTCGTGGGCAGGTGCTTTCCTGTCTGCAGATGCTCAGGAGTAGAATCGCGGGCTTCTGAACGTATGAGTGAGCTACCGAGCCGTCCTCCCACAGCTGTTTGTCATTTCAAACCCGCAGCTCAAGCGCGCCGCCTCAGTTCCCCACACCCGCCTCAGTTTCCCTGCACCCACGCCAGCACGGGGCATCCCCCAGTCTCTGTTTTGGCCGTTCTCCTGAGCGTGAGGCACAATTTCATTGTGCTTTAGATCACATTTCTCTGTGACCGGTAACACTGAGTATTAGAATTCTCCTAAGACTTCAGATTAAAATGAATGACTACGGTTAAGTCTTGGCTCAAATTCATGAAACCATTGCTCCAACATTATCATATTTAATCTTTAGGATGTAGGAAAAGAAACAGGTAACAGGACAGCCAGGAGGCATGTTGGCCCGTCACAAAAAAAAAAAAAGACAGACAGACAAAAAGATCTGAAGAAAATGAAAATAGTAATCGGGAGCTCGATGGTGCACACCTAAAAATCACATTTTATGCGGCCAACCATTGCAATTCATTACCGACATATATATAAATAGAAGTATCTCACAAAGCACGATCTCAAGTTTCCTTGTAAAACTGGGATTTCACTAAGATATGTGCCACTCGTCTACACCAGCAGAGTCAGTGTGTGAATAATGAGATTTTTAGGGTGCCACATGCAGGCTGGGCGGCTGGCGGTGGCGTGCACACACGGCAGCGGCTGGTTGGGTGGGCTCTCGGCCCTGGGTGAGCGGGCTCCTCACTGAAGTTTCATTACCTCCTCCTTAACTGTTAACGAGGGTGTCTGCTCGGGAGTCTGGGAGAGTCCCCGGGAACGTGAGGTTCACATCAAAAGGGCACACACCCACACAGCCGCCGCTGAGAGGCTCCCTCGCTGCCCCGGGCGGATCTCTCAGACGAACGCAAATCTTTTGCAAATGAGTGGAGAAATTTCCCAGTCTCCTCTGCCTTGGCCCAGCTTTGCCGATTTAATTGCGAGCAGCACACGCAGTAATCTGGTGGTAAAATCCCTCGTCCCACGCGGCGTTCCTGACATAGCGGACAGATAGGAGCCTAGGGAGAAAAGAGGGTCTTGCCTCTCTCTTTCCAGGGATTAAGGAAAAGAGAACTAGTTTGTCTCCTTCATGGCTTTTCTGGCAAATTCAAACAAGGAGTCTTCTCCAGGGGTCCGCGAGAGATGATCCCAACACGAAGGGCAGGAGTAGCCTTCGAAGGTGGGATGTGTGCGGCTCCCTGTTTGTAAAGTGCTCCCCAGAACGCCGCCCGGGTCTCTGCCCGGCTGTCGCAGGTGGCGCCATGGGGAGGAGAGAAACACAAACCCCGATTCAGACCCACCCCTGCCGCGTACCGGCTGTGTGTCCCTGGCAAATCACGAAAACTTCCTGTGCCTCAGCTTCCTCCTCTTTACAAAGGGGGAAAGACTGGCTTCCCTCGGTTATCTTGTCTGGGTTTCCTGGGGCGGCTGTCACAGCTCCTCACGTGCTGGGGCTTCCAACTACAGGAAAGGCCTCTCTCGCAGCTCCGGGGGCTGGAAGTCTGACACCTGGGTGTCCGCGGGGCCGTGCCCCTTCCAAAGGCCCTCGGGGAGGACCCTTCCTGCCTCTTCCTCCTCCAACGCCCGGTGCTGGCTGCGGGCCTGGCCCTTCTTGGCTTGCGGCAGCCACACCGAATCTCTTCCTCCATCTTCACACGGGTTTCTTCTCTCTGTGCCTTCTCCTTCCTGGTCTCCGATGAGGACGTCCCCACGGATTTAGGGCCCGCCGCATCCACCATGAGCTCCTCTTGCCCCTGTTCCCTGAATCACATGGGCAAAGACCCTAGCATCACCGGGATGCTCAGAGAATACGTCCGTTGTTGGGTTGACTGTTACCGAAGGAGATGCTGGTGTGGATCAGCAAGCAGATGATGGGCGGCGTGTTCATGTGGGGACAATGGCTCAAGCAAAGGCCTGGAGGCTGGGGCTGGCCGGGGGTGGGGGGACCCAGCACGTCAGCTGGGCTGTTGCCGGAATGTGGGAGCGAGGATGCGGGTGCCAGTGAGGTCTGTGGGTCCCAGGGTCAGGATGCAGTTTGTCTCTAGAGCCTGCATTCCCGCCAGGGGCTGTTTCAAGCCTCCCCCAGAGAGCCTTCTGTGTGTTTCTTGTTGCCCCTTCAGCCTTATCTCAGAGAGGTGCAGTATTTGCAGTATTTGAACGAGGCTCTAGCACTGTTTAAAAAACCCAGCTTTTTGAGATACGGTTCACACGCCATAGCGCTCATCCACTTAAAATGCATAATCCAGTGGCATCTAGTAGATTCACAGGGTAGTGCATTCATGCCCACAATCAATTTTAGACCATTTCCGCCACCCCCAAAAGAAACCTGTCTGCAGACACCCAGGAGTGGTATCCCCTAGCTGTCACTCCTTCATTGCTCACAGCCCTGGGCAGACATGGAGTCACTTTCTGTCTCTGGCATTTCATGTCAGTGGAATTACAGAATATATGGTCCTTTGTGACTGGCTTCTTTCAATGAGCATAATGCTTTCGGGGGCCATCCGTGGTGTAGCAGGTGTCAGCTCTTCATTCCTTTGTGTTGCTGAACGACTGCAGTGCTCTTGAGAGGACAGGTATAATCACCAAGCAGGAGTCAGGGACTAAAATGGCTAAGTACTTCCTACATGCCAAGCACTGTGCAGCTTGCATGCATTATTTCAACTAAAATGCTTACAGAGGTTGGGAAGGCATCATGAATAGGTAAAACAAATGTGGTAGAAAATATTGCAAACCCTGGTTCATGCTGACCCAAAGGCTACACTGATGACTGCTTTCCAGGAACGGGGGCCGGGGATTCCATATCTCCTGTTTCTTCCGTGAGAAGTCAGAAATGCAGATTTATTTGTGTGAAATCTCCCAATTACTATATACGGACAACAAAAAAATTCATCTTCAGGACAGATTCAGACAAAAGACCTCTTCCAGTTAACCATCTCTGCTCATAAACTAACAAAACGGTCTTGAGATAACCACAGTGAACCATACACACCCTGTTTGTAACCCCAAAGTCAATTTGGGAGGAAGAGTGACCAAGTCATCCTGGTTTGCCTAGACTATCCCCGTTTTAAAGCAGAAATTTCACCAACTGCCTCTATCCCAGGCAAACTGGAACAGCTGGTCACCATCTTGGACAGCCAAGGTCTGTGCTAATGAGATGCCCATGTCTGAGATATCATGGCTGTTCACCCTTGGGAACTACTCTGTGTGGATTTGTGGGCACAAGGAAGGAAAGAAATCAATCTCTTCAATTTATTCACACACCCATTTGGATAAAGAACCATTCTCTTTCTCCAACTACCTCATTCAGCAGATCTGACTTTCAGCTATTTTCAAAGATGATCTCATCACTATTACCATGACCATCATCACCACTGTAATCACTAGCACTACCACAATAGCCATCATCACACCATCATCAACACTACCATCATCATCATCACCATCACCATCACAACACCCTCATCATCATCACCATTATCACCACCATTACCATCACCATCACCATCATCACCATCACCATCATCACCATCATCATCATCACCATCACATCATCCTCATCACCATCATCATCACATCACCACCACCATCATCACCACCATTACCATCACCATCACCACCATCACCATCATCATCATCACCATCACATCATCCTCATCACCACCATCACCGACACCACCACCATCATCACCACCACCATCATCACCAACACCATCATCACCACCACCATCATCACCACCACCATCATCACCAACACCATCACCATCACCACCATCATCACCAACACCACCATCACCATCATCACCATCACCACCACTGCCATCATCATCACCACCATCACATCACCATCATCATCACCATCATCACCACCATCATCACCACCATCACATCACCATCATCATCACCATCATCACCACCATCATCACCACCATCACCATGATCAACACCACCATCACCATCACAACACCCTCATCACCACCACCACCACCATCATCATCACCATCATCATCATCACCATCACATCACCATCACCCTCATCTTCATCATCATCATCATTATCACCATCACCACCATCAGTATCTTCATCTTTGTTCACCTCCTCCTCTGCACATTTTCACATAAATATTTTCCACTCTAAGGTGTGCTGGTAAAGATGAGAACACTGGGGTTGGATTTGGGTGAGAGCCTATTTGCATCACTTTCAAGCTGTGTAGCCAGGGGCATGATAGCCGTGTCCGCAGGCCTCAGTCCCTCACCTGTAAAATGTAAAGAATGTCAGCCCAGGCCCTGCTGGAGCAGCTGGCGTGAGGATTAAGTGAAATGGTGAAGACGAAGCACTTAGCCCAGAGACTGTGCCCAGTAAATGCTAATTATTACCATCATGAAAATGAACCTCAATGTGATTCAGCAGAGTTTGATCTCACATATTTGCCAAACCAGGGCAGCTCTGATTTCTGGTGGTTCTTGCTAGTTTTTGCCTCTGACTCTCCCTGATTAGGCTCCTCAGGGTGACACAAGTGCATTTTCAGGCGGGTCCTGGTGATGACTGCCTCTAAGGACGGCTGATGCTGGAAACATAAAACAAGACCAAATATGGGGAAGCATTTTATAAACTGTAGAGTGCTGAGCAGATGTCCGGGAAGGGGACTGAGACTCACTGTTTAGGCTTCCACCACTCCCAGAACCAAGAAAGGCATCCAAGCAAATGCTTTGCCCCAACCTCTATGAAGAACTGAGCACAAAACACCCAAAGTCGGGCCTCCCATGCAGAAGTGGAAGCTTCTAGAGGTTCTGCAGAAAATGAAGTCACGATCATGTTTCCTACAGTGTCCCTCCACAGGAAATGCATTTTATAAATAATCTCAATTAAAAGCGGTCCCAACATTGCAGGTGACATTTTTGCTTATGGACCTGGAAGGTCCCAGAGTCCCTACCTAGACACAGAAACCAGAAGAGGAGTCAGGTTACAGAGAGGCAAGTAGTCACAGTCCCCTCGACTCAGCTCTGTTTCCGGAATTCCCACTCTGCCAGCAGTGGGATCCACCTGGGATGTCTGCATCAGGGGTGGCCCCGTTCTGTTTGCCGTGTTTCCCAGAAGCAGGTGGGGAGAGGCGTGGGGGCCGGGGGGGGGCGTCTTGAAAACGAGGCAGCAAGAATGATTGAGGGAAGGTTGCAGTACGATAAAGACATCTGTGACTCCACTCCAGCTGGTCCACAGCCTCCCAAGGGTCACAGGGAAGAAGCCGCGTGTCAGACCGAGCTTCACATCCCACGGCTGCGCAATCTTGGGCAAGTGACCTCATCCCGCTGAGCCTCAACTTTGTCATCTGTGAAGGGGGAATAATAACTCCTGCCTTATGGAGCCTCTGAAGGACCTTAAGGAGATCCTGAATGGAGCCAACGGAGTGCGTGGGAAACACCCCACAATATCACTTCCACCTGCTGGGGGGAACGCACAGGTGTGAAGCTTTCTAATAACTCTTCGGGAAGATCAACCAAAGGAGGGTGACAGGACCTCACAAAATATATACAAAAAAAAAAACAAAAACAAACAGAAGTGCTATAGGATCCAGTGATCCCAGGTCTAGGTATACATATGAAATAATTGAAGTCCAGATTTCAAAGAGATGTCTGCACCCCCACATTCACAGCAGCATTATTCACAACAGCTGAGTCATGCAACCCCCGCGCCCCAGTGTCCGTCAACAGTTAAATGGGTAGGGACATGTGTGCGTGTACAGTGGAACAGTATTCTGCCTTAAAAAGGAAGGAAATCCTGCCATTTGCAACATCTTGGATGAACCTGGAGGACATGGTGCTCAGTGAAGGGAGCCTGTCACAGAAGGGCAAGAGCTGCGTGATTCCACTTATATGCAAAGTCCGATACCGTCGCCCTCACAGGAGCTGAGAGTAGGACGGCGGTTGCCAGGGGCTGGGGGAGGGGGAGGGGGAGGTGCTGTTCACAGGGCAGGGAGTCTCCGCCACGTGGTGCGGATCCCCTCCAGAGGTGTGCTGGACGGCACAGTGCCTGTGGTTAGCCGCATGCTTTACACTTTGTTAGGAGCGCTGATCCCACGTTAAGTATTCCTAGGACCATGAAAACCCAAACCCAAAACTCAGACACAAGGAAGCTTCGGGAGGTGACGGAGACGTTCCTTACCTTGACCGTGGTGGTGGCTTCCCGAGTGTATGTATGTGTTCAAACTCATGAAATTTTACACATTAAACAGGTACTGTTTTTTTTCTTTGTACATCATTTATACCTCAATAAAGCTGTTATTTTTTTAAAGGCAGATTAAAGGGATCCTGAGCATCCCAAGGACGGGACTCACGATGATTGGGAGGACAGAGCTGAGACAGGGAAGCCAGGGAGGGGCGGGTTGTGCGCGGGCGTCGGGTGGCAGCCAGACCCACCTGCTGGGGCTCCGTGGATGCGCAACGTGCAGGACCTAGCCCTCTTGTCCTCAGCTTTGGACCTTGCTGCAAAGTGTGGGCAAAAGGAAAAGAAACTCCCACTTGGGGCAGGATCTGGGGCCAGAAGGTGGTGGGGCAGGATTATGTGCTGTGTCAATGCACCTGCTTGGTCAGTCACGGCTGCTCAGAAGTTCTTTCTCGAAATGGAGCTACGAGATGCCAAGAGCTCTTATGATTTTCTGCTGCAACCAGAAGCAGGGCTCACTCCGTTACAGGTTGCTTTTAGCTAATGGTAATCCGTTTCAGGGGGCCGTGGAACCTGGTAGCAGGTGGCCCCTCAAAGGGAAAACGGGAACTCTCCCATATGTGTGTTCGGAAGGCAAAAGAAACACTTTTCAATAAAATAAATGAATGTGCTGATTTTGACCTTTTTAGACTCCATGGCAAAATCCAGATGGAGACCAAAAAAAAAAAAAACTCATTTCATCTAGCTGTTCTTATATGAATTTATAAAGCAAAATACCAAGATTAATTCTCATTCAAATCTGTACGCATCTAAGGTTCTTGAAAATGAAATTCCATTAACAATTGTCTTTCGTTTTTCCTTTCAGGAATTTTCAGTGTGCAGGGACTTTGGCTCTGGTAATTGCTGCACTGGCGCTCAGCGGGGATTCTGTAAGCATCCTGAAAACTTTTATTTTTTTCTCCTCCCATTACAGGACACAATGCAGTATCTTACAAAGTTTGTTTTTTAGAATCTCTTAACATTATGCAAGCGTGTGTCTGAGACAATATTCACATCTGTAAGTGAGTTTTAAGTCTGATTCAGTGAGTGATTTAAAGTACTCGCCCTGAGTAACTGAATCCCTGACCATGTTTGTGGGTGATACGCACACCCACACCAGCATTTGTCAGCAAGCTGGAGACTGCTTGTGACTACTACTGCCCAACAGTATTATTTGTTAGAGGAATTATATACTGCTCTTATACTTGTTTTCTAATAAATCCCGCCTTCTTGAGGTCCCTTCAGAAGCAAAGAAGTAAAAGGGACACCATGAGTCTCAAGCCACTAATGACAGTGTCTTTGGACTCTGGCAAAACAAAAACAAAAACAAAAACACTTGACTTCCCTGGTAGAGGGAAGTCAGGTGCCTTATGGAAGGGCACCTCTTTCTAAGACGCATAAAGACCCTGCTTGGGCCAGTGGCCTGGACCTTCCCCCAAGACATCATGAATTACGAAGAAGAAACACACAGATATTTTCAGAGCTGTCTCCTAAGACAGAGAAGACCAGTTTCTAAATCCAGCCTCGCCTCTTTACTTTTCAATTTCATTACTGAAGGGCATGTTGATTCATGTAGGGTGTAAGTAGGAACCTTGATTATTTTGTTCACGCCTTAAACTCTAAGTCCAGAATGCTCACCTGGCACATAGTGGACATCCAGTAAATGTTTGTTTGGTGAACAAATGAACTGACAGGTCATCCTGTACCTGAAGCCACTTCTACAGTCAGCTCGACATCTGCACTTCACTGTTTTCCCATCGCCTTAGGAATGTAAGTCATTAATCACGGATTTTGTGGGCAGGGAAGGTCACATGAAGGAGGGAATGATGAGTCCACCATGAGGAGGATTCTAGGTGGAAAGTGAGCAAGTGGATGAATCAAATCCCTGCTCACAGTTAACTCATACATTTATAAAGAACCGTCTCGTTGGGGGATTAGGTTTCTGGGTGAGAATCTGAGCCACAGTACCACCTTCCCCCTGCCCCAGACACCTGTTCAGCCTTCCTCCCCAGCCCAGGAGTTCTCAAACATGTTGGTCTCAGAGCTGGTCCGGAATTCCTGCCCTTTATTGCTATTTGAAGCCACCACATCCTGGGGTAAATTGTCAAACAGTACTAGCTAGCTCCTATGGGATGGTTACGAAAGGGTCTCGGGGACACCCAGGGGTTTCCATATCCCCTCTGAGAACTACTGCCCGAGGGCGTGCGGAATTTAAGGAGATGTATTCCACATAAGTCCGAGCGCAGGGGGAGCACTGGACTGAAGACGTGGCTGGATCCCAAGGAGGCTGCCCTGTTCCCCCCAGCTGCTCCGTTGTGCAGGTGAACCTGAGGAGCAAAACATGCTGGCCGCTTCCCTCGGGCTCTCTCGGAGCCCAGAGGGTTCTTCCTACTCCGTCATCTGCTCATTTTCATAGTCGTGGGTCTTGTGCTCACCCAGTAATTAAGGACGCAGTTCCGGCAGATGTGTTGGGACAGAATTTCACATAATATTCAGGAACTTGGAGTAGGTACTTGAAAAGAACATTAATAAAGTCTGTATGAATCAACAAACAATGGGAATTTGCTCCTGCATAGTAAACAAAGCATTTTACTATGAGTGTGGAACAGAAGTTAATTAATTAATGCTACTGTTACTATTGTTATCATAAATAATAATGACCAATATTGATGTAGCATTTACTATGCACCAGGCACTCTCCCTAAGGGATTTGGATATATTTGCTGATTGTTTTTCAGTAGGCTCCATGCCCAGGCCTTTCCCCGTGCCCTCTCCAATTCTTTGTGGTTCCTTTTGGACCTGGTCTCCTTCTGAGGTACACATGCCATGTCTGGCCAATCATAATCAGTGTGGTTGTCTCAGGAATAGGATATCAACATAAGCTAGAGCCAGGATAAAAGCCTGTGGCTTTTGCTGGAATTCCTGAAGAAAAGGCAGACTTTCTCCTAAGAATGCTAAATTGCTTGGGTGTGAGACAGGATCTACCTTTGGGAAACCCTGCTTGAGAAAGAGGTCTGCAGACAGAAAAGCAAAGCTGGACAAGAGAGACAAACGGCTGGAATCGTGGACTGAGCACCTGGATCCAACCGTGCCTGAAGCCATGTGGACAATCTAATTACCTCTCCCTTCGGAGTTAAGCCAGTTGAGTTTGGTTCTTGCCACCTGCTCCAAAATGGTGCTGATAAAATATAAGGAATGAAGAGATCCTTCATTATGCTTTTTTTTTTAACCTGAACATACGAGATCATAGACAACATGAAAAAAAAATGTAGCCATGCCATTGGCAGGTCCCATAGGAATGAGACTGAAGAGTGGACAGATGAATAATGATGAGAAGAGACTGACTCACAGCAGAGCTGGGGCAGAACCTGGACTGACATCGACATTTCCCACTTGGCCACCTCATTACTGTCACTATGTCACTACCCTGTCCACGAATGTGGCACTTAGCCATGTGTGGCTATTTCCATCAATTAATTAAAGTTAGGTGAAGTTAAAAATTAAATTCCTCTGTCGCTCTAGCCAATTTTAAGTGCTTGATGATCTCAGGTAGCTAGTGACATACTGAACAGTGTGGACGAGGAACACTGTTACAGAAAGTATAACACAAAGGTTAACAACTGCTTTAAAAGCTTTAAACAGGAACGTTTCCTTCCCAGATCATAACTGAAACTCTGTAACACTTAGGAACACATGGAAGCTATACACATCATTTTAACTCACTGGTTCAATGTGGATATCGGTTGACCACCCACAAGGTGCTGAGTCCCATTAAAGAAGCTGGGGACACAGCAAGATGAGCCAGAGGGGTGACGGATGGTGGAAAGGTCAACAGAAACACATGTAACATCACGTCCGGTAGGGATGGGCGCTGCAAGGGGAAAACCACTCAGGGAAAAGGGGATGGTCTGCAGGAGGTCCTCACGGAGGAGGTGGCTTTGAGCAGAGACCTGGATGGAGCAAGGGAACAAGCCAGGAGAAATCCAAGGGCAGCTGTTCTTGGTCCTGGATGTGCACCTGAATCACCTACGGAGTGTTCAAGCACAGGTGCCTGACTCTCATGATGCTGATATCATTAACTTGGGGGTGGGTGTGGCCAGAAGGCTCCCCCTCCCCCACCACACCCCCAGCCCAGGGGATTCTAACGGGTGGTCCAGGCACCGCACCCCTGATCCAGGGAAGGGGTCTCCAGGTGCGCCGGCAGCACCCGTGTCACCTGGAGCTGGTTAGCGGTTGGTGCAGATTCTTGGGCCCCAGCCCCCAACCCACTGAGCCGGAGACCCCGTGTTTGCACCAGCCCTCCAGGGTGTGCTGCCCGCGCTTAGGGTTCAGAGCCACCCAAAGAGCCCATCCACTCTCCTTTCTTAGTCCACAACTGGCTTTTGAGTTCGCAGGCTGATTCATAAAAGCTGTCCATAGGACCCTGTGTGGCATGCAAACTCCATTGTTGTCTGAGAAATGAAGGGATAATGCTCTCAAATGGGGCCAGACACACATAGTATCTGTAAGGGAGGTCGGGATGGCTCCTCAGAATCCATTACGTCCACAGAGACACACGGTCTTTGTTCTTTCCCCAGAATATTTCCTTTTCCCTCCTGTGTAACAGTTACTCACAGTGAGTTACAAACTCACCCCCAGATCAACGCTCTAATATGTTTCCCACGTGGCCGTAATTATGGGGCCGCAGAGCACAGGTTGGTGCTTCCTTCACGTTGGCCTCGGGGTCACGAATCACACACCAGACAGCAAGAATAATGCACCTGCTTTCGGCTGGATACACTTGAGCAACAGGTGTTTACGGGCAGCTTCCGTGACTAAGTGATGGAGAAGACAACAGTCCTTCACCTCAGGGGGCTTATACTCGGGATGGGGAAGATAGACCTGGGCATACATTCACTCACTGGCAACCCCTTATTAAGCATATACTGTGTACCAGGCACAGGCGTAGATGGTACTGATGGAGTGACCCCTGCTCTCATGACGCTGACATCCCAGTGGGGAAACTCAGGCAAAGAACATATAAATAAGTATGCGATTTCCATCATGTTGTGAAGGAGAATCAAGGTGGTCAGGGCAGAGAGTTACTGAGCTGTGAGTTTAGGTAAGGTGACTGAAGTCTGCCAGAGGACATTTAAGTGGGGACCTGCCCAGTGTGAGGAGAAACGCAGCATGGAATATGGGGAGAGGCTCCAGGCACAGGAAACAGCCAGTTCAAAGGCCCTGGGGCTGCAGCACACAGGAAGGGGAGGGAGAGGTCATTAACTCAGAGAGTAGCCGTGGGCGGGACATGGAGGGCATCGAGGTCCCGGTGAGGCCCACGGCACAGACCAGGATCCCTCACTCTCTGATGTGGAGGCCTGACTCCCTGGCTGCTGGGTGCCGGGACGTGGACAGGAGCCCAGCCCTGCAGCAGGAACGCGTCCAAACCCTCTGAGGTTAGAGGCACGGGAACGGGAGAACCGGGCACGCAGGGGACATCCAAAGTGAATGTTCGGGATAATGTCCAGGATGCCAGCACACAGGGACGGCCTTTTACACCTGTTGTGTTCTTTGCTGTTTCCCCAGCCAGGCACTCAGCTGGCCTGCGGTGAATGGAGGGCAGAAGGTGGTCGAAGGTAAGGGGCTCGGGCCATGGTGAAGTGGGTGTGAACCCCAGTGGCCACACGGCCCACATTCAGGGAGGCAGGAGGGTGGTGGAGGCAGGCAGTAAGTAAGAACGTGAGATGGTTAAGGATAAAACAGTCATTTTATCAGATGTGATGGACCGGGGACTCGGAGCCTCCGTAGCATGGGGTCCTGGCAGGCAGCTGCCTGTGCTGTCAGGAGCAGGAGGGTCCGAGGAGACCCTCACGCCGTGAGTGAGCTTTGAGCTGACTCTGGAGTGCTGAGAAAGAGCCTTTCAGGAGGGGACCCAGCAAGGACAAAGATGCCCAGTGGGGCGGGTACAGCAGCCCCTAAAACACTGCCTACAGCGGTGGGTGCTTAGGAAGGAAAGGTTTGTGCTGGTGTTTGTCTTCTGCCCCGGGCTGGGGGGAGGTGGGGCCCGGGGCTTCCCTTCTGCTCCCCAGGCTGGGTGATGTGGGGGCCGGGGCATCCCTTCTGCTCCCCCCCCCCCGGCTGGGTGATGTGAGGGCTGGGGCTTCCCTTCTGGCCCCCGGGCTGGCTGTAAGGAGCTGAGGGTCCCCTTTTCCCAGCAGGTTGAGTGATGGAGGCACCGAGGTGAAGATTTACTTCTCCATGGCCCCAATTTTTAGCCCATTTTGGGTCACAGGCACCTCTCATTGGCTGGCGAGGTCGAAGAAGCCCTTCTCAGAATAAAGATTTTAAATGGATACAATAACAGAAAGGCTTACAGAAGGAACTAATTTCAGATCTAGTAATCCATGTCCTTCCGCATTACTGCACGAAGTCATAAGAGCTAGTGTCGAGTGTAAAAACGAGCATAATTTCAAATTAGCGACGAGTATGAATGGGACTTCAAGATACCTGTATCAGCTGTCCTTTGATGAGAACCCACAGCGCTCGCTCGGGGGTGGCTGCCGCAGCGTGCGGGCCTGCGGTCTGCGTTCCCCGGGAGGGAACACTGGGTTTCGGGCACAGGTTTGGGAGAGAAGGCGCAGCTCTCCCGGGGCAGGTTGCTCCACCTGCCTGAAGCTCTCTGGGACCGTGGGTCTTCTCTGTAGGGTCCCTCCCCCGCCAGGCCCCATTTTCTCACACTCCAGCGGGAGACTGGACTCTCCCAGGTGGGCGGGGTACGGTTCGCGGGGGGAGGGGGGGAAGTAGACTCGCTTCTCCGGGTGTGCTCCCCCCCCCCCGCCCCCGCCTCCAGCCGAGATGATTCTAACTGGCCGGTGGGTGAACATTTCTGTAGTAACCGCCATGGGTTACTGTAAGGTGAACGGAGGCACAGACGGGTCAAGTCACTCGTCCAGGGTCACACAGCCGCTCAGAGGAGGCGCTAGGACTCACGTCAACATACTTGGCTCCAGATTCCTATTCTATCCTGAACGCAGAGAAAATACTGACGGAATGGAAGAGTCGTGGCGCTGGGCACGGTGGAAAGGGCGAGGCCGGTGTGCAGAGGGCGTGTAGTCAGCCCGCGCGGGGCCCTGAGCTCTGTCCCGGGCTCGTCTCCCCGGGCCGTGGGCTCCCGCGGACCGCTGCCCGGCCCCGCCTTCTGCTGACATTCATGCGGGGATGTTGGATGATTTTTCTTTGTCTTTTTTCCCCTCATTTCTTTCTTGCTTCTATGTTCCCCACCTCTATGTCTTCTCCCCAATGAAGTTATCAAAATTTTTTTTAAGGATTTATTTATTCATTTTAGAGAGGGAGGGTGAGCGCGAGCGGGGGAGGAGCGGAGGGAGCGAGAGAATCTCGGGCAGACACCGCACTGAGCGTGGAGACTGACTAGGGCCCTATTTCACGACTGAGATCACAACCTGAGTTGGATGCTTAACTGACTGAGCCACCCAGGCGCCCCTGAAGTTATATAATCTTTAACACTGGAACACGTTTTACTTTCTAAGTAAAGTAAGTAAAACAACGGGAGAGTTGCCTGGGTGGCTCAGTCAGTTATGAGTCTGCCTTCGGCTCAGGTCATGATCCCCGGGGGGTCCTGGGATCGAGTCCCGCATTGGGCTCCCTGCTCAGTGGGGAGCCTGTTTCTCTCTCTCTCTCTGCCTGCCGCTCCCTGCTCATGCTCTCACTCTCCCTGTGTCAAATAAAGAAATAAAATCTTTAAAAGAAAGTAGAATAACAGGAAGTCTAAACTTGGACGAGGTCTGAGCATCCCTCTACGCCACGCCATGCTTTGCTGCTGGGGAAACCCAGCTGAGCTACTGGGGCCGGCAGCGCGAACACCAGCACCGACCGCTCCCACCGTCTGGGCATTTCCTCCTTTCTCGCGGGTGGTGGGTAAGGGGTCATTCCTCAGATAATTCATTGGTAACCCTGAAAACATTCCTTCCAAGTCAAAAACAGCTTCAGACCAGTCTCCAACTTGCTTTTTAGACAGAGACCCGTGCCAGTCAGCTGGAGGGAGGGGTATTTCTAAATTGAATTCCATAGTAAATCTCTAGCTGTGACAAGAACATACTTATTCTGCCCATATAGTTATTTTTCAACCCAGCAAACATTTTTCAATTGCCCGAGAGCATTGAAGCCATCCTTAAAACACTCTCGGGGGAGTCACAATATATAATTTCCAAGTAGGAAAAGGAGCATGAATTATCAGGGTAGGATGTTTCTGGGAAACAATAAAACATTTTTCTATTGTCTCTTTAAAAATAATATTCTCCAATCCCCGTCAAAAGAGGCGTCTCTCAGTTCTTTGAAATGTCTGCTGATGCCTTCTCGAACCGGGACGATATTGCCGACAGGCTTCCCCATGGACCCCCAAGCAGAGCGAAACCATTCATCACTTGCAGATTGACAAGCGGGTCCAAGAGCATCTCGACAATCCCCCCGCCTGCCAGTGCCCGTTCCCCCCCCACATCGGGTTCTGCGAACTTAGCAGGGAAAGGATGCGAAGAGCTGCCGCAGGACGCTGTCGGGTAGAACAATCCAGCCACCAGGTTCAGAGACCCCCAAAAGATCCCATAACCTGTACCTTCAGTGTTAATTCTCTATGAAGAGAGGATGAACATGGCCAGGACCCCTTCCTGACCATGTTTGCTTCTGAGGACGATCGTGAACTAGAAGGGAGCATGGAGCCTGCTTCCCTCAGGGTCCTGGCTGGAGACAGGGGGCCGCCTCAAAGGGCTGGGTCAGAGGATGGGTAATGACGGGCCCCCAACAGAGCTGTGGGCAGGAGCAGAGGGAGTAGCCGGGGATGGTGCGGCTGGGAGCTCTTAGGAGCCCCAGATCCAGGGGCAGGGGGAGGCAGCCAGTTTCTGGAGCCCAGAGGAAGGAGAACCACGGAAAGCAGGGTCCCCCACAGGACAGGAGCTGTAGGCTGAGAAGACCATGCCTCTGGCGGACTTGCAGCAAGATGAAGAGGGACGACGACATCAACATAGCTTTTTGGGGTCATAATTCAACCGACAACAGGAGCCTCCGTCTCTCTCTGGCTCTGTCCAATCACCCCCCATGCCTCCCGCTGGCTGGACCCCACCAGAAGCCAGAGGGCCAGAGGGGCTGGAGGCTACAGTCCACAGAGGCCAGCCCCCCAGGGCCCGAAGCTGAGCAGAGCAGGAGGGCAAACTGCTGCCTCCCCCCCCCCCCCCCCCCCCCCCCACCGGCCATCCTCCTCTGCTGCACACTTGGTCCAGGGCTCCCCGCATTTCTCAAGCCTTAATCAATCTCCGTGACGCCCCAGAGAGGTGAGGATTAAGATCATCATTCTGCAGATGTGAGAACAAGTACCAATCTCTTCTTTAAACAGCCCTGGCGACAGCCACTTTATTTTAAATTTGATTTTATGCGGAGAGATGTGGACACGTTCTAGGAATTTTGAAAGCTTTATATAAGGGAAAAAAACCCCAAATTCCCACCATGTTTCAGGGGTCAAGGAAAATGATTTCATCTTAAGTTTGCAAAGGCAAAAAATGGCGACGTTTGAAACTCTTCAAAATTTGGTGTCAGTCTCGCCACCTCCCAGGAAACTCCATCTGGGACTCAGTCAGTCCTGGAGCAAAGGGTCTCTTCCTACACCTGCCCAAATGAAGGGTTCCTGCTTACTCTAGACTATCCATTAAATTTAGTTTTTTATTTTTAAATAAACACTAGGGAGAAACACGGAGGCACTCACAGAATGAGAAACACGCTCCACTGCTTTGCCCTGCGTCACCTGTCTTCAGGTAACAGCATCTTACTGATACCTGGTCCTGTCCTGTGAGCTGTCTACCTGTCCGCTGTCTGTTGGCATCCCCAGAGCGTAGGTACCCTCAGAGTGTCCGCTTCCCCAGAACATCAGCCTCTCCTAGAGTGTGAGCCCCCCTCAGCGTCAGCATCCCCAGAGTGTGGGTACTCCCAGACTGTTAGCACCCCCAAGCTGTCGGCACCCCCAGAGTGTGCATGCAGTGTGGGCAGGGCCTGGGCCGGGGACTGGAGGGAGGGGTGCTTGAGGCCACAGAGCTGAGACCTGGGGCTTTCCTGCCTCCAAGCAAAGAAAGGACCCTTTGCCAAGAAAGCGGGAAAGGGGTGAGTGAATGTCGGCTTTGCAGGTCAGTGCTCTCCACACAAAGTAGTGCCAAGGGACCATGTGGCTCAGAGACTCCTGCCTCGATGGCTCACTTTGAAGGAAAGCTGAAGCCCTTCCCCCTTCCCATCTCATCTACTCCCCGGGAGCTGGAGCCTGCAGCTGAGGGGGATCCAAGGGCACTGATGAGTCGTGGATTCCTGCCTTTCTCACCTGGATGAGGAAGGAGTTTGAGAAGGCCTGATTTGAAGGTGAGAACTTCCCTAACAAGGCATCTTTCCCAACTGGCAGTCCTCTATTTGACCTTTCTGATGTTTGTATTTCTTTAGAATGAGCGACCACTGGGGGGAGTTTACTTAATTTTTTCCAAGACCTGACCACTTGACTCACCAACCGCTAACAGGTAATATACAGATTTCCTTCTTGTTTACTTTTTTTTTTTTTTAAAGCTTCTCATCTCTTAGTCAAGCTTCAGTTGTATTTGTTAGTTGATTCCAATAAAATTTGACATTTTGGCGACTTAAAACTGTACTAAAGTTCATTCTAGAAAATAAAAAACCAATTTTGAAAATAGTGAAACTGAGACTAGAAGTTGCTCCAAACTGCCTTACTTGCTGGCTGCCTGTCATCATAGTTCCAAACTTCTCACACTGCTCTGCACAGTTGAGGTCAAACCGTACCTTGCAGGGGATGCAAACTGAGGACATCACTGAGCACCTAAATACAGACCTGCTGTCTCTGCCCCAGGGCAGCCACGTGAGTCCGTCAAAATTCGTTGGGATGAAGCCAGTTCAAATTCATTTACAGTTACTTGCAAACAAAGGGATTCTGGGTATGACATAAGTAGTTACTCCATTTTACCTTAAAAGCATTACAAAAACACAATAATCACATCTTGCTTGGAAGAGGGCTTTCTTGTGGCCCCTTGGAAAGTATGGCAAAATAGTATCCCCTATCCTTACCATGATTTTACTTTTAACAGTATCTGAAAGCCTTATCTTTTTAAACTAGGTAGGACAGGAGCTAATCATGTACACCCTAGAAGTGATGCTGATGTTCCAGGTCACAGGTCTGCTAACTTCCTCCCTAAAGGGCCAGATGGAAAGTATTTTCGGGTTTGCCAGCCAAGAGGCAACACGGAGCCTATTAAGAAGCCCCTTATAGGGAGAGGGAAAGATGGCGGAGGAGTAGGGGACCCTATTTCAACTGGTCCCCGGAATGGAGCTGGATATCTGCCAGACCACTCTGAGCACCCACGAAACCAGCCTGAGATGTAAGAAGATCTGCATCTCTACGAACAGAATATCGCAGGCGGTTGGTTTCGAGGTATGAAGCCGTGGGGAGCCGTGATTCCGCGGCGGATATCGGAGGATAAACGGCAGCGGGAGGGAGCCTGGCCGTGGGGATCCTGCACCGCCGGTGAGCGACAGCCTTGCGCGCTGGGGACCGGGCACCGGGCACAGACTCGCAGACCCGTAGCGGCGGGGAAAGGACTTCAGGGCAGCCCCCGCGGCAGAAACCCGGAGCGGTCGCGGTCACGCCTGTGAACTGGGGGCGGCTGGCGGTTTTAGAAGCACAAGGGCAGAGACGTGCCCCGACCTGGAGGCAGGACTGGGGGCGCTGCGGAGGGGCGCACAACCCAGGACGCTGCAGGTTATAGCAGCGCGGACAGAAATGGAGAGAGTGTGGCCTGGAGAGCTCACTGAAGAACAGACTGCGGTCTCTCTGCTCTGAGGCAGAGGGTTGGAAACGGTCTCTTCTGCTCTGCCTCGCGGAAGAGACGCGGAAAGCCGCCAGGAAAAGCCGCCAGAGTACAAAAGCCCCAAAAACTGATTCCCGTTGAGCCCATCCCCCGCCACAGGGGGGCAGGGCAACTCCGCCCAAACAGGGTTGCCTGAGTAACAGCAAGGCAGGCCCCTCCCCCAGAAGACAGGCTGGGAAAACAAGAGGCCAGCGCCCCTAAGGTCCCAAGAAAACAGATGCATCTTGCTTGGGTTCTGGTCAATAATCCCTCAAACACCCATCAACAGAATGACTAGGAGGAGGAACCCCCAAAATAGAAAAGACTCAGAGATCATGACTTATGCTGCAGATTTACAGATGGATGCAGATATAACCAAGATGTCGGAGATGGAATTCAGGCTAGTAACGGTGAAGACAATGGCTGGAATGGAGAAAGCAATTAGTGGCAACAAGGAGTCTCTAAGGGCAGAAATGAAAGCTGAATTGGCAGAACTTAAAACTGCTATCAATGAGATCCAATCCAATCTAGATAATCTAACAGCTAGGGTAACTGAGGCAGAAGAACGAATAAGCGACCTGGAAGACAATATAATAGATAAAAAGGGAAAAGAGGAGCCCAGGGAAAAACAACTCAGAATCCATGAAAATAGAATCAGAGAAATAAGCGACACCATGAAGCATTCCAATATCAGAATAATTGGAATCCTGGAGGAAGTGGAGAGAGAGAGAGAGAGGACTAGAAGATGTATTTGAGCATATCGTAGCTGAGAACTTCCCTAATCTGGGGAATGAAACAAACATTCGCATCCTAGAGGCAGAGAGGACCCCTCCCAAGATCAAGGAAAACAGGCCAACACCCAGGCATGTAATAGTAAAACTCGCAAATCTTAGAGCCAAGGAAACCATCTTAAGGGCAGTTAGGGGGAAGAGATTCCTTACGTACAGAGGGAGGAACATCAGAATAACGTCAGACCTATCCACAGAGACCTGGCAAGCCAGAAAGGCCTGGCAAGGCATATTCAGGGTACTAAACGAGAAGAACATGCAGCCAAGAATACTTCATCTGGCAAGGCTGTCATTTAGAATGGATGGAGAGATGCAGAGCTTCCAGGACCGGCAGAAGCTGAAAGAATATGTGACCACTAAGCCGGCCCTGCAAGAAATATTAAGGGGGTTCTATAAAAGGAGAAAGACCCCAAGAGTGATATACAACAGAAATTTACAGGGACAATCTATAAAAACAACGTCTTCACAGGCAACATGATGACAATTAATTCACATCTTTCAATAATCACTCTCAACGTGAATGGCCTAAATGCTCCCATAAAACAGCACAGGGTTGCAGATTGGATAAAAAAACAGGACCCATCCATATGCTGCCTACAAGAGACTCATTTTGAACCTAAAGATACATCCAGACTGAAGGTGAAGGGATGGAGACCCATTTTCCATGCCAGTGGACCTCAAAAGAAAGCTGGGGTAGCAATTCTTATATCAGAGAAATTAGATTTTAAACTATAGTCTATAATTAGAGACACAGAAGGACATTGTCATTCTTAAAGGGTCTATCCAATAAGAAGATCTAACAATTGTAAATATCTATGCCCCCAACATGGGAGCAGCCATCTACATAAGGTAACTGTTAACCAAAATAAAGTCATATTGATAACAACACGTTAATTGTAGGAGACCTCAATACTCCACTCTCAGCAATGGACAGATCATCTAAGCAGGAAATCAACAAGGAAACAAGAGCTTTGAATAATACACTGGACCAGATGGACCTCATAGATATTCCACCCCAAACATTCCATAGAACATTCCACCCTAAAACAACAGAATACTCATTCTTCTCGAGTGCACATGGAACTTTCTCCAGAGTAGACCACATACTGGGTCACAAATCAGGTCTCAACTGATACCAAAAGACTGAAATTATTCCCTGCATATCCTCAGACCACAATGCTTTAAAACTGGGACTCAGTCACAGGAAAAAATTTGGCAGAAATTCAAACACTTGGAAGCTAAAGACCACTCTGCTCAAGAATGCTTGGGTCAACGAGGAAATCAAAGAAGAACTTAAACAATTCATGGAAATCAATGAGAATGAAAACACATCGGTCCAAAACCTATGGGATACTGCAAAGACAGTCCTAAGGGGGACATACATAGCCATCCAAGCCTCACTCAAAAAGACAGAAAAATCCCGAATTCACCAACTAACTCTACACCTTTAAGAACTAGAGAAAAAGCAACAAACGATGCCTAAACCATGCATTAGAAGAGAAATAATTAAAATTAGAGCAGAGATCAATGAATTAGAAACCAGAAACACAGTAGATCAGATCAACGAAACTAGAAGTTGCTTCTTTGAAAGAGTTAATAAGATTGATAAACCACTGGCCAGACTTATCCAAAAGAAAAGAGAAAGGACCCAAATTAATAAAATTATGAATGAAAGGGGAGAGATCATGACTAACACCAAGGAAATAGAAACAATTATTAGAAATTACTATCAACAACTATATGCCAATAAACTGAGCAATCTGGATGAAATGGAGGCCTTCCTGGAAACCTATAAGCTGCCAAGACTGAAACAGGAAGAAATTGACAACCTGAATAGGCCAATAACCAGTAACGAGATTGAAGCAGTGATCAAAAACCTCCCAAAAAACAAGAGTCCAGGGCCTGATGGATTCCCTGGGGAATTCTACCAAACATTCAAAGAAGAAATAATACCTATTCTACTGAAGCTGTTTCAAAAAACAGAAACAGAAGGAAAACTTCCAAACTCATTTTATGAGGCCAGCATTACTTTAATCCCCAAACCAGGCAAAGACCCCATCAAAAGGAGAATTTCAGACCGATATCCGTGATGAATATGGATTCCAAAATCCTCAACAAAATCCTAGCTAATAGGATCCAACAATACATTAAAAGGATCATCCACCACGACCAAGTGGGATTTATCCCTGGGATTAAAGGGTGGTTCAACATTCGCAAATCAATCAATGCGATAGAACACATTAATAAGAAGAAGGAGAAGAACCATATGGTCCTCTCAATTGATGCAGAAAAAGCATTTGACAAAATACAACAACCTTTCCTGATTAAAACTCTTCAGAGTACAGGGATAGAGGGAACATTCCTCAAGTTCATAAAATCCATCTATGAAAAACCCACAGCAAATATCATCCTCAATGGGGAAAAGCTGAGAGCCTTTCCCTTAAGATCAGGAACACGTCATGGATGCCCACTCTTGCCACTATTGTTCAACATAGTACTAGAAGTCCTAGCAACAGCACTCAGACAACAAAAAGAAGTAACAGTTATTCAAATTGGCAAAGAAGTCAAACTCTCTCTTTTCACAGACGACATGATACCAAAATACTCCACCCCCAAATTACTAGAACTCATACAGCAATTCAGTAATGTGGCAGGATACAAAATCAATGCACAGAAATCAGTTGCTTTCTTATACACTAACAATGCAACTGTAGAAAGAGAAATTAGAGAAACGATTCCATTTCCAATTCCACCAAAAACCGTAAGATACCTCGGAATAAACCTAACCAAAGAGGTAAAGGGTCTATACTCTAGGAACTACCGAACACTCATGAAAGAAATTGAAGAAGACACAAGAAGATAGAAAAATATCCCATGCTCATGGATTGGAAGAATAAACATTGTTAAAATGTCTATGCTACCCAGAGCAATCTATACCTTCAATGCCATCCCGATTAAAATTCCAATGACATTTTTCAAAGTGTTGGAACAAACAATCTTACAATTTGTATGGAATCATAAAAGACCCCGAATCGCCAAGGAAATTTTGAAAAAGAAAAACAAAGCTGGGGGCATCACGTGGCCCGATTTCAAGCTATATTATAAAGCTGTGATCACCAAGACAGCACAGTACTGGCACAAAAACAGACACATAGACCAATGGAACAGAATAGAGGACCTAGATATGGACCCGCAACTCTATGGTCAAATAATCTTTGACAAAACAGGAAAAAACATGCCATGGAAAAAAGACAGTCTCTTCAACAAATGGTGCCGGGAAAATTGGACAGCCACATGCAGAAGAATGAAACTCGACCATTCTCTAACACCATTCACAAAGATAAACTCAAAGTGGATGAAAGACCTCAATGTGAGACAGGAATCCATCAAAATCCTAGAGGAGAACATACGCAGTAACCTCTTTGACACCGCCCACAGCAAATTCAAGTTACATCTCCAAATGCTAGTGAAACAAAAGCAAAAATGAACTTTTGGGACTTCATCAAGATAAAAAGCTTCTGCACAGCAAAGGAAACAGTCAACAAAACAAAGAGGCAACCCACAGAATGGGAGAAGATATTTCCAAATGACACGATAGATAAAGGGCTGGTATCCAAGATCTATAAAGAACTTCTCCAAACTCAACACCCAAAAAACAAATAATCAAGTCAAAAAGTGGGCAGAAGATATGAAAAGGCACTTCTCTGAAGAAGACATACAAATGGCTAACAGACACATGAAAAAATGTTCATCATCATGAGCCATCAGGGAAATTCAAATCAAAACCACATTGAGATACCACCTTACACCAGTTAGAGTGGCAAAAATGGACAGGGAAAGAAACAACAAATGTTGAAGAAGTTGTGGAGAAAGGGGAACCCTCTTACACTGTTGGGGGGAATGCAAGTTGGTGCAGCCACTTTGGAAAACAGTGTGGAGGTTCCTCAAAAATTGAAAAATAGAGCTACCCTATGACCCAGCAAATGCACTCCTGGGTATTTACCCCAAAGACACAGATGTAGTGAAAAGAAGGGCCATATGCACCCCAATGTTCATAGCAGCAATGTCCGCAATAGCCAAACTGTGGAAAGAGCCGAGATGCCCTTCAACAGACGAATGGATAAAGAAGATGTGGTCCATATATACAATGGAGTATTACTCAGCCATCAGAAAGGATGAATACCCAACTTGTACCTCAACATGGATGGGACTGGAGGAGGTTATGCTAAGTGAAATAAGTCAAGCAGAGCAAGTCAATTATCACATGGTTTCACTTATTTGTGGAACATAATAGCATGGAGGACATTAGGAGAAGGAAGGGAAAAATGGGGGGGGGATCGGAGGGAGAGATGAACCATGAGAGACTATGGACTCTGAGAAACAAACAGCGTTCTAGAGGGGAGGGGGGGGATGGGTGAGCCCGGTGGTGGGTATTAAGGAGGGCCCGTGCTGCATGGAGCACTGGGTTAACGAAAACAATGGATCGTGGATCACCACATCAAAAACGAATGATGTATTGTTTGGTGACTAACATAACATAATAAAACTGAAAAAAAAAAAAAAAAAAAGAAGCCCCTTATATAACCGCTTCCAATGCAGCTACTTGGAAATACAAAAACCATTCCCAGCTTGCAAGGTGGACAAAAACAGACAGCGGACTGAGCCTGCCTTTGGGGGCACACACGCCCCAGGCTCCGCCAATCAGAGCATTCGGCTTCAGCGATTGGCTTCGGGCTGGCCACGTGCCCCGAGCCGAGCCAATCAGTGCTCCTCAGAGCGAGTCCCAGGAGATCGCCCTGAGTGTTGGCCGCCAGGCTTTGCTCTTCTCCTGCTGGACGCCAGGCTCTGATGGAGTCAGCCCAGCACTGCCCGGGGCCACCCTGGGGACAAGCCTCGGGCGCGGTGACTCTAACCGGGCGCGGCACGCAGAGGAAAGCGGAAGGGGAAGCCAGCTTCCGTGCTGACATCGTTTGCTCCGCGCACAGTCTACAGCCCCGCAGCGCTGACCTAACTCGCCCTCTAGAGTCACCCAAGTCAGGCCTCCGGAATGAGGCTCTGCGCGTGAGCACGATCTCTGGGGGATCTCAACACGCATGAGCTCGAGACCCCTTTTCTAGACGGTTCGGTTCCGCGAACCCCGTGGGCGTCGGGCTGGGGGTGGTCTGTGTCACTGAAGAGCTCTGGCTGATCTGTTTCCGGGAACCCATCGTGCAGTTCAGCCAAGTGGGGCTCTTGCCCACAAGCTCTTAGCAAGGCAGGCTGGTAGCAGCAATAGGAGAGTAACGGCTTTGGTGCTTCTCAGTCTCCAGCTCTGGCTGCACCGTGGAACCACCCACGGGTGCCTGCCTCCCACCCCCGGGGGTCCTCACTGAATTTGTCAGGTTGGGGCCCCAACAATCATTTCTAAGGCCTCCTAGGTGATTCACAGGTGCAGCCAGAGTTGAGACACCACTCTTTCTGTTCTGCTGTGGTAGGGATTGGTACGTGTTTTCCAGAAAGGGCCGTCAGTGCACACTTAAGCCGTGGTGGACCACTCCTCACCTGCCACGGCTGCTCGTTCTTCCTGTGGCCAACCAAAGCGGCCACAGACCACGCAGAGCTGGATGGGCGTGGCTGCGTGCCCCTAAAACTTGACTTAGAGAAATAAGCAGAGGCTGGGTGTGGTCCTGAGATCGTACTTTGCTGTGTCCTGTCCACAGAGTGACTTCGTTATTTGCATAAAAGGCATTTCAACTCCTTGCACGCCAGGTATCAGGAGGGGCCGTGTGTCCGTTTGCTGCCCGGTGTCCATTCTCAAGCTTTCTAGCGAAACAATACTGAAAACTCTCTGCTCTCAAACTCACGTGGTTTGTGCGGCTGACCCATGTCTTGGTTTGGGCTTTCCTGGAAAGATTCCACTGCAAGTGGTTTATTGTGAGGTGCGGGCAGCACTGGTCAGGGAGTGGGAAGTGGGACAAGGCACACGGGACCACGGCGGGCATTACCCGGCAAGGGACCACGGGCTGTGATTGCAGCCTAGTTGCGCTGGGCCGGGCGGAGGCAGCACTGTGGAGCCCCTGCCTCACAGCCAACTCCCAGGCGGGCCCAGGGAGCTGGACTCAGTCTGCCCGCTCCCGGGAGCTGCAGTGCGGAGAGCTTCCTGGATGGGGGTATGCCGATCCCTCAGTGCTTGTGCCCTGCTGCACAGGTGGGAAGGACAGCTTTGGGCGCCAGGCAGAACTCTCAGGCGAAAATGAGCTGGTACTTGAGGTGGAAGGCGAGGCGAGAGCAGGGCAGGCGACCCACAGCGTCTGTTCCAACCCGCGCAGACTCTGGGGGTGTAAGCCCCCGTCACGGGGGCTGCTTCAGGGAGACAGCATGACCCCAGAGGAGTCGTCGTGGCAGTGAAACCTTTGTCGGGGTTTCTGGAAATGAGCCAGGTGCCCTTCCTGGGCTCGAGGCTTGAACCGTTTGGCAGGAGTATCAGCTGCCATCATGAGTAGATGCAGAGGGAAGCCAAGAGGCAGAATAAAACAGTCCTGGAGACGGAGCTGAGTCCTAATCTGGCAGATGGGAGGCCAGGACGGATCCTGGACTCGGAGTCGCACAAGCCAGAAGATTCTCGCTGTGCTTACGCCAACTGGGTGGTGTTTCGTCACATGGAACCCAACGAATCCTAATTGATACATTTCCCAGCTTGGTATCAGTGAAGCCTGCTTATGCCAAAGCTGAACAGAAATTAGTTTTACAATTTCTGTGCCAGGCTCCATGTGAGGGAGGGCGAATTCTGGCAAAGACACTTGTAGCTGAACGTCAAAGGACTCTCCACGCACCTCTGAAACGCTATCCTCTTGGACCTCCTGGCAGGGCGTCTCCGTGGGGCGGTGCTGAGCACAGCAGGTGGAGGTGAGCGACCACAGAGCAAAACTGCCGTGTGGCTTCTCACAATCCTCTCTCCCTTGCTCGTTCCCAGCGGTCACAGGGTCGAGCCAGAAGTCACACCTGGGTCTGTGTGGACTGTGTCCATGCCGTGGTCCGTGTGGGTCAAGGCCATGTTGATGCACCACGCAGTGAGGCATAGACCGTGGTGCTCAACCAGCCCTTCCCCTGCACCCTCTGGAGATCTGACAGGGCCACAGGACTCCTTAGGACTAACAGCGGGTGTGTGGTGGGGAGAGAGTCACATGTCATTTCCAGGCCATTGCTTAGAAAAGCATGTGACTCTCCAACCGCCCCTTCCTCTGTCACGGAGACCATGAAGGCCACGTATTCCTGATGTTATAGCTGTAAGACGGTGAAGGGCCCATCCATCGAGGCCCCCAAGAGCCCGCATGGAGCAGAGGCCCCTACCACTTTGGCTGTGCAACGTTAGCCAGAATCACTGGGGTCGTGTGCAGCACCTGAACCTCTGCTGTCGTTTGCCATGACCGCCCTGCCTGGCTCCTCTGCTGATTATGCAAAGTGGCCTCACGTCTCCTTCTAACAGGGAACAGAAGGCCAGACAGGGAACAAGGCCAGACAGGACTGGGGCAACTAGAGGCGAAGGAAGTCCGTAACAAACTGGGATGCAGTTAGAGTGAGAGTTGTGAGGGAAGCAGGAAGGTAACCAAGGTTCAGACATGATACAGTGACTCCCCGAGGCACCGGCACCAGCGTCCTGGGCCAGAAGGAAGCCCTCAGGGGCGCCGTTGGGCCCACACAGGTCTTACCGTGGCCAGGGGAACGATACCAGCCAGGTCCTTCTGGCTGATGAAGATCTCGGACACGGCGCTGTCTGTGGTCGCTCTCCGTGGATATTCCACCTGCCAGGCGATGGGCTGTGTCCCCGAGAGGCTGCTGAAGCTGGCTATTTCGAAGTTCATCTGCACGACCTCGCTGAACAAGCTGCTGCTTCTGCAAAAGGAGCAAAGGAGAATGGCTTTGAGCCGACTTTGTCCCATGGAAGGGTCCTTCTCTCTCTCTGCCCACGCCCCCGTCACAGCTGCACCTAGAGTCTAAGGAAAAAGCCAGCACCTTTCCGGGGCAGCCCCTGGACGGGGCGCCACCCCCACATTAAGGGCTGTGGATGGCTGGGACGGAGCAGCACCCACAGCGGGAGGAGCTGAGAGAGTCTGAGCACGGGGTGTTGACCGGTGTCTTACGACTCCTCCGACCACCAGGAACCCGTCGGCCCCATCCCTGCAGGATGAGCCTGGAGGACCTGGGACCTAAATGGACTCCTTTTCAGCTCAGTTCCACGGCTGTGCCCGGCACTGCAGGTCCAGCGTTTCCTCTGGTTCTAGAGAGGCAGAGAAGCACAGAAGGGCCCTGGGCGCTCCCCTGCAGCTGGATGCAGCCCCGACGGGGGTCAGACCCCTCCTCGGGGACGCAGACCGCGAAGCCTGTGAGGACGCGGCCGCTGCAGGGGGGTCCGGGCAGGTGTGGGCTCCTGGCTCTTCTGGGGCAGCAGTGGGGGCGGTTCACGCTCATGGGCCCTCGGGCCCCGGTGCCAGGGGACGGGACGAGTGTTTCTGTGCAGGAGCCCCGCAGAGCCGGCCGGTGTCCTGCCTCCTTCAACCCCAGATGCCTTGTCCCCGGCTCGTGTCAGTGGCGCTCCTGGAGATGGTGTGAACTGCCTCGCATCCTCTAGCACACCCCCTTCTGTCTCGAGGGAGGGGCTCGTTGGCTAATGGGACTCTCCAGTGCCCAACGAAGCCTTCCAATCAATACCCTAAATCTGAGGGGACCCCACAGAGCTGTATTTTGAGCAAGCTTGCCCCAGTGATCGTGACGCTTTTGGAACTAGCGAAGGTCTAAGCTTCTCATTTTTCAGACAACGAAATTAAGGCCCAGAAAGGGGAAAGGCTTGCTCACCACCACACAGAGCCACATGGAAGGTGGCATCTCTGGACCCCCTGTCCCGTGTCCTCCTCCACGGCAGCTGGGGGTCAAGTGAGGAATCACAGGACACCGAGCGAGTGGCTCCTGTGCAGGGGGCAGCAAACAGAGGCCCGGGGGCCGAATGCAGCCTGCTGCCCATTCTCATAAGTCATTTCACTGGAACACGGCCCCGTGTGTGCGTTTACGTTTGCCTCTGGGGCTTCTGTGCCGCAAGAGCATGGTTGGGCAAGGGCACTAGGTAGTGGATGGCCGCCGGCGCCCCAAGTCTTTATCTATGCCTTCATGGAAAAAGTTTGCCGGCCCTCGTTTTAGGAGGTCAGGAAAGGGGAACTTGGAGAGGTTCCTGGAGCTGTTGAACCGATAAAGTTGTCACTGGTGGAAATGACAAGGAAGGGCTTTCCAGGCATGCAGTGGGGTCTGTAGGGTGGGCAGGATTCTGAGGAGCTGGGCACTGCAAGGGGGTGGTGGCAGGTCGCAGCATGTCTAGCTGCATCCGCTGGGAAGGCTACAGGGCTCCAGGTGAACTGAGGGGAATTTTCCATAGCATGTCAAGAAGGAAACAAGTATGCTTCAAAACGGCATCCCCACCATGTGCGGGTCCCGCTCTGAAGGGTGCTGGAGAAGCCCTTCCCTTTGCTGGGGCCTTAAGGACACACCCACCCAGTCTTTGCGGGGGGCTTGCTCAGCAGCCAGAATGCTAACTTCTCCACCTCATCACCCTCAGCCCTGCTCTGTGGCTGGGGCAGGGGGAGACAGGGAGGTCGCCACACTTCCCAAAGCCCTGGGACTTGTGAAATCTACCTCATGCTCTCTGGGCCAGCAGTGGGGCCCAGAAAATCATGATTTACGAGATGCTGGATATCCCTCTGGGAGGGAACATCAATCCAGCGTTTGGTGCATCAATCCATGAGCTATGCAATCTCAAGAATGAACGACTTGCCTTGGAAAATGAGGGAGAAGTGTTTGGAGTCTGGAGCGTTTCCAAACTAAGAGCCTCGTACTTGGTCTGGCAGCGGAGGCGTGCAGGGATCTGAGCCTCTAGAAATCCCTCCCACCGGCTCTGGCCCAGTCTCTCTCTTCCCTGGGTGACAGGCATGCCTTTATTTGGGGGGGAGGAGGGGCTGTTAATCTTGCTCTCGTAGCAAGAACACTCACCTTGGTGTCTCCTTGTCCACAGGAGAGCTGGGCACAGGTTGAGACATCAAGGTTGTTCAGTGGACTCTGCTCTGCAGGCTTCCTTAATGATGGATGAGGCACAAGTCCAGCTATCCCAAGACCCATCATGGCCCCACGGGGATACACCTGAGTTGGCAACACGCCTCAGCCTACACCCATCTTCATTTTGTTATAAAACTCTTTTTTGAACATCGTACCAGGTGACACCAGCTTCTGAGACTGAGTTTTGTCATCTGGACAATTGAAATGACGGGATTCCCGTTGTCCAGGGAAGAGACGGGCATGCAGAAGGGGCCGGCATGACTTACACCCCGGCCGTGGCCTCCTCCCTTGCACTTATGGGAACAGAGGGCGCAGTATTGGACAGGAGGAAGGAGAAGTGGTTGCTGTTCTGACTTTGAAAGTTATTATGTTATATGATTTTTGTGAACAATGGGTCACCTTCCTAGGGTATTCTGCTCAAGGCAATGTAAGAATAAGGACAACAAGCCTTTGTATGTGAAATGTTCCCTGTGCACCAGGCACTGGACCAGGTCCCATGCATCCGTTATTTCAAATCCCAATAAAAACCCTTTTGGGTTTTTTACTTATTTTGCACAAGTATCAGAGCAGAGACTCTCTTATGTTCCTGCACCCAGGGTCGGTGTTTGCACTACTTGGTCCTCAACCATGGACGGAAGGCGATGACCAGGCAGGCGTCCGTTGGAAAGCACCCTCCTCCCCTTACTACCACGTGTGAGTCAACTAAACTGACTCATGGTTTCAAGATAGAAAACATTTCAAAAGTCACAAGTTTGGGGGGGGGGAACTCCAGCTTTCGACGGAGCTGGCAGAGTCCTGGGTCAGAGGGACACCAGGGTGGCACTGGGGGCAGACGTCTGACCCCCTCTTGCAGGAGGCTTCAGACCTCAGACCAGGAGGCAAAGAAGCTGCTCTGTGTCCGCGGTGACCTCAGGAACGTGTGTGGGAGGGAGGCCAGACCAGCCCAACGGCAAGATGAATCCGCGGAGGCCCCGGATGAAACATGCTGACTCAAGACAAGGAGTTCCTTTGGGAAGAGAGAGAATCAGCTCCCTCGTTGGTTCACTTCTGTGCAGTCCTGCCTCTTCCTACTCTCCCTCACCCCACACGGCTTTCAACCATCTCATCTCCAAACACTGCATAATGGGATGTATCCAAATTAAAATGAATTGAGCCATATTTTGAAAGGGGACTTCAGGGGTGCTAAGGGTGGTGGGGCCGCCGGCTCTGTCTGGAATGGGTACATTGCCACGTCACTCCCACCAACAGCTGCCGTGTGGGTCATGACAGATTGTTTTTTTCTGGAGTTTCTCTATAAAATCTCTGGATTTTAAAATTTAATAAGCTTAACCTTGTAGCCATGATGTGGCTCAAGCCGCTGGCTGTCAGTTTGCTCTCTCTGGCTGTGGAAAGGGGTGCTCCTGTATTCTGGAGGCAGCATTGCATACAAGAGCCACATGTGGAGGTGCCAGATGCTGGCCCCGAAGATGATGCAATGGGATGATTTTCAAACTGCGATGCCAGGACCCTTAGCACACCGAGGTGGTGACAGGGGTGGCCATGGGACTGGAGGTGGCCCTTAATGTCATCCCCTTGTGCCCTTTACTTCTGCAGCAGGAAAAGCCGCCCCAGCCTGACATGTTGTAATGCTGGGCCTCCAGGAAGTATTGGTTTAAAAGATGAAGGAAGAAATAGGAGGAGGGAAAAGGGACTCTGCCAAGGAAACACAGCACGTGGTATGACCACGCTGTGGGCTTCCAAACAGACTTCCTGAGTTCAAATCCTGGCTTCACTAGCTGGGTACCGATGCACAACTCAGCCTCCTTTTCCCTGTTTGCAAACTTGGGATGCTGCTCCTTCCCATTTCATAGAGTTGATAGGATAAGCAAATAAGTGAATAAGTGTCATGCACTTAGAACAGTTTCAAAATAGCAGATATCAATAAATGTTAGCTGTTCTCGTTTTCAGCAGGACTTGAAATGACGCTTGTTCTCAGTGACTCGATGTCTGATTGCCTGAAGTCACCTTTACAACGTGCCCCCTAGGTCTGGTCCAGGAGCTCCCTGAGAACGAGTCACAGTAGAGAAGCTCTTGCCCACCATTCATTGCAAACTGGGATTCATTCAGACTTGCATTTACTCAGTAGCTGTCCCTGTCAGACACGGCACCACGTTACACCACATTTCTCTGGAATATGGAGACCAAGAAAGGAAGAAATTTGTCTGCAGTTCTGTCTGTGGTCAGTGCCCTCCTGCTGTCTCTGAGCTGACAGAAATCTTTGCTAACCTTTGTCTTGCAGGGACTAAAAGCCCTCCATGCCCACCCATCTGGGGCTTGTGATACTGTTTACTTTATTAAAAGAGAAGAATTTAAACACTTAAGTGACTCCAGAGAGTGCCTAAGAACCACCACTTGGTAAATCAATAGTGTAGATTTATTGCAGTAACTCTTGAAAGAAATTTTTGAAATTGGCTTAAAAAAAGCTCTTAACTCAAAAACAAATAAATTCCCCCAGTAGTCACAATAAAGTTTGGACTACTGAAACCCAATTTATCAAACCTTTTAGCTACTGAATTCTATCTTGTAAGAAAATGGAGTCTGGGGGGCGGGGTGTGAAGAAGCCAGTAGGGCTTTACCTCTCCACTACGGGGTGTACGGGACTTTATCAGCCACTGTTGACAGCATAATGCCTACAGAAAGAAATGAGGCTAACAAAATGAAGAAATCAACCTTATAATAGGGAAGCCAGTCCAGGAGAACAGTAATTCAGCCCAGGCTTTTATTTTATTCATTCTACTTCATGTGAATTTCATGAAGGCAAGGGACACACACTTCCCCTCTAGGAAGACTTTATTAGATAGTCCCATTGACCCCAAGGTCAACACCCATGCCATGCCGCTATCTGGGAGCTCTCCGTGGTGCTGAAGGATATCAGTTCAGGATGCGTGTTGCAAGCAACAGAAAGCACTTTGGGCTGACTGACGAAGAAAAGGGAACTCAACAAATGCCTCAAAATGACTAAAAAGTGTGGAGAAAAAGACATGGAGAGGAGATGGGAGCAAAAGAAAGTTACAAGAACCCGGGACAAAACCGGTTTTGTCATCAAAACTGATGGTGCCAAAACTAATTGTCTACTGTCCTTGATTCTTTGCATCATGCATCCTACCTTCAAAGGGCTGCATGGAGATATCTGACTGGCTGAGATCACACACCCTAAAATATGCCAGGACAGTGTGGAAAGATCTGGCCTGCTGTTGAGGGAGTCACCTCTTTCATCCCTGCTCTTTGCAATTAGCATGGAGGACAGAATTCAGGATTCAGGTTAACGGTGAAGGGCAGACAGGGGAGAAAAGCCTGTTTCCAAGCACCCTTGGACCAGATTATGAGCTTGGACTTAAAAAAAATTTACCTTCTCTCTATCTGTCCCCAAAGCGTAAAATGTTATAGGAGCTGGTAAATGTATGAAGGAATGAGGAAAGAGTGCTCTACTGCAAATCAAATTGAAACCAATGACATTGCTTCAAAGGAGAATCACAGCCCTCATGAAAATAATCTGAGGCTTCTTGTCCTATAAAGCAGGGCTCTCAGACTTGGCTGAATGTTATAATCACCTGGGGAGAGTAAGAGAAACATTACTGATACCTGGGGTCTACCCTGGACCAACAGAATCAGAATTTTAAGAGGTGGCACTCAGACATTAGTCTTTTTAGACCTCAGGAGATTTTAGTGTGTGGCCACGGCCAACAATTATTGCTATCCACAAAGAGTTTCTCTCTCTGTGATCACCAAGCACTTCACTTCTAAATTATTATTACTGTTTTGCTTCCTAGTGTATATGCAGCAATTGTGTTGGGAAGGTGTTACAACCATGGGCTCTGAAATCAGACACACAGGTTTGAATTCTGACTTCATTCTTTCATGGGGTTGGGAGGGATCCTGGGTAAGTTACTTAACCCGTTAGTTCTCAGCCTTGGTAGCAATCTTGAATTATTTGGTAGAGGAGCTTTAAAGAACTCCTGTCTGAGTTTCACTGCCGGGATTTTACTTTCATTGCTCTGGAGTGAAACCTGGCATTCTTAAGGACTCCGCAGGTGATTCTAATATGCGGCACTACCTTCACCTCTATAAGCATCAGTTTCTTGATCTCTGCTAAGCCAACCTCCTGAGACTATTGCAAGGATAAATGGCATAACACACGTGTAGAGCTTAGAACATACAAAGCAACTATCCGCCAAGTGGGAGTTATTACCGTGATACTACTTCTGCTGTTCCGTAACCTGGCAGGACCTGCAAAGTCTTGTCCTGAGACCACAAGTCCTGGGATGTGCTGAACACAGAAGGTGGGGAGAAAACAGGACCTTACCCTAGCCCCTCAGGTCCTGACCTAACTGTCCGTCCGGGGGTGTCAAGTTCACATCTAGTTCTACCCCTAAATGTGGCTGGACCAGACCCCGTCACTTATTTTCCTTGCTGCAGCATGGCGGATGAATGTGAGCCCAGGCTTTGGAGGCAAAACCCTGTGTATGAATTGCACACCTCGCCTGGGGTCATTGCTCCTGTTGTTCGTGTCCCCAAACCTCAGTCTCTTCATCTCTGAAATGGGGATATACACACCCTAGGAGCTTGGCACACAGCCGTGTAAATGGTGACAACCTAATCTAATTAGTAAAAGAAACTGGGGTACGTGAGAGGGACACAGGCAAGCTGGAGCAAAACCATGGAGAAAGCAGAGCTCTTCACAGGTGTGGAGAAAGAGCATGGAGGCATCCACTTCTGCTAGACCGTTCCTGTGGGAAAGCTCCCTGCCTGGCCCCCATGGGCCCCGGGATTCCCCGAGCCAACGGTGGCTCAGTTGTGGCCATGCATTCCGGCTAGCTTTTATTTTTCACACAGCCTGCATTCTCCTGAACCTAACCTACCAGGAATGTGTGATATATTCATTCTCAAGCAGCTAATATTTTAGCTAAATTAGGTCACACATCAAGAAGTACAGCTGCCAAGAGGACATCAGAGGCCCAGGTAGAAGAGGCATGGATCCATACAACATCCCAAGGTTCTTGGAGTTCTGTAGTGAGCGTGGGGGGTTTCCTGGCACTGCCATGGTGGTCCCTACGCCCAGGGAAGAGCATTGAGTCCATCCCTTCAGATCCTGTTGGGCCATGAGGATTCCCAGATGCAAGATCATACGGCGAGAGAGAGGCCCAGCCATCCTAGCTCCAAGCTCCATAAGAGAGCCTAGGGAAAGCCAACAAAGGGATTGCCCACAGAAGTCCTATTTATTGTGAGAAAACAGTTGTTTAAAGACAGTGAACTTGGGATAGTTTGTTACACAGAAACAGAGAAGGGATGCGGGCTCTGACTGATGCAGTTCGAGCATCCTCTGCACTTTCTCAGCAGGGTATGGCAGAGGTTGAACAGAATCAGCTTGGGGTGCTAGGGGCAGGGAGGACCTGAGAAGCGCACCCCACTGCCTGGTCTCCCAAGGCCCCAAGTGGTGCAGGGAGCTGTAGAACTTTCACCTAGTTCCAGGGAAGGTTACTGAAGTCTGCTGACAGAGAGAACAGAAGCTGACCCAGACCTGGCCTCGGTCTCCTGCGGAGCGGCATCTGGGGTGCACTCAGAGATCAGGGGGAAACATGGAAATGTCATGAATGTCAGCGCCAAACAATGACCACACCCAGCACAGGATGGCATCCCTGCAGATGAAGCCAGAAGATGGAATATCGATCTGAAGACCTAACCCCACAGTCCAAAGTCACCTGACTCTTCCCACCCAGGCCAATCTTGAGGGAAACCAGGAAGAGCTCAAAAGCCTGATGGGCTGTGTTTAAGCACGAAATGGCTTAGCAACCTTGGACGCAACCAGATTAACTTTTCCGCTACCGAGCAGAAGGGGTGGGGGGCTTAAGGCAGACGTCAAGTGCAGTGGCAGATGAAGGAACAGACGTGTAGATATTGTTTTGTACCCTGGAGTTTGCAGACTAGAAATCCACCCAGTACTGTTGTTAGCAGATATTGAATATGGCATAAAAATGAGTGACCATCCTGAGCCTCGTCTTGGGATTAGCAGCTGGGAAGTTGCTGCCATCCTCCACATCTTGATGATGCAATGTCCCTCTTCCTCTGCGCTGCTCCCCTCTTGTCTACCCTTTTCGTTCCAGTTTATTTCTACTTCGGCCTCTGTAGGATGACTCAGAGACTCCAAGCTTCTTTCTACCTCGGTGCCTTTGCACTTGCTTTCCCCAGACACCATGATGGCTCACCCATCACTGCACTCGCCCTATTATCCACGGCTCACTCAGCCACTTTATCTGTATCGCCACATGACACATTAGACATTTATATGTATTTGGTCATTCACCATCTGCCTCCCCTTTCTCCAGAGCAAGCTCTGTGAGAGCAAGGACACCGTGCTGTTCACTGCTATAGCCTCCTGATACATCACAGCGCTGACCAAAGAGGGGCTCTGTAAATATTTGTTGAATGAATAATGAATGAGCGATTGCTCCAGGAGCCAAGTTCACTGATATTCACACTTCTTTCCTTCCACTGGTCAGGTTAATATTAATTTCCACTCAAGGAAGGAGGAGGAGTCTCTGCATAGTGGAGAGAGGGCGGGCAGAAGCATCCTTTGAAGCTATCAGCCTTCCCAGAAGGGTTGAACTCCTTCCAAGAGAGAAGCCAAAAGCAGAGCCCATTGGAGACCTTCCAGGAAAGACACGCTCTGAGGTCCACTACTAAAACTTTGTGTTTTCCAAATATCACAGAAGACAGAAACTGGATCTGCTCCAAAGCTTGCTATTGAATTTTATGCCTGCTGAGCTCCACTAAATACATAATGAGAGGCTGAATTAACTATGCAAAAGTATAATTTACAGTTAATGTTTGTAATTGATGAATTGAGGGTCTCGGTGGCAGCAAGAACGGGTCAAACAGGAAGAACCAGAGGGCCGGGGAAGTTTTACTTTTAAAAATGGAAGGCGTGCTCTGCTCAGTGCCAAGCCGTTCATCCGTCATTTACCGAACACCCACTTTGTGCCGGGCACGGTCCTCCGGGGCTAGAGACATGGGGTGAAGGCACAGCGGTCCCCAGTGGGTCACAAACCTCCACGAGGAGCTCCCCCAAACCTGCTATTGGTTCCCATTCATTTGGCTAAAGGCTCAGCGAGGAGACTGACCAGAGTGAGTGCAGATGCCAGGCTGCTCTGCTCAGGTCCCCGGTCCCCTCCTGCAGCACCAGTTGCTTTGGCTTTTTCCAAGCAGGCAGGGTCCCAGTGGGGTGGAGAAAGGAGTCTAACTGTTGTTCTACCACGTCTCTTTGTATTGGGGGTTCCATATTATCCTCAATCAGGAAAAAGCTACACTAAGCATCTCTGCCCCCCTATTTCATACCCTCAGCCCCAGCTGCATGATGGAATTATTGGTGAGCTTTAAAAAAAAACACCAATGCTTTGTAAAAATAACTTCTTCCTCTCTCCCCTTCACATGCAACTGATCTGTAGCAGCAAGAACAGCTCAGACTGAAAGCACCAGAGGGGATAGAATTTTTTCTCCTGACAAGTCTTCCTAGGGTATCCCTATGTGCAGCCAGGGTTAAGAAGAAATGCTTATTGGTTTTTTTGTTGTTGCTGTTGTTTTCAGGGACAAACTTCAAATATAGAGACCTGATTCTCGTAGGAAACTCAGCCACAGCAAGACAACAGTCCCATCCGGAGCAGAGACGTAGGAGCCGGCCCAGGCGTCCTGGGGCACCATCGCTGCCCCGGGTTTCCCAGGACCAGGGGAAGGACCACCTAACCCTGCAAGGGCTCCTTGCTGGATGCTGCCTCTGCTGCGGTCACCAGTCCAAAAATCGAGCCCACGCCAGGGAGTTATGCGAGGGGGTTAACTGTAGTGATAAAGGCTTTGGGTGAACGGAAGGGACAACGGGGGTGCTGGAGCCCCGGGAGATTATCAATGGGAAGAAGATCTTCCTACAAGGGCCAAGGGGAGGGAGCGGTGCCCCCGGGAGCCAGGTCACCGAGGAGAGCTGTAGCCACGCCGACAGCGTCCCCACAGGAACTGGAGTCCGAGGGAGGGACCCAGGGCCTGAGACCCCCAAGGAAGCACCAGCTACCCTGACTCCTTTCTTCCGTCCAGTCTCTCTCCAGGGCCTCCCACTGGCTAACCACAGCCAGACCCCGGTTAGCATGGGATCCTGGAAACTGCCCAGTGTGGCGGGGTCACAGGGCGAGGGAAGGGCAGGGAACAGACTGGAGACCAGACAGGCAGACAGCTGGCTCACATTCCCTCCCAAGCCCTGGCACAAACACCACCCGCTGTGCGGGATGTCCCACCACATTCCCTGGGAACGTGGTAGACCGGTCAGCTCCACCGCTCAGAACAGCAGTGGTCATCTTCCAGCAGACATTTCACCTGCACTGCTGGTAAGCCTGGTGCTGGGCTGGCTGAGGCTGAGCCAGGAAGGCTCTTCCCTTGACACTGGGTTTACTGCGGGATTGGAGAGGTGGACCATCCCGCAGGGCCGCCCACGGGCTTGGAGAAGGCGTCCCCGAAACAGTGACGTGTGAGCTGAGGCTGGATGAGTCGGGGGAAGCCAGGGGAACCAGCAAGGGGTATCTGAGGACAAGGGGGCACCGTGGGTGGAGATCCTTCCCAGAACGAGGGAAGACCAGTGGGCTGGAGCCAACAAGCACAGGTGTAGACACCATCCCAACACCTGCAGAAGCAAGCTCGCGGCGAGGCCAGCACCCTGTTCCTGCTAGGGGCGCAGGTGGTGGGGAGGTCGCTCGCACCCATTCCTCGAACATTTTAAAATCCACAGTGTTAGTAAGTGCCAGATCCATGTTTTGTGTTAAAAAAAGAAAAAAAAAAAAAATTTGAGAAGGCATCACATTGGGTGAAAGCGCTCAGGGAATGGCTGTTCTCCTCGGTCAGCCCCCAGCTGGGTGTCCAGCAGGGGCCGAGGGAGCGTGCGGGGTTTGAGACGGGAGGAGAGGCAGGACGAGACCCAGGGGCCGGTGCAGCCTCGAGCCCACTCTCGTCTCTCTACAGCCTCTGCTCTGCTCAGGAGTTGGAGGTGTCTTTCGGTAATAAACTCACTAGACCACGCACATCCCTAAAAGTCTCTCGGGCTTCCCACCCCGGTGAGAATACAACCCAGAGCCCCTTCCTGGACACATCCTCCCCGCCCGTCTCATCTCCTGCCTTCTCTCCCTCGGTCTCTGGGCTCCAGCCGCCCCAGGACTCTTGCGGCTCCATCGGCATATGGTGAGCTCATTCCCTCTTCGGTCTGCTGTTCCTCGTGGCTGCTCTTTGCGTGGCCGGCTCCGTCTTGTCACCCAGCGTAGAGCCAACACCTTCCCACACTTGCATGTCCCGCTCAGGGAGACCCTGTCCAGTACCCACACCCCAGGACCAATCATGTGGCTAGGTTTCCATTTCTGCACTGGCCACTGCCGGATTCCTTTGTTCATTTTCCGTCTTCCCCGTCAAGATGTGAGCTTTTCAAGATGAGGAACTCTGTCTGTCTTGGTCTCTGCTGTACCCCTGGCCCACAGGGGTGCCTGGTGATGCAGGAGGAGACAAATACGTCTTTAGTAGGTGAACGAATGTGCCGCTCTGCCGGACCTCCAGCTCCGTCACTCCTGGCTCACGTTGCCCTTTGCGTCAGCCATCCCTCCTGTAAACTCACCTGTTCTTTCCTAGCAACACTTCCTGGGAACATTCCAGAGGGGCACATCCAAGGGGCTGAGCTGATCCAGGGAAGCAAGAGTAAGTGGAAGCGATGGTGGGGGGGAAGGAAACGCACTTCCAGATGTGGACTGTGGGGATGCAGAGCTGAATCCCTCAAGAACCTGCACTCTCCCATTGCTGCCCGTGGAGATCAAATGCTGCTTAGGACCCAAGGGGCGGCTCAGCTTCCTTTGCAGACTTTCCCTGTGCTTTCCAGAGGCCCTTCTGCGTCCCAAAGGCAGGCTCGGGGCCAGGCCTCCTAACTCAACTAAGCACATGTGTTTGCACCACTTGGAATGTTTGGCTTCGGAAGAGCTTTTATTGAGCGTCCCTAATAGAAACTAGATGAGCTGAGAAGAAGCACATCCATCACAGAGAGAGAGAGAGGTCTTCGGTGACGCCAGTGGCTGGTCCTCAGGAGATGACAAAGCATCTCACTAAATCAGTGCCAACAGATGGATTTCCGCGGGAAGAGCTGGTGAGGGGGGAGGGGGGAGGCTAGCAGGGCCGTCCTGCTCAGGGCGGGGGGACGCGGGTCCCTCGGGGCTGTGCCTCCCGTCACCCCAGGGCCCACATCAAAAGCAGCCCAGGATGACAGGACACTGGGTCAGGAATCGGGACGTGGCTGTGACCCTGAGGTAGTGGATATTTCTCGTTTCCGGGCTTCCTGGTGTCCATCCAGTTTATACGATTCAGTAGCACGGCGGTTCCCTTTGGGAGAAATCCCCCCCCATTACTGGGCTGTGATGGGAGGTTAATTTCTGGTGGTTACCCCCCACTTGAAAGATGAAGTGGCTGAATCCTCCATTTGTCCTGTTTTGTATGGCCTGCCGGCCTCACCAGGGGGACGTGTGCCATTGGGACCTGCCAACAGGTGTGACCAACAAGGGAGTCGAGAAGGAACGGCTGAGTGAGCTCACGGGTCCAGCCGACGCCGGCTGATCTTTCTGCCTCGAAGCCCCCGGTCCCGTTACTGTCACCCTGGCCTCAGTCCCCCCTTTAGTAAAAGGAGGATGTGGTCAAATGCCCAACTGTCCGTGTACTGTGCTCGCGCGCTTACCCCACGGCAGACGCCGGCGCATCGGGGAGCCCGGGGCCCCGAGACCAGGCGCTTCACGAGATGCCCCTGCCTCCGCCGAGCTGCCTGCAGGCGGAGTGTCACTCCTTCATCTCTGAACGGCTCCCTTGTGTCCCAGCACGGGGGCGGGCGGGCTTGAAAGGCAGGCAGATGCCGTGAACAAATGTCTCCCCTGTGAGCCATCGACAGACAAGAGAACCAGAGATGGGGGAAAACGCGGTGCATGGAAAAAGAAGCAGAGGATCAAAACCGTATTTCCCCACTGTGTTCTCGGGGAGCGGTGTTTGTCTCTGGGCTTGGCCGACCACGCTGACCCATCATAAGGAAGGAATGCGCTCTGGCGAGCAGCTCCCTCCCTCCTCCAACAACGTGAGGGAAGCAGCCCTCCTGAATCTGGGAATCTGGTCTCCCCGAGCAGCCCCCACTGGGAGCCGGGGAGGGGGTGTTGGCGGCGGTTTTCAAATCAAAGGCGCTGAAGCCAGGGCCGTTTAGCTGAGGTGACCCAAGGGGACCAGCAATTTAGAAAAAGCCATTCTTAGGTGTCTGCAAGCTGCCCGAAGAGAGAGTAAAGATGCTGAAATGAACCGCGTCCTTTGAGAAATCAGTTTACAGCCCGCAATTTCATCTTAGAATAAGCTCTGCGGAGGTGGACTCCTCGGACAGAGGGCTGCAGGGAATTGAATAATACTGTGTTCACACCGGCAATGGAAACATCACCCTCGTTGAAAAAGAGTTTCAGTCCCTGGGCCCTCGTGTGCTCATGCGTTAGGAAGCCACCTCCACAGCTGTTCTTGCTCACCCTCTGCAGTTCTGCGCCTGGCTCGGGAGGGCGGGCGGCTCTGAGCCCTCGGGGAGCTGGGCGGGAAGTCAACAGCCCCCTGCCCACCTGCCCCTGCAGAGAGCCACGTGCACCGCTTCACCAGAGAGCTACCGCAAGGCCATTTTTGAGGAACTGGGGCAGCAACAGAGCAAAGCCCCTGTTCCTGCTGAGCTTTCCTTCTAGTGCAGGTGCACTGGGGGCCACCGGGGTGGTAGAGAGGCCGACATCACACGGACCAACAACGGGAGTGCCTGCCTCCAGGGCCGGACAGGAGGGAGTCCACAGGACCACAGCCACCCAGGTAGGTCAGCGCTAAAGAGAAGCATCGTGAGCCCAAGCGCCTTCCACTCAGCCTGGGGTGGGAGCCGGGCATGCGGGCTCGGCAGCCCTAACAGTGATCATGAACAGTCAGCACCCACACAGAGCTTGCCATGTGTCAGGCACCGTCCCGAGCATTTTATAGGACCACTGGGTATTCCTCAAAGCCCTTCGAGGTAAGTACTGTTGTTATCCCTACTTTCCAGATGGAGAAACTGAGGCGTGGAAGTTTAGGCCCACTGCCCCAGGCTGCACTATAGCAGGGGGCTGGGACTTGGACCCCGGCTGTCAGGTGCTTCTTTGCCAGATAGCTACCCCGAGCCCCCGGGGAGTGGGTGTAGAGTAACACCCTGCTGCCTCCGTGTCGGGAGCCCATCCCGCATTTCAGCACGCCCTGAGCCAGGCTTCCATGCCGTGCAAACTGCCCGGGAAGCTGGAGCCAATGGGCAGACTGTTTCCTGGCCAGGAAAATGAAGGCAGTGTTGTGCTGTGGGACAAAGTCTGGACAGGTGTGCCTGCAGCCCTTGTGAGTTTGGGGGTGTCCTTATAAACTCACTATTTCTCAGAGACTCCCCCATGTGCCCTATTCCACCCAGGACCGCCCCGCGTCACCACCACCATAGACTGGCAGCGTATTAGCAACAGGAATGCATTTCTCACGGCCCCGGAGGCTGGAAGAGTCCAAGATCAGGACATCTGCAGACTCAGCGGTGAGGGTCCTCCTTCCGGTTCACGAGGCAGACAGGGCGAGGGGGCCCTGGGGTCTCCACTTCGATCGTGGGGCTCCGCCCTCATGACCTGATCCCCTCCCCAAGTTCCCGCCTTCTCATACCATTAGGGGTTAGGTTTCGACATCTGAATTTGGGGGGACACAACATTCAGTCCACAGCACCCAGCCACCGCAGCCTGGGACCCGGCGGTGGGACGGTGACACTGTTGAGAGTGGGAAGCTCCAGCCGCACCGTGAGTAGTAAATTGTCTGACTCTATTTGGGTCCATTGTTTCTTTACCAGCTGAATTTATGGCAGCGTGGCAAGCAAACCTGAAGAATTGCCCATTTCACATTCAGCCTCCTGAATTAATGATAAAAACAGGCAATAAATAATAATGTAAATCTATGACTATAAACTGGGACAAAGTGCTATAATGAGGAGGTACATAGGGAGCTCATAATGGGGTGGGTGATGTGGGGAGGGGAAGTGAAGATCAAGAAAATCTAAAGTGCAATCTGGGGAATGAGCAGAGGTTTGCTAAAGCATAGCTAGTAGCAGGGACAGCATGTGCAAAGGCCCTGAGGTGGGCAGGACAGAGGAGAGTGAGGGTGCATGTGGATGAGGTCTAGGCAGAGGGATGCATGCTATAGAAACTTCCGGGCCTGATCCTGGGGGCCAGGGGAGGCCGTCTCTGGGTTGGGAGCAGGGGAGTTGCCAGGAGACGGTTGATAGGTGGGGCCCTCACACCCTGTGCTAAGTCCCGCTTTCTTTCTTGTGTCTCTTGCCTTTGTGCCTTGCATCAGGAGAGCTGCCTGTGTTTTCTGTCCAGCTGGGGAGTCTGCTGACCCCTCTCAATGTCAGGAACCAGCAGGAACATCCAGGACCCCTCGAGGAGCACGACACAGGCTGCTGTCCTGTGGGCTGTCCAGCTCCAGCTGCAGCCCAAGAGGATTTACTACTGACAGGCCCCCATTACTCATCCATAACCTGGTAACTAGATGGAGAGGTGCACACATACACGCCTGTTTGGAAGGGGATCTTACAGCCATCCACTGCTGGAGCTTTATTTCTCCATACCTTAGACCCTGGATCGTTTCTTCATCTGGAAGACGGGACACGTTACGGTGTCCATCCCTCAGGGTCTGAACCCGGCTGAAGTGAGTCGATGTACGTCCCGTGCCTCGAACAGACTCTGGCCCGGAGTGAGTGCTCGTCCGGTGGGAGGTGCATCTGTCCCCGCAGTGTGATCCTTCTGTGCCGGTCTCCAAACTTCAAATTCAGAACACACCATGGGCATGCCCTTTGGCCAAATCTAGGTACCCTGTGTTCTATTATTTACTTTGTGTTTCTCTCATAAATGGTCTCACCATTTTCTTAAACTTACATTCATGTATCGAACAGAGAATTTTATATCAACACATCCAGTTGGATGTGAGGTCCACTTGCCAGGAAGGAATGAGCCGGGCGAATGTGCTCATCAGACCAGATGCAGAAGACAAGCCCCGAGCCCTCGGCTGCACCGCGACCTGCTCGGTCAGAAGCACTCAGCGGACACCAGGGGCACAAGATCACTTGCTCTCTCTCTGGGATGTGACTGATTTGATGTTACCACGTGCATGATCCAAATCACGTCATCTTGCGTGATACTCGGGATGATCCCCACATCCCTAGCACAGCATTGTCCCCCCTGCCCCCCCATGCCATTATCTCTGCACCCAGAGGCCGTGAGCACCTGCCAGGAAGACTCACTCTCTCTCTCTCTCTCTCTCTCTCTTTCTCTCTCTCTCTCTGTCTTGGAACCCTGGGCAGCTGGTACTGCAGACAGGTCACCAGGACGGAAGCCCAACGAGGCTAGAGAGATGCGTTCAGGAGAAAGAGAAGTGGGGGTTAAGCAAAGAAGCCCATCAGCCCAGGCTGCTTGCCACACGGAGCTTTCCCTGCAGTGTAGTATCAAGTGCCTTCAAACCCGCTCTGCCTGAGAAACATCCTCCTTTCTGCTTCACTTTGCTTCCCATGTAACACTGGCCCCACGTTTCTTTCCACAAAAGGCATGATTGTTTCTCTTAAAAAGAAAGGGGGAAAAAAAAAGAGGAAGATGCGGGGGAAACATCTCCCACATCATTAAGGAATATTTACGTCAGGAGGACAGTTTGGCGGGTTTACCTGCTTATGTAATAGTGGGAAAATACGAGTCGGCTCCCCGTTCGCCCTGGAGCTGATAACCCTTTAATCATTTTACCCACAACAGAGGAGAATTCTGGTCTTACACACTAGGTCAGAGATTGCTAAATATATACTGCTAAGTATAACTTTAAAATGTACACGCTATATTTATATAAACACAATACATTCATATAAATACATAATATAAAGTATCAGCATGCCTTATATATTTGTAACATATGTTGTTAGGGTATATTTGGCTACTGTAATCATTTGCCATTTTTTGACACCTCGGAAAGATACTTTTAAATGCAGCAGGTGCACACAGTAACAAAAAATTAAACACTGGAAAACAGAAGATGTTGAAATGGAGTTTCACTCCCATCCCTGACTCTTCATTTCTCAGGTCCCTTCACCTTGTATAGCTTCCCAGAGATCTGCTGTCCATTTGCAAGGATATACTTTTATCTTATTTTCACCTTTTTATTTTTTAAGTGTGGTAAAATACACATAACATACAACTTACCAACTTGCCCCTGCTTTGAGTGAACAACGTTCTGCAGCCGCCACCACTTTTGTCCCCGGGACCCATTTCATCTTGGCAAAGTGAGACTCTGTCCACGTTGAACACGAGCTCCCCACGTGCACCCCAGTCCCCGGCGCCCCCCATGCTGCTTTCCGTCTCTGTGACGCCAACGGGTGCAGGGACCTCACAGATGTGGAACCACACAGCATCTGTCTTTGTTGTGACTGGTTTCCTTCACTCAGCATCATGTCCTCCAGGTTCATCCACCAAAACGGATGCTGAAGCATCCTTCATTTTGTTAACCTGCAATGTTCACGTGCCACGCCTACTGTTTGGTGCCTTGCTTTTTTCACTTAGCAATATTTCCTAGAGAACTTTCCAGGTCAGTGGATACACACACAACTCATTTTCCATGGCTGTGTAATATTCCAGTTAATGGAGGTGCCAGAATTTATTTGGCTGTTTCCAGCACGTGAGACCACGCCATGAGGAATGTCTGTGCATATGTGCAAATCTATGCATTCCTACAGGGGGACCTGCTGGGGTGTAGGTGTGGGCCATATAACATTTCATCTTGCCCATGTTTGGACTGCTGTCCAAAGAGATTGCGCCAAGTTACGATCTCAATAGTGATATCCTAGACCATGAATTTCCCACATCTGTGGTTCCTTGGTTTCAAGAACTCAGGCTTCAAACAAATGACCAGCCTATCTCACGGTGGCAAGCAAGAAAACAGGTGACTCATTGCTCATGCAGTCATGAGCCCTGCCTCCTGGAGGCAAGCCTGGCTAGCCAGGTCCCCCCCCACCCCCGAATCTAGGCTGGCCCTGGGGCAGGTTCTGCCAAAGAGAATGTGGCAGGAGTAAGTGATGCTGCGGGACTAAGACCCAGACCTGAGCCTTAAGAAGATGTGGTGTGCGCGCCGCGCGTGCACGCGCGCACACACACACACACACACACACACAGACACAGTCAAAGTGATGATAATAGTGAGGGAGGTGAGGGGTCTGTCTGTGGCCTTGGCAGTGGTCCTGGGTTCACAGGTTGTGTACATCACGTATGTATAGCTTTTCCCGTGCCAGTCAAACCTCAATCAAGTGGTTTAGAAACGAAGGGAGACACAGCAGCCCCTGCTCTGTGCTCTGGGGAAAGCCAGCCCCTGGCTCCCTGAGACCGCTGTGCCGACCCGCCCACCGAGCCGCGGGGGAGCCTCACGGGGACCCAAGGCCCCGGCTCTCGCCCCGGCTAGCTCCTCGCTGACAACAGCCAGCACGGAGTAGCCAACCTCGGGCACGGGCCCATCGCGGATGCCGGGGAGCAGACCCCGCTGATGCCGCAGGGACAGCCCCAGCAGTCCCCCAGAGGCTCCCCCAAATTACAGACAAACAGGGGCTGGAAATGACAACTGGGGTTGCCTGTTCTGCAGCAATAATTAACTTTGCGAATCATTCAGAACATAGCGGAATATGTATAAAAGGTAGAAAAACAACTCTGTGACTCCCCCTAGCACCACTGAACTGGGACACTTTCTCTACACTTTTTGCCCTTAGCTCATCCCAGCATTAAGCACTTGTTTTCAGGATCTCTCCTCGCCTAACCAATGGTACTACTATTGCTCAGAAGTGATTTATAATCAGAGGCACAAAATCAAACATGTTTGGAAGTCAGTAGTATATGCTGATTTAATTAGCCATTTCCCTGTTGAACATTTGGGTTGTTTGCAGTGTTTTACAAATGAAACCTCGGTGAGTCAAGTCTTGATGTCTCCTGTGGATTCTCCAGTGTAACCACTAGCGAGTAGGACTGTTGCCTCCTCAGAGTTGGACACTTACACACTGAACAGAAAATTCCAAGTTGTTTTCCAAAGAGTCTGTACCAACTTCCAGTCCCACAATGGGGTGTGTGAGTCTGTTTTTCCTACACTCCCAATATGAGAGATCATTAAAGGCTTGAACTGAACTGATCCGATGGGTGAGAACAGGATCTTGTTGTTTTCATGTACATTTCCCTAGTACCCAAGGAAGCTGAGCACTTTCCCTAAAGTTTATCAGTCACTTTGATTTCCTTTTCAGCAAATAGCCTGTTCATACTCTTTCCCTGTTTTCAATTAGGTTGTTTCTCTTTTTCTTATTCTTGATACTACTCCACGTCTGTTACCTGGGCTGCAAATACCTTTGACCTTTTCTTTCCACCCCCGGGTGCCCAACAAAGCCCCGTGGTCCGTGCAGCCTGGGGTCTGGCTGCTCTAATCCTTGCCCCTTGGAAGTCTGGCTCCCCGTCGGCCATATGTCCTCGTGGTTGCTGAGTAAGTGCAGGGCAGAGGCTCGTGCTTGGGTCTGCTTGGCCCACAATGCCACGCCTTTGCCACCTTTCCTCAGTGGCACAGAACCAGCCGCTATCCATCACCCCCAATCCATTTCTTCGGGGGATGTGAATAAAACATCTGTTTTCTCCGCTTCCCCGTAACTGTGTCCTTTGTGACTTGGCACTACTCAGATCGCCCTGAAGCAGAGCCCCCTCCGGCTAACACAGTAAAAAGAGAAGATGAGAAGTCGGGAAAATTGACATCAGCTGCCTGGCTCAGAAATAAACTCCAGCTGGGTCTCAAATGTGTCTAACATCCTGGCTGGTCATTATAACGGCGAACTTTGCATTTTTGAAGATCAGGGAAGAGGTTCAGATTCAAGGAGCCTGGGATTTTTTCCTAACTGCCATGGTGAGAGTCACCCCTCTTCAAAGGGAAGTCAAAGAGAGCTATGCACCGTCCCGCAAGCCACGGATGCAAAGTGCCCTTCGTAAAGGCACTAAAGAGGGATTCCTCTCTCACGGATGGAAGCAGAAGGGCTGCAAGGGGCCCCATCGCCCACATATGCTGCACATTTGCTCAAGGACTGGCTGTGTTTTGGAGCTCGCTGTGATCTGCAATTTAAACATTTCTTTTGTTCGAGAGCAGTTTAAAAAGAAAGAAAACAAACATCAGGAATGGGGACCCCATCCGCCGCTGGCCCGTGTCCACACTGCTCACTCGCAATGCTTTTGTATCTGCCTCCAGAGCACATCCCTGACGCTCCAGAGCCCTGATGGCTTCTCCCGCTAACTTGACTTCCCTTTACTTCTCAAGAGTACTCCCAGCTTCTGGAGAGTGGAACGGTGTTGGCTGCAAACCACTGGTTCTCAACCAGAGGTTAGTTTGCCCTCACACCCGGGAAACCACTTGGCGATCTCTGCAGACATTTTTGCTTGTCGCAACTGGGGTGGGGAAGTGCTAACAGCACTCAGTGGGTAGAGCACAGCGATGCCCCTGAACATCCTACAAGGCACGCAATAGCTCCTCACAGCCAAGAACTGTCCTGCCCAGGGTGTCAGGAGAGCCGGGGTTAAGAAATGCTGCCATTGTGGGTTAAGTCCCGGAACCAAGTGCAACAAGGCGGGTGAGTGAGGGCATCCGTCCTGATAGAGAGGGGTGGGCACTCTCACCTCGAGAACCACCTCACCGCTGCCTCCAAGCCCAGGGCATTGGTGCCATGGGGGATGCTCCTCTGTCCTTTCCAACGGACTTCAGAAATCTACATATATTTTTAGGCAGAATGTGTTGATTTAAAATCCTTTGCATGGAATTAATAAAAAGTCCAACTCCCCAATTTTGACTGAGAGCTTGGGCTCCTTGTCACCGGGCTCCGGGGAACTCAGACGAATCTGGGCCAGGGCATTGACATGGGTGATTTTTTCATGCTTCCACCAACTCTCCCCAGTGTTACTCCGTTCTGCAGATGAGAGACCCGAGGCTTGTGGAGGTCAGCCCTCCGCACACGGTGGGTTTTGAACTCTCGTCTGCTGGCATCTCTCCTCACTGCTTGGAAGGCAGTGCTCCGTGGTCTCTGCCTGAGCTGTGGCCTTCCTCCGGCCTTCCCCTTCCTCTTCACCTAAATCTAAGCTGCACATCCAGGCCTGGACTAGTTACAGTTCCTCCAGGAAGCCTTCTCTGACTACACCCAGGCCACCCTCATCTCCCCTTGGGTTCGTGCAGCCCAGTGGAACAGGACTGTCACCCTGGTTGATTTTGGTCAGTACCATGCTGCCTCACCTCCCTGCTGACGAAGCCCCTTAAGGCAGGTGCTTGGCTTCTCATCCTTCTCTCTCACCTGCCCTGCATGGAGGGCGGCACAGTGAGTGCATCATTTCTCTGAGTGGGCTCTCTGGGTGTACCTTTTGGGCCAGCGATTCTGCCACCCAACACATCTGGGAAGCAAGAAGCTTCCTTGTTACAGGACTTATCAGAGCTTTGGTGTGTAATGTGTCCCAGATGCGCCAAGAAAGGGGGTATAAACTGCATGATTTTCCAAACTTCTGTGACTAGCGAACCAGGGGCCAAGGTGTTTGTTTGGAGGAGTGGGTCATGCGAGAGGATTGTTCACGTCCTCCTTGCCCCCGGATTTTTGCACAAACTGGCAGTTTTCCAAAAAATTTTAGAGCAACATGTTGTTATGATGATCCATACATACTGAATGGAAGACGTTTGAGGAGAAACGTTGTATCAGTGCGTTTGCAGCGTGAGCCTAAACGTGCAAGGAGGGGTTCCTTCCCTGGGCACCTGCTCTCCAGCCAGCCAGCAGGCGGACCCACTCCGGGGCTTGAGGGAGCCCCTTCACTGCACCCACCCCTGATCTTACAAGATGGCGCCACTCACCACCTCCACACAGGGAACGCACTTTTCTTCGGTAGTGTGTGTTTGTCTACTTGTTTGTTTGTTTGGAGCACCGGCATTCTACTGAAGAGCCTTTGGGAAATTGATTTAATTTTTGGAAGGTGGGGTGACATGGATAATCCCCTAAAAATAAAAATCCCCCAGTCACTTCCATTTGGAGTAATGCTTTTTATGTTTTGTTTTTGCCTTTTGCTTTCCTAATTATAACTGCCTTTATTAGGCTTTTTCATTTTGTTTTTTGTTTGTCTGTTTTAGTAGGCTCTATGCCCAATGTGGGGCTTAAACTCACAACCCTGAGATCAAGCGTCACACGCTCTACCGACCGAGCCAGCCAGGTGCCCCTGTATTCCTTACTTTAAAAAAAAAACCAAAAGCCTTACAATTTTCCATCCACAGGTAAGCTTAATAGGAGGAAAGGATCTACTTTGGAAATAATTTGCTTCTGATAAAATAATCAGATAAGAGGTAAGCTTGGAAGGGAGGAACGACTTTGGATAGTGGGGAAGAGAAAGGGTGTTCTTGGTGGGGGGAGCGGGATGAGTAAAATCATGAGCGGGCACTCAAGAAGGCCGGTTGGGGGGGGCATCCTAAGGACAGGGCAAGACCCCGCCATCTGATCGCCCAGCACTTCCCACGGTGCGGTGTGCCTACAGCAGGTAGCACTCAAGATGACTGTACGTGGGACTGTCTAGGGTTGGGAGGTGGGAGGCACATGGCTTGCCTGGCTTCAAGGCATGACCTACATTCTAATTTCAAATGCATCCTTCTGTTCATACAAAAGAGAAGGATTAAGACGAAAGCTCTCTTGGGGCATCCGCGAGGAGGAGGGGAAGCTCTTAGGATCACAAGGCTCCACTGGAGTGGCGAGAAGTGGGCTCCAGACCAAGCATTTAATTGCATTTACTTGTATGTTTCCCTTCTCTTTATGGCAAACGATATTGGGTTTTTCATATTCAGTAATGACAAAGTTTCCCCTTGAAACAAATTTATTTAAGTAGCAAAAAGGATGAGCCGACTTTAATATGAAACACTAAATAGTAATAGTACTTCTGACCTGCAGATACGGCAAGAATCATGAATGGCATTTAGGGAACTCTGCCACAGGTACCTGGAGGCCCCTTGGAGTCATGTGAGGTCAGCCATGAGGGAGGCGGGACTCCAAGGCTTCCAACAAGGCAGTGAGGACGGGCCCCGAGTACAGAGGAGCTGCTTAGCTGGAGGAAGGAGGGCTCATCCCATACCCCAGGGGCAGTCAAGGCAACAGCTCCCTTTGTAACCCCAAGATGAGATCATAAAACTTTTAAAAGATCAATAGCCACTTCAGGAGGGAGAGGCCAGAGCGGAGAGCTGAGTTAATAAGAGCGGAGTGCACGGTGCCCAGAGGCGTGGTTCAATCCCTTTATGGGCCAATTAGTTTACAAGAGGCATGTTTCCAAGGTTTGGGAGCAGATGCTCATCCAAGAGCTCAGTGCATTATTTCATAGAAACATAGCTTTGGTCCCAGGACGCCTGGGAATGAAGAACTCTGCTGGGGGGGGCATGTCCCCCCAATGCCCCCATTCCACATGGGGCCAGGACCACAACCTCTGGGTACACACGGCGGTCTACCCCCTCCTCATCTGCCAGTTTTTTCTCCCCAAAGTGAGAAGAAGCAGTAAAGAATGGGCTTAAGAGCCCAGGTCTGTGTGGCTGATGGATAAAGAAGATGTGGTCTGTCTCCACAATGGAATATTGCTTGGCCGTGAGGAAGGAGGAAATCCTGCCATTTGAGACAACGTAAGGACCCGAGGGCCTTACGCCAAGTCAGACAGAAAGACAAATACTGTAGAATATCACTTAGATGTGAAATGTGAAAAAACAACTGAAAACACAGAAACAGAGTAGCATGGTGGTTGCCAGGGGCTGGGCAGGGATGGGGAGACATTGGTCCAAGGGTACAAGCTTCTGGTTCGAAGATGAATCCATCCTGAGGGTGTGTGACCTACAGGGTGGTGGGTGTGGTTAAGAATACCGTGGGGGTAGGTGTCCGTTGTCCGTGTGACCACACGTCACCGCTGCCCCTGCCCACTGTTGACCCGCTGACCCCTTAGGAAAGGGGCTGCTGGCACACACGTCTGCAGGGCCGAGTCCGATGCTGCAAATGGCCGGGCTTCAAATAAGAAACACTGGTAAGACCCACTGGGGAACGCGTCCTCTGCCAGAGCTGGCCGGGCCCGGGGTCAGGCGCACACACGCTGCTGGTTCGGCCACCGTGGGCTGGTCTCTGTTCACGACACATCCGCTGAGGCATCCGTGAGGGCGGCACACGCCCAGAAAAGGAAGGCAACACAGACCAGGCTCTGGAAGGAGGTCTCACCCGAGCCTCATCCATCCGGAGAGCCCGTGCCTGACCCGCACGTCAGAACAAGACGTGTGGCGGCCCCTGAATGCGCTCACGTGGTGTTAATCATTTGCGAAGGGGACTGACAACAGAAGCACATCGAGAACGGCTGAGCTCCAGCGTGACCGTGGCGTGCGTGTGGGTGTGCGTGTGTGCTCACGCGCGCGTGTCCCCCCCCGTCCCGGCCTCTTCCTTCTTGTACCCGTCCCCAGTCTTCGTTGGTGCTAAGGGGCTTTGCAACGAGAAAATGACCCCAGCTGGATTCACTCTGGCTTGGATGCTTTTTCCTAGTTTTGCCTAATATGGCCAGATTCTCTCCATCTCCACCTTCCCTGCTCATGGGAACAGCATGATAATCACAGAGCAGGAGCGCTGATCAAAAAGGAATGTGGTGGACGAGGGAAGAGTCCAGGGGCTCCGAGGGGCGCCAGTGACTTCACCACGTCTGAAGTTAGTCTTTGATTTTACTTAACTTCCTCTTTTTCCCCCTGGTCTTTCATGATTTTGGCAAAAGACGGCGTGCAATCAAGGTTCTATTTGAGGCAGCTGTGTAAGCAATCCTGTTTAACTGGAGACAATGAAAAATTAATCCGAGCCCAGCGTAAGTAAGTTTTCATGGAAACAATGAAACCCCTTGAATATTATCATCCTCAGCAGACGGCTGCTGACTCTCCTGATTCACCAAATTACCTGTCAGATTTTACTACTCTCTGCACAAGCCGCGTCGGGAGTGGGCTCTGTCTTGGTGTCACCTGGCGAATAAAAAGCTGATGGCATAAATGGAAAATGTAAATTGTGCTTCTTTTCGCTTCCATCCGCGCCCTGCTCTTCTCTTTACTCCTTGGGTAGGAAGTCCTCCGTTCTGTTCTTTTCAGATGCGTTCTTGAGAAACACCCATACACGCACTCGTGTACCTTTGTTAAGGTAGGTGCAAGCACCTTCTCTTTCCCCCCCATTTAGGAGGTCATTAGTGCTCTTAACACCCGTCTTTGTAAGAGAGGGGAATAAACTCCATCCTTGAACTGAGTTTTGCAAGAAACCAGACCCCTAAGCCCATGACATGCTTGTCCTGACTGATGATGACATCATGAATGGTCCCTACTCTCCTCTCTGACCTTGACACCCTTCTCCCGTCTGTCCCTCTGCCGGGAACACCCGTCCCCCCCCGGAGCCAGGAGGCTCACTCCGGATTCTTTCAGGTGTCGGATGTGAACCGCTCCAAGGGGACCTGACTTCCCGGCCCAACCATGCCCTGACTCAGTCTCCCTCAACGTGCCTACCTCCTCCCGGCACTTACGGTCCTTTCTGCCCTTCTAGTCCTCCTTCTCTGTCCTCCCTGGACAGTAAACCACGGGAGAGAAAGGTCTCAGTCTCCCCAGTGCACTCTGGCCTGGGGGAGTGAGTGCCTGGCACAGAGAAGCATCTGTTGATGCACAGCTGATAAAGGGCTGCATAAAAGCACACGCTGCAGCATGTTGCATAGAGTCACCCGCACCCCCCCCCCCCCCCCGATTACCTTTTGCCTCACCTTGACTGTATCTTCTCGGGGCAGACTGTTCCCGTTTCCTGGAGAGACGGCACTTTCACATCTCGCAGCTGGGAGGGGTGCTGGCCGTCTGAGGCTGCGGGAAGGCTGAGCGGCGCGTCGGGGCCACTCCCAGCAAGGGTCCCAAGTTGCAAAGCATCTGTTTTGTGTATTAAGCCGACTCTGGCCTTGAACTCACTTCCCTGCCTTCATCATGTCCTCGTGAGTGTTGCGAGCCAGGAACCACCAGAGCGTGGGCTGGGCCGCCGGGGCTGAAGTCCCTGCTCGGTGCTTACCAGCTGCGCACACCAGGGAGTTTCTTCATCTCTGTGTGCTTCGGGGTCCGTCTGTAGACCACACAGCAGCTACCTGGTAGAGGTGTGGACATGCAGGGAGGGTGGATAAAGGACTTCGAAAAATGCCCAGTGTGTGGCAAGCACCGTCAAAGTATGTGCTAATATGATTTGTTGGAGATTTGTCTTGGCTTCCTAGAATATTCTAAACCATCAAAAACTCCTTGGTGGAAGAGGGCATGAGCATGAATAACAGGGCTGCTGGGGAGAAGCCAGAAGCCATCGATGGTTTGTTTTTCTTCCATTTCATACACTTGGACGCACCCTGCTCACGGGAACTGCTGCTTTCCATGAAGTTACACTAAAGGTCTTCATAATGGACTGGTTCCACTCCACAAAATGCATTTGGTCTGACATTGCAGGGGACTCCCTGTTCTCCAGGACTGTGCAAGATGGCATTAGTAAGGGATGTTTCTGGAAGGAAATGAAGCACCCCCACTGTTTAGCAAAGACGTCCCCAGCACCACTTTTCCCTAAATCCGACCCCTCATGAAATGTCTTTGCCTGTGGTCTCAGCTTGGGAAGGGCTGTGTGATGGATGTTGGTTTCTGCTTAACTCAGGATTCTTCCCACTCCTGCCTCCCGGTGCACATGATGCAGACGCGGCCCAGAGGTGCGGTACGTGGCACCTGCATAGCCAATCCAAGTGCAGCACATCCTCAAGGCGCCAAGCTTGGTTCACACACAGGTGCTCGGCCTGGGACCAGAAGGCAGAAAGGGCCTTGGAGATTTGGCCTGGCCACAGGAACACGGCTTCTCTCTGTTGCTGGACTGGACCCTGGGAAGTCATAAGGTCGAAGCTCATGTGGCCATCATGTGACAGCATGGAATGTGAGAACGACTCCAGTGGTGGGAAGCAGAGATAAGCCCAACACCTTCAAATGGAGAACGCCATTTTCAGTTGACATCATTTGAAGCCAACCCCCATCGTATGGACACAAGTTGACTCCTAGCGTTCTACTTCTCTTCTTTTTTCTTTTTCTCAATTCAGTTTGGGTTGGCTCTTCTCTCTCTTGAATTAAAAGAACATTTTTGATAAAGCCAGCTCTGGGTGGACCGTTCCCCGAAGGAGGCATTCTACTGTTCTGACATGGGGAAGGGTCTTAGAAGATGAGCCATGCTTGAGTCTCCCCGGGAAGATCTGGAACCGGGACTGGATGTCTTCTGCAGGGTCAATGAACCAAATTTGCTCTTCAAATGACACATCTATCTGCTATGGGCCCCCTCATAGTTTCCAGTTCTTGTGCTTGCAACCCCCAAAATAGCAGGAGCCCCAGTTATAACACTTACACTTAATGCAAGCCAGGCACTGGTATAAACTCTTTCATTTAATTCCCAAAACAACTGTAGGAGGGGGCACCCGGGTGGCTCAGCCGGTTAAGCATCTGCCTCCATCTCAGATCATGATCCCTGGGTCCTGGGATCGGGTCCCAGTTTCAGTCCCTGGCTCAGTGGGGAGCCTGCTCCTCTCTCTGCCCCTCCCCCCTGCTAATGCGCACGCCCGCGCTCTCTCTCTCTCTCTCTCTTGCAAAAATAAATAAATAAAACCTTAAAAACAACTGTAGGGATGGAGATGCTATCATTGTCGCCCCTGTTATGCAGATGAGAAAAACTGAGACAGAGAAGGTCGGTAACCTGCCAATGTCCCGTCAGGAAGCCGAGCTGTTGGAATCCACTGGACGTCTTCTTTCTGGGTCCACACTTGGAAGCATCCCGCGATATCACCGACATGGCACAGCAGCCAGCCGGTGGTGTGGCTACTTCCCCCCGCGCCCCTGATGGAAGGTCCAGGTACAGAGATTACTGTCAGGCGAGAACAGCATTCTACTTCTGTTCATTCTCAGAAAAATCATATAGGTTTTTTTTTTTATGGCGGCCGGACATGCTCTAGACCGGGGAACGCAAAAGTGAAAACCAGCATTCCAGATGGGTTCCCAGGCGGTAGGGTTGCAGCACTCAAACACAGGGCTAACAAGGGCTAACAACGTTTCAGAATTTCAGGTAACGGCTCGGGTCCAAGACATTTAAATAAAATGACCCAACCCAACACATGTAAATAAAGTGAGGAAAGAAACAATGTGTTCAGGTCCAAAAAGTCAACAAGTTCCTTAGGAAAAACTCCCCCGAACAATACAGTTGTCAGAGATAAGCATACAAAGGGTCAGTCATGGTTCTCCATTCTAGACTACTCTGTTCTTATGCAACCTTGTTTTGCAGCCTCCTTTAATCTGAACACCTACAACTCAGGGAATCCGAAAGATCAGAGGGGGCTATTGATTTCTTTAAAACTTTTATCTATTCAGGTTATGCTCCATCACTGACCTTCACGTGGTTCTTAGGGGTCAGTCAAATCATGGCCAAAGTTTTGCTCTCAGTTTTGCAAAGAGGAATCCCCAAAGAGGTGGTGAGTTTCTTGGAAAGAACAAAGGATTCAAAGGTAGAACATAATTTGCTCCTCTTAACCTGCCAGGTGCTTTTGGACTAATTACTCTGAATGCCTTTGGATCTCTGTTTCCTTACCTGTAACAAGAAGACAATAGCCAGGACCTTATCCAACCCTCAAAGGTTTGCTGTGACGATCAAGTTCAATTTATCCATGGAGATGCTGTTGCAAATGATAAAGCTCCATTATGTCATGAGGAACTTCTAGGTCTTACAATTTGCATAACCTTATGCAGTATCATTTTTAATCTTAGCCCTTCATATAAACAATCCTGGAGTGCCTGAAAGAACCCTGTGTGAGTTACCTACTACCAGGCAACAAATTAACTCCCAAACTTTGTGGCTTACACATGCTTTTGCAGACAGCAGCTACCTCATGAACTCAAACATGAGACACAGGAGAAACTGCCTTCCATCTTGCTTATCAGGGATTTGGGGAGGGTCTCCGTCCCAGCCGAGGACCCTCTGGCATGAGCCGATCTGCACCTGCGTGGTGACCACCGTCTGCTCCCCCATGCAGAAACGTGAGGAGCTGGCGGAGTATTCAGGTGACTTGCCTTTTATCTTCAACTTGAGCCTCTGTGCTTCCTCCCAAGGTGGAAAATTAAAGGCTTGATGGATGAGGTGTCTGTGCCATTTAGCTGGCCTAGTTTATACACTGCTGGCAAGGAAATACTGAACCCAAGATGGAACAAGTAAGGAATAATAAGGACCACTTATGAAGAATTAATGTGATGTGGGAAATGGAAAGGAAAAAGGTATTAGGTTGCCCAAGAAAGGCAGGCAGAACAGCCCACAGAACAGCCTGTCACCGGGTCTTTGAGAAGAGAACCACGTCAGGGGTCTGAAGGACTCATTTCAAGCTATTAGAATAATTTCTTGGGGCTAAGAGACTGCCTCTCTTCCACACTCTGTTTTTTTTTCCTCCTCTGGGAAGTACTGCTGCATTTTGTCCTGAACAAAAGACCTCAAGTGTCTGGCCAAGTCGGGGAGCTGGGCTGCCATTTCAGAAAGCGTGGTGCTCGTCGACATGAAGGTGGCAGAGGGGAGAGGAGATGAGCTGTCCAGATGTGCGGAGGTGCTGGACGGCCGCCGTGGCTAGAGTGCAGACCTCTCTCCTCACCTGGGCCTCTGCGCTAGTTGCTTGTGTCTTCTCGGACCACCCCCGTCTGTTTTCTATATATTCACTGACAGTATTATTTACCTAGATGTGCTGGTGCCACCATCCTGCTTAAAATAGTTTAAAGCCTTCCCATTGTTCTTCAGATAAAGAAGGAGCCACGTCTCCATGGGCTGGCCTCCCCTGCCCTCCACCCTCTCCGCCATCCCGTGGGCTGGGCTTCTGGGTGCTGGTGCACCATCTTGGATCCTGTGAGCCAGGGCAGCCCCTAGGGGTACCTGTGCCGGAGACAAGGGGCCTGGGCTTTGGAGGGCAATGCAGAGCAGAGGCACCAAACCTTCCCAGACTCCTCCAGGACAGAAACATACACTTTAATGTACACGGCCCTAAACAAGCTTTCTTACAGAAGCAATTGTAACCCACAGCCTAAGCGATACCTGCTCTGATGATGAGTTCTTTACTACCACACGCCTCTCTCCATAGTGTCTGCCAGGGTTGCAACGAGATATTTCCTGGCATACTTATGGTTGACTTATTTTTTCAACTTTTCAAACGGACGATGAATCCTATGAGGTCAGGGTCCATAGCTGTCTGGTGAGCCCTAATATTCTCAGTGCCTGGCAGACCCTCGATAATTATTTGATTACCAAGTGCAAATACAAAACTTCAGGTTAACACTCTGAGACCCTCCAATCAGGCTTAGGTAGTCAGAAGCTTCCTTTCTGTGAGGGTTTCACAGGTATTCGGAAGGCAACACCCGAAGACTCCCTACTTCCCAAGCCTTTGGGGGAACAGCTGGAGCCTTCCTGCTCCCTGCAGGTCTGAGCTCCAGGTGCCAGCCTGGCATGAAGTATCAAGATGAAGCCGAGCTATATTTCCTCTCGCCAGCAAGCCTCAGGCTTGGGCAAAGCTATGAGATCCTTGCCAACTGGAATGCCATCTCAAGAAGACGTCTGTTTGTCTGGCAGTGCTTAGCTCAACACTGGCAAACAAATGGCTTCATGCATCCCTCACTGGGTGAACGCTATGTCCCCCGTCCTTTATTCCAGCCCTGCAGAGGATGAGAACCCGAGGGGACGGCAGGTGTGGAGCTAAGCAGTACTGGAGCATGACGGTGGGCTTGGTTTCTACTGTGAGTCCCTACCAATGCCTGGGGGCACCGCCTCACTGGCTCCCAGGACACCATCCTTCTAGCATACGCAAACTCCCTGAACGTATGCCTTCATCTGCACAATCTAACTCCACATAGCGTAACAAGCATTGTTCATTTACCCAGTCATTCAGCAAATAACCTTCACATTCTTAACACAGAGTTCTGTGATCCTGGCTTCTCGTCTAAACCACAGATAAGACAACCCAAGTCAACATATCGCCACCAAGGCCATTCATGTGTTCGTTCACTCAGTGAGTATTCTGTTCCTTCTCTGTGCCAGGAACTGATCTAGATAAGAAAACAGAGGTGAAGACTGTGGGCAGGCCCCTCATGGAGTCTACATTCTTGTGGGGAGGGACCAATGGTAAACGAACAAGGTTATTTGACGTTGGTGAGTTCCAGAAAGTCAATCAGGTGATCGGCGTGCATGGTCACAGACTGCCTCTCTGAGAATATGACATCTCAGCTAAGACCTAAAGATTAGAACGATCAACTCATACAAAGAGTCCAGAGATGAAATGGCAGGTGCAAAGGCCCTGTGGCAGGAACAGGTTTGGCTCATAAGGGACAGGCTTCCCAGAGGTCAGGGTAAAGGAAGATGGGTGATGGATGAGAGAAGCTTAGGAGTCCGATCAGGGGGCTGGGCAGGGCCAGATCACCAAGGGCCTTGGAGCTCACAGTCAAGGGCTGGGGTTTTATTCTGGGTGTGGTGGGAAGCCCTGAAAGTTCAGACCAATAGGGCGTTTCGTGATCTGATTATACTTTAAAGAGAATACAGTACTTGGGCTGTTTTGAGAAGAACAAGCTCAGCTTAGGTGAGAATTTACAAGGGACCTAACCAGAGTCTGTGCACGACACGTGTTTACAGACAGCCACCCTTCACACGGCAGAGGAACTGCACACCCAAGGGAGACGCTCCAGAAACACGGCAGGTCCCGGGGCCACAAATGTCACTCCAGAGCTTCCCAGGAGGGACCGGGGTGGACTGGACCAACACCCTAGAGGTCCACACCATGATTCCCATGTTAAGGGTTGCTCTCAGGCAACTCACTAGCCAGGTCACCCGCGAGGAAACAAAAGAGGAGCATCGAGAGGCCCAAGGGCTTGTTAGCAATGTGTGGGCGAGGGTGATGGTGGCGTGACTCGTCCGGCCAACATGTCAGTGTCCTCATTTACCTATGCCCACACCACTCTGCTCAGCACAATGCCAGAATTTATCCCACAGATAGAATCACAAAAGTGCAAGATGGTGTTTGGACAAGGTGGATCAAAGTAGGATCTCCAGGCAGAGGACAGAAGCCCCTAAAGGCCAGTTAGTAGGGGTTGGTTTAGATAAGCGATGCTGTATATGCAATAATAAGCCAATGCTTTTAAAAAGGATAGTAAAGAACTTCAGGGACTGATACGGAAAAATTACAAGATATGTGAGTGGGTGGAAAAAAGAAGCAACGTTGTTTCAAGTTGAAGTAGGGGAGGAAATATGTATGAGTGTGTGTGCGTGTATGTGCACATGTGAATGAGTGTGTGCGTGCGTGTGCACGTGCGAATGAGTGGGCGCGTGTGCAGGTGTGTGCGCACATGTGAACGAGTGTGCACATGCATGCATGAGTGTGTGCATGTGTGCGCACACGTGCGAATGAGTGTGCAGGTGTGTGTGCGTGTGAGAGTGTGTGCGTGCTTTCACATGCAGAGAATGTCTTTGGGAAGGTAGATGATAAAGTGCCGATGTTGGTGGCCCCCGGGAAAGGAGCTGGGTAAGTGGAGGGCAGCAGTAGATTTCTGCCTGTGGACTTGTTTACATTTTGAATTTGGAACTGTGTGAATACATCACCTTTCTTCCCCCACTTCTCCAAAAAAAAAAAATAATAATAAATTAAGAGCAAAAAATAATAAAAGCAGAAGCAGAAAATGTGCCTTAGTAAAATGACAAATTACAACAAGACTTCGACCTTTGGGATGGCTTATAAATAGTCAAAGCCAGGCACATTGGCCCCACGGGTGCCCGCAGGCTACCTGTGCCCCTCTGGCATCCGTCTCTGCCGTCCCTTATGCCCTCGGGCGGCCCTCAGGGTGGAAGCAAAGCCCGAGCCAGCCAGCTGCTGAGCCCCCGGGTAGAGCGTGAGCCCAGAGGAAGAGCAGAGGGAGACAAGGAGGACCGTGGGCAGGACCGAGCTCCAGCAGAATGCTGGGGACGAGGTCCAGGCTAGGGGGACAGTGCAGCTCCGTGATTGACACGTGCCCCCAGGGGTAAGAGTGCTGTGTCTTGTCACAGTTACAATGGCAGGAAGTCGGAGCCACCGTGTGAAAATGTCAGGAAGAACTTCAGGAAGCTTCACCCTGTAGAGAATACAAGAGCCAAGGGCCTCTGTGGGCACTGACTGCAGACCGACATCATTAATTCCCACGAGCTCCCCATGACAAAGGTACCACTGTTATTTATCATCCCATTTTCATATAAGACCCAAAGACACTGACTCATTTGCACAAAACCACCCAGGTTCCAAAGAGAAGAGCTGAGCCTAGGGTCCACATTGCCTGGCGGGCTCCAGAGGCCATGCTATTCATCACAGCACCATTTTGCTTCCTGGGATACTTGGGGATGGAGGTGCTGCATGAGCAAAGCTTTTCCCATTCGGGCAGAAAAGAACATTAAAGTTTTTAAAAAGGGAAATATGATTGATCTTGAGCCAATGAGAGGGCTAGGGGCACTGACCCCCGTGAGTTCCACAATCCACGTATAACTTTCAACTCCCCCAGATTTAACTACTAAGAGCCTGCTGTGGGCTGGAAGGCTTGCTGATGATGTAAACAGTCGATGAACACTGTAATCTATACTGTGTGCTCACAACAATGGAAGCCAGAGAAGAGAAGATGTTACTCAGAAAATCATAGGGAGAGCATCCATGTACAACCGCTGTGTTGATGAAATTCTCTGCATGGACGTGGACCCATGCACTTCAAGCCCACATTGTCCAAGGGTCAGCTGTGGTTCACTCCCCCCGCCCTTTGCCGTTGTCTCGTAAAGACCCGTCAGGTATGAGAAGGCCCCTCAATCTAAACAGAAGTCCCTGAACTTACTTATTTTTATTTTTTTAAGGATTTTATTTATTTATTTGTCAGAGCGAGTGAGAGAGAGAGCACAAGCAGGGGGAACTGCAGAGCAGAGGGAGAAGCAGGCTCCCCACTGAGCAGGGATCCCGACACGGGACTCGATCCCAGGACCCTGAGATCATGACCTGATCCGAAGGCAGACGCTCCACTGCCTCAGCCACCAGGTGCCCCTAAAATTCCCTGAATTTGAAGGGGCTCCGGTGGATGGAGCCAGCATCTTGTGGCAGCTCAGCGGAGCCCAGAGGACTCTGAGCACCTCGGGCGTTGCACACAGAGGGGCACCGCGGGGCCGCCAGGTTGCTCTCTGAGAACCAGCGATGGGGTGGCTACATCAGGGGACACTGCGCGGGGTGTCTCCATGGCAAGATCATGGGTCTGAGAGCCACCTGCTCAGGTCCAGGGCCCAGTGTGGGCACCACAGCCTCCTCTTACGGTCAATGACTGGTCTGGCGAGAGCTCAAGACACCTTAACCCGTGCCAGTAAGTCATCTCAGGACAGATGCTGAGATAGATCTACTTTATACATGTTCCCTTTGGACTGGGGACCACATGTCAACCTGTGGCAGAAGGAAGAAGAGAGAAACCCTCCCTTCCGGCCAGAAAAAGCCTTTACTGAGGCTCAGGTGCAGAGAGCCGAGAAGTCAGTCTCTGGAGGTGATGGGGGGCTGGGCTCCGGGAGAGGCCCTTTGGGGTGTGAGGACAAGCCCGGCCACGCGTCTGCACTCGGGCAGCTTTCCGTGGCGCTGGCAGACGCAGGATCAGACAGAGTGGGGTTCAAATGCAGGCCTGGCCCCGAGGAACCGGGGGCGGGGGGAGCAGTTCAACCCTCTGGGCACCCAGGTTTGGGTTATATGTCGCTGTGCCGTAAACTGCCCTCCAAACTCAGTGGCACGAGACGATCATTTTACTGTCTCTGTGATTCAAGCATTCTGGAAGGGCCGGGCGGGGTGGCCGGCCGGACACCATTGTCTCCCAACCAGGGTTCTGCCCCGGGTCTCTGCACGTGGGCTAACTGCCGGCTCCCCCAGCCACACAGCATCCTTGTGCTCACATGAAGCCAGTCACAAAAGCCTCCCCATTTTCAAGGGGCAGGACAAAGGCTCCACCTTGTAAGGTGAGTAGTGACATTCGGAAGACCGTGCAGGTGGGGACGTTGCAAATGTGTCCGTTGCATACATTTCTGGAAAACACAGCCTCTCATACATGGGGTCATCATTTGAGAACTGAGTGGACCCTCATTCACCATGTGGGGTCTGGGGAAGCAGAGGGTGACATGCATAAAATGCCCAACGTTGTGAAGCCTCTTCCAGGTGCCGTGGTTTTAAGTCCCAGTGTCTTGTCTTTCTCTACAGAAGCTGATTTCCTTTGGGGAGGCTGGCTCCCTCCACAGTGGGCAGGCTTGATGGGATGAAAACCCACGGATTCTGGACTCCACAGCTTTTCGCCATGGGATGGAGGAACCCCACGGCCACTGCAGACGTCAGACCAACGTTTGACGCCAGAGCCAGCCCTTTGGTCTTCAGGAACATCTCCTCTTCTATTGAGCTTCTCAAAGCTTCTTCTCTACCTGTTCTCCCACTCCCAGGAGCTTCCAGCACATTCTCCTGGGAGAGTTTAGTTTCTATAAATGCCAGAACACACCAATAACCTCAACCATGTTGGGCTTTAGCCTTCGGCACAGGCTGAGCGTGGGAGAGAAGGGAATATTTTACTGAGAACACACACAATGTGCGCATCAAGAAATTCTCCTGCCACGGGGGCTGATGTCAGCCTGCTGAGGATGTAGAGTGGGCTGCAGGGGGACAATTCTGATTTCGTCCTCTGGGGACCTGGAGTGCACACCCATGCCACCGATTGGGAGATTTTCGTTTGCGGAAATCTGCGGGGTGCACTTTCTGCGGCATCTCCAATCCTTCCTTCAGGGGAAGACTGGGTCTGGGCAGTTTCCTTCGGGGAAAAGCAGATTATCTTGGTGTACCATTCCCCTAAGCTCTGCCGATTCTGTTTCCACGAAGCAGCTATGAGAACATTCATATTCCAGAATTCTCCAAAAACAAACAGCCAAGCACAGTTACAAATGTAAGATCTGCAATCGAGACCACGGAAATGAATACTAATGGGCATTTTAGTCACCGTTCCCTGCGATTTTTGCTTTTTGAAAAGCTTCCGCCCTTTTATTACCTGCCTGATTGACTTGTCTCCCCTGCAGCCGAGCTGAAGCCTGACGGGCTTGGGGGAGGGGAGGACCAGGGGGCCGTCAGCTGGTGGCCCAGGGAAATGCGCGGACCTGGAAAGTCTCCAGTGTAGACCAGCTGGAGAATGCCGGCTGACCTGCCGCCCCGCCAAACAGAAGGTGGGCGACGAGAGGAGGGATGAGGGACACCAGGCCCCAGGCAGGTGCCCTGTAGGGCTGCCCCTAAAGAGAGCCAGGGGCGAGAACAAGGGTAAGGGACCAGAGGACGGATGTGTGTTAACAACATCTGCTGGAAACACAGGGAAGTCTGTGCACCTCTATCTTCAGGAGGGATCCCGTGCAGAAAATGGGGGAAGCAGAATCTCACAAAGGGCTGGCCTCACTTCGAAGTCCCTTTAAAAGAGGCAGACCGTCTAGGCCGGGATGGCTCTTTTGCTGCAGACTTTACCCCTTGAGGATACAGACAACCAACCCCCTAGCGCACGCAGGTGTGATTTCCTCCAAAGCGGAGTGCGTGATGGGCTCAGACGGGCTGCCACTGTGCAGGACTCACTTGCTGGTGAGCCGTGTTCCTCAACGATATTCCTTTTCTGGGATCCGCACAGTGATTTTTAAAAATCTGAGCAAATGTTTACAAACTGGGAGATTTCACATGACAGTCTGGATTTTCAGCTTGTCTAGAGAAATCCCGAGATTGGGCAACGCGGGGCCTGCATTTCCCCCCAGGGAGCCTCCAGAGGGAGGAGGGGGCACTCCCTGTAGGCAGGTGCACTCTGTCCTGCTCTCCCTGCACGCAGGGCCCACCCCCTCCGTTCACCTGGCTGGCAGCCCATGCAGACATCCCTGCCTGAGCTCAGCCACGTGGTCAGCCGCTCAGCCTGCAGCCTCTGGGCTGAGCGCCCAAATCTGTGGCCTAAGTTTATAAGTCTCTAGGGGACCCTGCCGTCTCCCAGGAAGTGGGGGGCCCAGGGAGGGGCCACAGAGGTATAAAGATGTGCACTGCCGATTTATTTCTATGAAAAAGTTAGCAACCACGACGCCCTGCAGCAGCAAACTTAGTAAATTACTTTACTTAGTAACCTGTTAGCCACAGCCACTTAAATAACCAAGTTTGGGGCAGGTGCTTTGGCAATGTTACTTTACAAAAGGAGACATGTCACAGTCTGGTCCCAACTGTATAAAAATACTTACACGCGCAGTAACAGTTACAGCGAACATGAGGTGTGGAATATGGGTTTACAAAATGTGTTTTTGAATATGTTTTTCTGAGGCTAAAAGTGACATATGGGCATGGAAGAAAATAAGGCTAATAAAAAGACAAGGAAGCAACATAAAGTCTCAATCTGGAGCTAGTGCATCTTGAAGGCCTGCAGAGCGTTTACTCTCCCGTTCCAGCCCCAGAGCAGGTGCAGGGACGTCGCTGATATGAGCAACAGGGTTCGTATGTTGAAACCGTAGCCGTTCATGCTCACCTTTAACTCATGCAGCAGACCTGAGCGCTTTCCATTTATTTATAGACATGAAAGTTATTTTAAAAGAAAAATTATCATTTGCACAAATATTCAGTCGGATGCTTCCTCCCTCTGCCTTCATTTCTTTTTTTCACCTGCCCAGTGGTGTGCTGACTCTGTTCGAGAAACCATGAAAAAGATTTACCAGAATGGTGTATACAAAGCATTCTGTAAAATGCCGGGCACTATGAAGTATGCAGAGTGTAGTTTTCATACTCTCAAGCATGATGAAGGATAGCGTATTACTGCTATTTACATTTTTATTTTTAAGATACTCTGTTTCCTGGAGGAGATTATAACAGCAATATTTTAATAACAAAGCCCAACAGGAAAATTTTTAAATGCCCAAGTGAACCAATTTGAGTGAATGTGTGCAGTAAACACCAGCACGGGGTGTGAGGCTCAGTGGAGAGTGGTTTAGGTGGAACCGGGGGACCCCTCCACCCCAGGGAGCCAGCCTCCATCACAGCCACAGAGGCTCCAACGTGGGGCTCCCTGCAGTTCAGACACACGGAATCTCTGGCATTAGCCTGAACTGCAGAGAGGAAGGCTCGCGGAAAGCGTCAGCTAGAATTGTGTGTCAGATAAAAGTGCAGCGCTGGGGTCGAGGGCAGTCACGGTCAGCCACGCCTCCCTCCAGGCAGGGGTCGCCGCCCAGGCTTTATGAGGCTCCTGCTTGGTCGAGCCCCAGCTGCTCACACCAACCCTGCTACCCAGTTTTGAAGAAAAATTCAGAATGGGGAAGGAGATGAAAGGCCAAGCAGGAGATGCTGCCTCTGGAACATTCACCAAGAGCGCGGCCGAGGGCACCCCTGTGTGGCAGCCAGCCGGCCACATCCTTCATCCCCATCCTGTGCACACAGGGACACTGGCTTCCTGCTCGGTTCACTCAGACTCATGGCCCCGGTGTGGGGGCATCTGGACAGAATGGCAAGTGCTCCGTTGGCCTCACAGCCTGTGAGTATGAGCTGCGATCCAGGAGGCTGTTAGCTGAGCTTGCATGATTGCAGAGACGCTCAGACTGCTGAAATATTCATCTTGGGGCTAGAAATAAAATGCAACACAATTAGGTGTGGGTGTGGACCGTTGCCAACTCTCCTCCTGGATCTGAGGGTTTACGGACGGATGGCGGCAGGACCCCAAGCCCAGAGGTTCCGGGCTCTGGGGAGAAAGGGTTCCATCGACAGGAAGGCCTTGGTGGGCAGCCTTCCTAACAAATTCTTCCCCCCAGTTGTACACGTAAGAGGCCATTCCACCAGGGAAGGAAGCAGGGGCCCTCACGTTTCTGAGAATCCCAGGTGGGGTTTGTTGGAAGCAGACCCTGAGACGTGGATCCATGTGTAAGTGAGTACTACAGGTAAGGGGTGGGGAGGAGGGAAGCTGTTCACTCGAGGGAAGGTGTGTGGTCGGAAGAAGTGCCAGCCTCCCGCGTCCCTGGGGGGCTCTGCAGCGTCCATCACCACAGAGGGTGGTCTGCGCCTGAGGAGAGGGAGGTGGGTTTTTCTCCCGCACACCCATCCGTCATGTGCAAAGTCTGCCCCCTGAAGAGGAAAACTCTGGCTTTCCCAACAGTCTCAAGAGTGGGCCAAGTGCCCAGGGGCCCAGGGCAGTGCTCTGAAGGACGCAGGTGCAGCGTGTCAGAGCAAAGCCTGCTGCTGGGGACTGGCTGTGTCCCCCCCGCTCTGGAATTCATCTCTGGGAGCCCGAACCCCGCAGTGACTGTCCTCGGGGAAGGGACCGTTAGAAAGATAATTAAGGTTAACTGAGGTCATAAGGGTGGGGTCCGAATCTGATAGGACCGGGGTCCTTATAAGAAGAGACACCAGAGTGCTCTCTCTCTCTCTCTCTCTACCGTTCTCTCTCTCTCTCTCCCTCACCGCGCCCCCCAAGGGCACACAGAGGAAAGGCTATGTGTGGACACAGCAGGAAAGCCAGAAAGAGAGGTCTCTCCCAAAGCCAGCACTGAAAGCACCTCGATCTGGGACTTCCAGCCCCCGGAACTAGGAGAGAATAAATGTCCATTCTTTAAGCCCCCAACTGTGGTATTTCGTTAAGTGCCGCCCCAGCTGACTACCAGCCCACGCAGGTGCGCAGAAGCTGACGGGGGGCTTGAAGGGGGAACTCGGGTGCGCAGCACGCACCACACCGGCGATTCATTGCCTGTCTTCCCATTATGACAGGAATATGCACCAATGATGCCCCTGTTCTAATCACAAGGATTATCATTTAAAATAAATCTTACAGTTTTATACTTACTGTAATGCACGTGAGGGACCAGCAGAAGTACCTTAACCATAGACTTTCAAGGACAGTCTCACTAAAAATAAAGATGAACTTAAAAAACCCAGAGCAATTTAAAGTAGAAGGGAGCAGTGGTCTGAACGTCCATGAGGAGGCGTGGCTTTGGGCGGGCGCCGGCTGATGCTGAGATTTACGTGGGGTCTTCCATTTTCCAGGCGGATTCCACAGCGTCCCCCACAACATCCCTTGAATAAACGGCTCTTCTGATCGAATGAGCCAGGATCATCACTTTTTAGTGCTGCTAACTAGTCTCGCTAGTCCGGGCAGGAACCTACACTGCCCTCTGAATCAACTGGCTTGAGTTAAATGAAGAAGGCAAGTCAGTCTGAAGAGGAGGGTGGGTGATGCACAGCTAAGGGAGGGCCGGCTTAAGCCCCTGGCCTGGGATCCACGTCCCTCCATTTCGGGGCCCCGCTGCATTCCGGGCAGAATCTCTGCAAGTCCCTCCTATGTCGCCTGCAGCCGGGCCCCACCTGCCACTCTTCTCTGTGGGAGATCTCCTGATTTCAGGGAGTGCGGGGCCTCTGTCCGTGCTTGCAAGGCTGTCATTCTCTGTTCCTGCAGATTCTACTGCAGAAAGCCCTCCATGGCCCAGAAGAGCTGTCAGCCTGACACTCCTGGGGAGCCCCACCTCCTGGCACCCACCCCTCTGTGTACAACCCTCCCCTGAGCACGGCCCAGACTTGGCTTCTAATGAACGGAATACAGGAAGAGTGTGCGGACGCCACTTGTGAGATTAGGTTATAAAATACTCCCGACTCCCATTTGCTGCCCTTCCCTTTCTCCCAGGACCTTCTCACAGGCTGGACCCAATGGAGGAGGGCCCCCAGCAAAGAACAAGAAACCAAGGCCCCTGGTCCTATAGCCCTCGAGGACCCGAATCCTTCCCACAACCACGTGAGCCTGGGAGTGGGTCAGCTCTGCTGAGCCTTCAGATGAGACCACAGTTCCTGGTGGAGGAGAGGCCGACTGCCCCTTAGTGACAGACCCTGGGGAACGGGCCCCAGTTAGGATGTGCCCAAATCCCTGACCCATGGAAACCATGAGATCATGAACGTGTGGTGTTCTGAACTTGTAAGCTTGAGGGTAATTTGTCACAGGGCAGTAGATAACAAGTGCGCTTGGCCTTTGCTCTGTAGGCAGAGGGAAGGAAGCCCTCCTTCCCTCCGGGAGGACTTGCACCTTCCATGTCAACGAGCGCCCTTTTGGAGTTGGGGTCCTTCTGGTCCCAGGTCTCCACAGCGTGTAGGTTCCTTGATGAGGGGTGGTCTGGATCTGACTCAGTGTTGGGTGGACGTCCGTGCACAGCACCGCCCACAGGGCAACCAACCAAGGCTTCCCGCAGAGCGCAGTGAGGAAGGCGGTAAGCATGGGACCCCCATCAGTGCTGTGCTGGTAAACAGACTTCCCAACAAAAAACCCAGAAGCTCACCCTCTCAGCAAACACACCTTGGCCCACAGCAGACTTCACAGAGACTCAGCGCAAACAGGGTTGCCTCCGGGACTCTTGAGAACGTGCTCCCACAGGGCCCCCCCCCCACATCGAGATTGCTCCCAACTGGGTCATGAAGAATGACTTACATGCGTAACTTCACTTAATGAACACCTTTGCTTTTATTTGCCTAATCAAAACCAATCTTATGGGTTAGTTAGACTTTACGTGCATTTGATTCAGGAGATTTAATTTTGCCTCTGATTTCCTGCTAATACCAGTGGACCCTGGCATGCGTTTCTTTCTAGTCCCTTTTTCACGAATCGAAACATCTGGATACACAACCCGCACCCCATGTGATATACTAACAGTCCTTCTTGGGGGTGATCTGGGGAAAGGCTGGTGTTTGAACCAGGAAGCTGCTCAGGACACAGATGTTTTCGCTGGCTACCCATTAAAGGAAGCACGGCGGAGAGAGGGTTTATGATCAAAGAGCCGGGTGTTTCTAAACAAAGTGGAGAATTTGCAGAATTTTTTCTTGGCAGCCTTGCAGTGTTCCCTTAAGAAAATGTGTCCGATGATGGGATACGTTTTCCTTTAGTGTTACTCCCTTCAAGAAAATACACAAAACAGAATGTATCAAGAGCCCTAAAAATGATCAAACTTTTTGATTCTAAAGAAACCACCTTAAGCGAAAAGAGAAGTGGATAAAGCTTTACATGAAAGGTGGTTTACTGCTACAACGTTTATAGTAATAAAAGTTAAGAACAACTGCTACGTCTGAGGACGTGGGTAGGGTTATTTACGCAGCGTTAAATCTATATGACAGAATACCATGAGACCAATAAACTGTTTCTGAGGACAATTTAATGTCAGGAGAAAATGTGGTCAATAGAAGTGAAAGCATCTTAAAATCTGTGTATAGATTATGATACCAGGTTTGTAACATAAATACACTGACTACACATTTACTGTGTGTATAAAACACTGGAAGGGAATGAACCAACATGTTAACAGTGGGTTATCCTTGGCTGGCAGAATATTGATGCATTATTTGACTTTTCCCCCCTAGTATAACTGTGCTTTACAAATACTCTAAAGTAAGTATGTTTTGGTTTTTTACGCAGGAAACAATTATTTTAAATAATAATCCAGGTGTCTGTATAGAATCTCACATAGCATGTCCTTACATACTGTCTCCACTGATGGTCACCCCCTGTTTAAATCCCTCCTCACTCAAGTTGGGGTCTAATCCCTCACGTTTGGACATACACTCCGATGTGGGCATTTTCCCTGCACCACCAAGCGGTGCTCCCACACCAGCCGGTGTCGTCCAGTTGAACCTGATCCTGACCCCGTCCACCCAGAGATGGCATTGGATCCCCCAGGCGAGGGGCTCAGTCCCACAGGACTGCCCATCCCCCTGCAGGTATCAGTGCAGGCTGTCACCTGGGCTTCTGACCCACCGGCTATAAACCCGAGGTTCCAAAGCCCCCCTTCCTTGGGTTTGATTAATCTGCGAGAGCAGCTCGCAGGACTCCGAGAAAGCTTCACTTACTAGGTTAAAGGATGTAACTCAGGAGCATCCAGATGGAGAAGATGCACAGGGCGGGGTGTGGGGAAGGGCGCGGGGCTTCATGTCCTCTCTGGGTGCCACTCGCCCTGACTCTCCACGGGCCCACCCACCTGCAAGCTCTCAGAGACCCAATCTTTGGGGTTTTCCTGGAGGTCTCATGATAGAGGTAAGATTGATTACATCCTTGGCCAATGGTAACTGAAGTCAACCTCCAGCCCCTCTGCCCTCCAGGGAGATGCTGGGCGTGGGGTTCGGGTGACCCAGGTGCTTCCCAAAAGTCACCTCCTTAATGTAAGAAAAGTCACCTTTGTTGCTCTCTTCACTTAGGAAATTCTCAGGGTTTCAGGAGCTCTGTGCCAGGAACAGGGATGAAGCCCAAATACGTATTTCTTATTATAAAGCACAACACCACACCCTTTGTGCAAAGAATGAGCACTTGGAAGAAAGCAGCTTCCGATAATCCAGGGAGGGCAAGGGGAGGTGACCAGGGACCTGAGCCCAGGTGGACAGCATGCCCGAGGCCCGGAGGCACAGCCAACCATGATAACCAGGCTCGGCTTCAAAGCCCAAAAACAGACTCAGAACCAGAGCCACACCTGCTCCGCCTGGAGCTGCCAGAGGGTCCTGCCCATGATGAAAGTGCCTACAGATCTCCAGGCTGAGGGGTTAACTGCTCTGCTAAGCAGCGGTTAAATACGAGTGTAAGGCAAGCCTTCCGGGCGGTGACCCGGTCACCGGACCCTGCGCCGCCGGGGCTTACCTGTTGCGCGAGCTGGACCCCAGGCGCTGACACAGCACAGTGGTGGTGGCGTGCTTCCCTCCGTTTCCCATCTCCTGCTTCACGTCCCACTGCCGGGGCTCTCTGGTCTGGGTGCCCAGGATGTTCACCCCCTTCTTCACCTTGGCTCTGCGGGCATGAAGACAGGCGGGAGAGAGCCACAGTATTAAAGACCTGGCCTTTGCAGAGGTGCCCATGCTCCACCACGCCGCAGTCCACCACTCCTTGTGCAATTGTCCATGTTTTCGTGGCCCGTGCAGAGATGGGTGAAGGGCACTGGAGGGAAAGGTCCCTGGACACCCCTAAACTGAGAAGCAGCCCCGCGAAGCGTTCAGGGGGAGCATCAGCCTGCCTTGGCCAGTCGTTCTCATTCGGGGTGGGGGGTAGTGTCCACATGTCTGATTGTCACAACCAGGTGGGGGAGTGCTGTCTGGTGGGGAGAAGCCAAGGAGGCGGCTACACATCCTACCATGCCCGGCACGGCCCCCGCAGCACAGACTCGCCAGTCGGGGGGGTCGATAGTGCCCTGGTGGGAAACCCCTGCCCAGGCTTACACTCCGGTTTTGCCACTTTGTCACTGTGTGGCTTCAGGCCACCTATAACCTCTCTGTGCCCCAAGTCCCCCTCTGTAATGGATCTGCTCATAAAATTTCATTTCTGAAATAGATCGTTTGAGATTAAGAGGAATTTGCAAAGCCAACCCACCCACCCCAGCGTTCTCGTGAGCCAAGCTTCCAGGGATCACATCCGACTGAACTCAAGCACAGACCTTACTTAGATCTCACCCAGCGTCCCAGGCACCTGCCTTTTGTGGTGTGCATTTCTAGAAGTGCTATCTCCCGTGTCGATCCGAGTAGCTACCATCATGCCCCGGCACCCCCGTCTTGTCCCGTGTTTGCCAACAAACTCTGCAGAACTATTTGGTTATATGCAGAGCTGTAGCTTAGAAAATGACACGGACCCACATGCACCCAGGCGCACACGTGCACCCCTGCCCCACTCACCTCCCGGAGCGGAGGACATAAATCCTCGTGAATGGTTAGAAAGCTAGAAGAACACAGCCCCGCCAGCCTGCCCACCATCGGTCACTGCGAGGGAACGCGAGGAGGCAAGGGTCGACAAGCCACACCTGCACTTTCAAAGTCAAGGCGTCCCAGTCCGTGTCAACCCCCCAGAGCTGCAAGATCACATCAACAGCAACAGGCACCGTTCCTTTAGAACCTTCTCCCAAGTCGTGCATTCAAATGATGTGCGGAACGCACTTGTCACCTTGGCTGCAAGGAGACCAGGGCACGCCTGAGGGACAGACATCATAGACGCACTAGTGTGCCAAGCCCCCATTTGTCCTGAGAGTGGGAAATCGTCGCCCATCGGTCGCTTACCGGGGACACCAGCTACCGTTATGGCCCGTAAGAAATGTCTCATGAAATGTGACTTTGCTTGAAACCCCGTTTTGCTGCATTTGGATTTCGCTCAAGACTCCAGGTTTCACCGAAGCTACAAACTGTTCTTTCCACTTAACCGTTCGCACAAATTGGAGGATTCTTGCTGACCAGTGCAGTGGCTGGCTTCATCGGTGTGAGCCGGAGACACGGGGTCCAGAAGGCTGATTTTGGGAATGAGGCATCTTCTGCATGAGTCCTTCAAGGAAGTGGCCGGTGCGGGAATTTGGGTCCTCGGAGTGGCAGTGTTGCAACGAGAGCCCATGGGGAAAGGTGGTGGGAGGAGGGATGCTCCGTGAGGATGCCTGGCTTCTCAGGAAGGAGCTGGGCACCCACTGGGGTGGGAGAGGCCACCTCTTTTCAGCATCCCGGGGGCGAGGGGAAGGCAGTGGGGTGGGTGCAGGAAAGCCGGCTTCGGGTCCAGCTCTGCTGGTGACGAGCTCTGTGACCTTGGGGAGTCACTCCCGGACCTCTGCTTTTTTTTCATCCTCTGTCTAGGGGGTGGTTTAGTTCAGTGCTCCCCAACTTGTGGGTCCACTGTTGCTGGGGTCGGGAGGTGACTTTGGACGCTCAGAGACAGCGCCGCGTCACCAGGCCAGCGTTGGTACCAGTGCCCCTGGCAGGCACGGTGCAGGCTGCCGAGCGGTGTCGGCGTGGGACTCGGGCGTGGGCCTGTCCCGGGGGTGCTCCCCGCGCTGTCCCTGAGCCGCCTTTACACTTGATGATCCTGTGCAGCTTCTCAGTGTCCAAAACCCAAATGTGCCTCTCCCTCTTTTTCAAAAGGTGCCTGACTTGGGTGTAATACAGGGATGATGAAGTGTCCCTTAAAGAAAATCAATGTTGAGTACAAACTCGGAACACAGAAAGCCCAATTTCTGTCCTCCGATGCATCTGTCTCAGGGTGGGCTAGAGTCTCCATGTAAAACGCTCTCTCTAGAGGCTCCTCACGGCCACTGAGCTTCTAGAAGCCACTGGTATGGCTGCTGCAGGAATGAGCATCTGTGCGGCTTGAGGAGGGGGCTTGAGGAGGGGGCTTGGGGGGTGGGGGCTGCGTACCACCTGGTCTCTGGCCCTGTAAGGCTGAGTCAGCTGAATCTGATCCGCAGAGTATGTAATAAAGGAAAACGTATAATTAGTTGCTATTACGGGCTGGACGTGTACTTCCGTCCAAATCCATATGCTGAACCCCCACCCCCAAGACTTCAGAATGTGACCTCACATGCACACAGACGCAGTCCGGCTCACGGGCAGCTACGGGGTGGCCCTAGGCAAGGACTGGTGCCCTCATGTGCCCCGAGAAGGGGCGGTTTGTAGACGGATTCCATACAGGGAGAACACCATGGAAGGATAAAGCCAGCCGTCCGCACACCCCGGGGAGAGGTCCGGGCCAGGTTCTCCCTCAGAGCCCTCAGACAGGACCTTGATTCTGGATTTCTGGCCTCAAAAACCGTGAGACGACCCACCTGTCCTTTAAGCCACCACCTGGCACTTGGTTATGGAAGCCCTAGCAAATGGATACAGTTGACAACATGAAAATAAATCCAAGGAGGGGCACCTGGCTGGCTCAGTCGGTAGAACAGGCGACTCTCGATCTCGGGGCTGTAGGTTCGAGCCCCACATTGGATGTAGAGATGACTTAGAAATAAAATGAATTTAAAAGCTCCCATATAAAATTCTGGATTTCTGCTTTTTATGCCACTGTGATGTTTAGTCACTCAGCAAACACTTAGTGAGTGTGGCACATGGTCCCACATGCCCAGGGCTGGGTTCAGAAGATGCCACCCACAATCCCCATCCCTGATCCCATGAAAACGAAGCCAGGGACTGCTCCCAGAGCCTCGCAGATGGGAATTAAAGACCCAGATCAGCTGGTCTCAGACTAGGGAGCATGCAGGTGGGCCTGACCTCCTCACTGCAGCCCCGTGTCAGCGGACTGTTCTCTGGCTGGTGGTGCGAGGGGCTACTGGACGGTCCGCGTGTGACAAGGGGTCACCTGCTGTTGTTGTCTTTGAGAATGGAGTGGCCGTGAGCCCAGAAATAAGGGGCGGCCATTAGGAGCTGAATGTTGGCCCCTCAACAATCAGCGGGGATGCAGGGGTCCCCCCCCCCCGGTCCTGCCACCACCGGAAGTGAGTTCAGCCAACAGCCTAAGGGATCTTGGAGGAAGAGTCACCCCCAGAGCCTCCAGACAAGAACCCAGCCCTGCTGACACCTGATTTCAGCCTCGGGAGACCCCAGCCCAGAATTCGGTTCATAGAGAATCTCGACCCACAGCACCTCGAGCTAATAAACGGTGGCTCTTTTAAGTAAGTTGCCAGATTTGTAGTGATCTGTTGCACATCCTGGAAAATGGCCCAGTGTTGCAGGAGCAACGAGGAACCCAGGAAGGCTGGGGCAGAAAACATGAGAACAGAAAGCGGGGGGTAGGAGGCGGGGCAGCGTCCCCTGTGGAAACAGGAAGTGCGGGTGAGCGTGACCGCTCCGTGTAGATTCAGCACGCTTGCCATGCTGTTCACTAGTGTGTCCTCCTGGTTTCCTTTATTCGCTGACATCAGGGTTTCTTGGCTCAGGCTCTACTGATATCTGGGGACAGACACTGCTTTGCTGCAGGGGAGCTATGCTGTGCATTGTAGGAGGTCTAGCTGCTTCTACTCCGGGGATTGCAGTAGCACACTTCCCGCGTTGCGACAACCAGACATGTCTCCAGACTTTGCCAAATGTCCTGGGGGGGGGGTGATGGTGTCAAACCATCCTTGGCTGAGACCCAGTGATTCATCGGACCCTTCTTGGCACAGGGCGGACCATGTGCATCCCGAGGCATGGACCAAGTGACCCAACTCCTACCCAGGAGCCAGTGTATCTTCTAGATGCCCCACTGCTGGATTATTCCCTTCATTCTTTCTGCAGAGACCTTCAACAAAGAGGCAGACTTGGGGGGCTCGCCACTCTCTGCCACAGAGTGGACATTGCTGATGTCTTTTTACAGCCGGCCCTGGGAGCGGTCATCAAGGGCATGCTCACCCAAGAGCTGGCAACATGAATAATGCAGCGAGGGGGGCATAAGGACCAGGGGCCCAACCCAGAGCGCCTCCGGGTAATGCAGATAAAAGGGGCCCACCGGCCCCTGGTGTCTATGGACTCCTCCAAAGACCGAATGAATAGAGAGGAGGTCAGAGAAATCTCATTGTGATAAATGACCGTCTCTAAACGTCCTACCTGACCTCATGGTCTCCAATGCATCTTTCCGGGGGAGCTGGCTGGGACCAAGCTAAGAAGCAAGCAGTCCCTGACACAGCCCTCCCCTCGCCTGGTCCCTACAAGGAGATGCCATGAGACAAGACAATGACACCCCCGCCCGTCCCCCTGCACACAGCTGTGCTCTCTGTCCTCTCTACCCGCCGGGCTGGACACCACCTTCGCACGGCCCCCTGACACACACTCGTGATGGCTTCCGCAGCGGACAACACAGACGATGGCACTTGGCATCTGGTGGTTGCTGCGTATGAAGGTGTAACACGCTGACCGTCTGCCCCTTGGCTGGACTAACACTCCTACGTTTATGTCCGCAGTCACTCCCCCCGGGGACACGGCACAGCCTGAGAAGCCTAGCAGCGTGGAGAAAAGGAGCTGTGGTTTTCAGTATTGCAAAACACTTCGGGGAAAGCAAACACGAGTCTGGGATCTGGGTCTCTATATAACTAAAGTGACATCCGCACTGTTCTTACAATGTCGCCAGGTCCGCACGGCTACCCTGGGTCTCGTGGGCTGGTGCTGGCTGCCTGCCGGTTAGGTGTGAGCAACATCTCCCCCTGCGTTCGCCCAAGTCCTATCCTCAAATTGTTGACATATTTGTATGCTCTCTGCGATATCATTAATATTCTTCTATAAACGAGGTACTTCTCTCTTTTTTTTTGCTTTAGTGAAGTTATTTCAAAAAGGAACTGTATGTAACGACCACAAATGAAAAAAAAGAACTTTTTTTCAAATGCACCTTAAAATAAATACGTGACAGTAACATTTTTAAAAAGCCTGATCATGAATCTCCTAAAGCAACATCCTGAGCTGCTAACATGCGCCTCACACTCCGGGAAGCACCAACATCCATATAATGTAAAAGTGCAGGGTCTTCCTTCATACATGCAGCTTTAATACACAGTCTTTCAGGACACGGACAGAAGGGGAATCCAAAGGGTCCTGTGTCAAGAAAGTATTGAAAACACTTTTTATGCATTTTGTTGCGATTAGTGTGAGCTGATTTCTGTCTGCCCGTCTCCCACCGGGACCCCAGTGAACACCATCACCTCACTCCCAAAGCGACTCCCTGACCTGGAGCAGCAGAGCTCTGGGGGACAGCGGCGTTTTCCAGATGGGGCCCCGCTTCCTGTCCACTGGTGTGTCTTCTTGAATCATTCCTAGATTCCCTGTCAGGGCAGCCCTCTGCCTGCCTACGGGAGTGGAGATCCCCGGGAAATGAGGCACAGACTGTTTCCAAGGAGGTGGAAAATGTTCCAGTGGTCACCACTGCAACTTCTTAAAAGAACTTGTGAGTTTGTGCCTGTGTGTGCATGTGTGTCTGTGTGCATGTGTATGTAGGTGCCTGTGTGCGTCCAGGCATGTGTGTGCATGTGTGTGCACCTGGGTGTGTGTGCATGTGTGCCTATGTGTGTGCATGTGTAACCACTGAATCCAGCTCCCTGTCCGTGTGTAGGCCTCCTTGCCCCTAACTGACGAAGACCAGAGCTACACGGGATGATTTACATGGTAAATGTTCCCAGAGTCTTGCATACCAACAACCGCCTTATGCTCATCGAACCACTCCGGGAAGGGCAAGCCTCTGACACGCGTGCTAAGGATTCTCTATGTGCACACCCCCAGGTCCATTCCTGCCCTTCATTCTACTCTGTGCCCCAGGTGGCTGACCCAAGGGACCTTCTACCCTTGCTCCAGGGGTGTCTGGCCAATGGGAACACGATACCAGATTGCAGGGCAGGGGAGGGATGGGTGGGGCATCTACAGGTCTCCATTTGGCATTGTGATGTGGGCAGCAGGTGCTTCCCTGCGTCAGGACAGCCCCACCTCCAAGTCTCCAGCTCCCATAGGGTTCCAGCAACGGTGGTTTCCCCGCCTCTTCAGGCCTGGGGTGCAAAGCTGGTCCCCGCATGCCTCAACCTGCCTGCACCTCTATAAACAGTCCCTTCAATTGCAAATGATTTTCCATTAACCTCGCAGTGTGCCTTTTGTCTATTGCTGGCACCCGATGGGGACGCTAGGATGTCTTCTGTCTGTGGCCCATCGGTTCTCTGTTACTCCCTCCTACATGGTGGTGATGTTCACTCCATTGTCCATGATGACAAAGAATTTCTACCCATCCCTCCAATGATGGCAGATCTCATCAGGTCTCCCCCGTTTCTTGGAGCTGGCCTGCTTTGAGTCACCATAGAATATGCATTGCACCAGGTCATCTGCTCTTTCTTGGCATTTTAGTAACACGTAGGGCTATCTCTTGAGTAAGTTTAGTGAAACGTTATGGATTAAAATAATTCACCAGAACCCAACCAGAAGGAAATACCATGACACATGTCTCTCAGGCTAAAGAAAGTAGAGTTTGGTGCATGCACTTTCTTTGGTAGGTGGCCATATAGCCCTCGCTCTACCGTGAGAAAAATTGGCATTGACTCAACTGTTTAGCAGTGACAATTTCAAGAGAATACCGACAATGTAACACGGACTCATCAGTCACTTTCGACCACTGTCCACATGTAGCTAAACGTGCTCTATCCCCCTCAACGATTTCATGCTAAAATCTTTCAAACCAAAACCCAGATACCACGCTGTTTCACTTGTGAATACCTCAAGATTTTTTAAAGCATGATCACATTCCTATTATCACGTCTAACAAAATTAATAAGTTCCTAATGTAAAAATTTCACTAATTATCTCAAAGATATTACTCGATGTAATTGGTTTGTTCCCATCAGAATCCACACAAGGCCAACACATGGCATTCAGCTATTATATTCTTAAGTCTCTTTTATTCTGCTAACAGTATCACTTTCCCTGACCACTAAGGTGGTTGATTTTTTTTTTTTTAATACTAAGTCATTTGTCTTATTAGGTCCACATGCTGGCTTATCTGGTTGTGTCTTCACATGGCCAGCCGATCAGTCCCTCCAGTCCCGTATCTCCTTTCAATAGATTGTTGGAAATGGAAAGGTGGTTGCAGATGGATCCTGTGGCTTAGGCACGACCATCTCAGGAGCCTGCTCTGTGTTTCCTATTGTATCATGTGCCGAGCCCAGATGGGGTCAGCATACACTAAACTATCCTACGTAAGGATTTCTGGGAAGAGTAGCGCGGTCATTAATCAGTGCTCCCCAGGGTGGGGCAAAACGAGACAGTCCTGTTACAAATGTTGGCTGGCCACCAGTTTGTCGTGACTTTGAGAAGAGGTCTAATTCTGGAAAGGGCGGATGCGTCAAGTTTGAAATGAGAAGCCCCGCAGCATCCCAGCAGTGTAGGGCAAGTCTTCCTGAGACGGGGAATCCATCCTTACAGCCCTACAGGCAAAGGTCTCTCATGCTGTGTAGCATGGAGGGGTCCCAGCCGCACCCTGCTAGAAACTCTATGTGCCCCCAGCATCACTTGGAGCGAGGCTTCCAGGCAGAGGGTCTCAACCAGGGGAGAGGTGACAAAGTCTGCAGATGTTTCTGGTCGTCACCAGGAGGAGCTGATGCAGCTGACGTCTAGGGGGTGGAGGCCAGGACGGTGCTAAGCATCCTACCTCGCACAGGACAGTCCCCCACAACAAAGGATGACCTGGCCCCCAGCTCTCCGTGGTGACAGACGGAGAAACCCCGCCCCGAGGCCAAGCCCCCAGTCAGCTGAGCGGCCCTGGCACGCAGAAGACGTCGTGGTCTAACTGGCCAGAGTAACTCGCCTGCGCCCCCCCAAGACGCTCTTTGGGGATCTATTTCTCTGAGATTGCGTACTGCGCTGTGACCCGTGCGCGGGCCGTAAAGGATTGTTATGATCTCACCTTATCAGTTTAAGAGAGTATGCCAGCACGGGGCTGATTTAATTATGGGGGAATCAACCATCGGGGGGGGTAGTTCGTGCTGCAGGCCAGGTGAGCTGTGCTGTGGGGCTGAGGGGAGGAAGATGCGGGAGCCCGGGGCCGGGACTCACCGGCTCCCAGTGAATGCCCGCCCACAGAAGGCCAACCCAGGTTCTTTCTGCTGCCTTAACACCCAGAGGCCGTGGAGGCGGGCGTCCAGCCACGCGCTCAGTGCTCTGCTGTGTTTGTAAGGATGCCCACCAAAAGACAGCTGACACTTGCTACGAAAATTCCTCGTATCAGCCAGGCTGTCTGCAAGTGTGTTTTCCAACAAACAGACAAACAAAACCCTTTCATAGGTCACCAGGGAAATGCAAATCGGAACAACAATGCAGTGTCACCCTCTACCTATCAGAATGGCCAAAGTCCAAACTGCGGACCCAGCCAAAGGCTGGCGAGGCCGTGGAGAAACGGGAGCGCTCGTTCACTGCTGGTGGGAATACAAAATGGCAAGGCCGCTCTGCAAGACGGCTTGGCGGTTTCTCACAAAACTAAACATTTCTCTTACCACAGGATCCAGCAATCACCCTCCTTGGTATTTCCCCAAAGGAGCTGAAACTTATGTCTGCATAAAAACCTGCACACAGATGTTCATAGCAGCTTGATTCACAATTGCCAAAACTTGGAAGCGACCAAGACGTCCTTCAGTAGGTGGATGGATAAACTGGGAAGTATCCAGACAGCAGAATATTATTCATCGCTAAGAAGAGAAATGAGCAATCCAGCCACGAAAAGACACGGAGGAACCTCAAATGCACATCACTAAGTGGAAGAAGCCAGTCTGATTCCAACTCTGTGACATTCTGGAAAAGGCATGACTATGGAGACAGTAGGAAGCTCAGTGGTTGCCGGGAGTCAGGAAGAGGGAGAGATGAATACACCGAGCACGGAGGAGTTTTAGGACAGTGACAATAGTTTGTATGATGCTATATTGACGGACACATGTCATGATACATTTGTCCAGACCCACAGAATGTGCGCCACCAGGAGTCACCCCCCTGGTAAACTGTGGGGAATAATGATGTGCCAGAGCTGGTTCCTCAGTCGGAACAAGTGCCCCACCTGGTGGGGACGCTGGACCTGGGGGAGGCTGTGCATGTGTGCGGCCGGGGGGGGGGTGGATATGGGATAATTACGCACCTTCCTCTCAGTTTTTTTGTAAACCTAAAGCTGCTCTAAAACATTAAAGTCTCAAAACACAATAAAGACTTCTTAACCATTCTGCTGAGTAGGTTCCAAGACTATGCTCCTTTTTAAACAGGTGGGTAAAGAGAGATACAGAATAGCAGAGAAACGCTCAGGATCACGCAGGGATTAAAGCCACAGAAGGGTGTCTGATCCAAGCGGGCGGGCTCCAGAGTGAGAACAACCGGATTATCCTGGCCCTCGGTGAAGGGGCTGGTGATCCATTCAGAAATTACTGGCTTGAAAACATGGTCCCTGATGCCGTAGCTTTCCCACTGTGGTAGGCAAAATCATCCAGGGATCACACACACACACTGCTTTTAACTTGGTAGGCAACTAGACTACACTTGCGTCAAGAACCAGGGAGAAAGAATGCATTAATAATAAAACCCTAAAAGGGCAAAGGAGCCCATCCATCAAGTGTGTAATGGCTCCTTAGGTAACTTCTTACAGGCATCTGGGGTCTCCTTGAGACTCGCTGGCCAGGCACGGAGGTACTTGGGCAGGAGGCAAGGCTGCGGTGCAGCTGGTCCATCAATATTTGATGAGGCTGACCTACTAACTCGCCCCTGCAGGAGCCCTGCATCTCTCCACAGCATCGCCTTCCCCGGCAACGCGGCGAAGGCTCCTTCCTAATAGCCGGCTCTGGATGACACAGAACGCCAAGCTTCCCATGCTGGGGCGGCATCACACGGTGGCCACTCTCTTGACTGCCCCCTCTCCGGCACCCTGGGGATTCATCTTTCTTTTGTTCTTCTGTGGGGTGCCATGTGGGACACAGTGCTTCCCAAATCCTGCCCAAACTTGTCCACGTCCCCTTCTCAGCCCCAGCAGAGGCTCTCCAGGGGGTGAGCAGGAGGGCCTTCAGAAGCGGGTGCAGGCTGTGATCTCTCTCTCTAGCTTTCCAGGATGTTGGGCGTGTATAGAGGGGGGATTGAAAACGTGTGTTTTGGAGTCTGCTGCCGGGGTTCAAATCCTGTCTCTGACACTCGCTAGACGCTCTCTACTCTTGTTCATTTATTCGAAGCCCCGCACAGTCTGTTCACCCACAATCTCCCACTCACCTGCTCACCTGCTTCTTGACCTCATTTGGCAACCTACTCTCCCCAATCCAGCCCTGCCAGGCTCCGGGTGCTCCTGCCTCTGAGCCTTGCTCTTACTGTTCGCTCCTCCTGCATGCCCTCTCTTCAGATACCCACATGGCTGCTCTCCTTGTGTCTCTTTGCTCACATGTCACATCTCTACAGCATGGGACCTGCCCTATCTTTTCTATCTCTGCAAACCCCCTTTATTTTTCCCCGTAGTCTCTATCCCTGCCTGACATATGTAGTCTTTACCTTATGCGAATGCCTCTCCCCCACCAGAACGTAAACCCTATCAGAGCAAGGACTTCGATCCTTTGTTTACTGCAGTATTTCCAGGGTCTAGAATAGTGCCTGGAACATGACAGATACTCAGAGATATTTATTGAGCGATTTTAATAAATATTTACTTCTCAAGTTATTGCCCGAGGGTTGACATTGCACTCGATTTCTGAAATACACAGATAAGAGCCTAAGCCTCATTGGCAGACAGCTCCGTCTGTGATGTTCTGCATTTTGGTGAGCGTCTGTTTTCCGCTCTCAGCCAAGTCACCTGGGGAGGTTGGTGTAAGGAAGCGTGCCATCTTGGATCGTGAGCTCTTAAAAGGGAGGGCCATATTCCTGTGGTTCCCCCGGTACGAAGTCAAATACAGGCCTGTTGGTGCCAATGGAGCCCTACATGCCATGGGCAGCCAGGGACCCCACCGCACTGCGGTCATCCCAGCAACCCCACTTGCTACCCCAGGAGGCTTTCCCGGGTCCCGGGGGCTAACTGCGCAGCTCAGTCAACCTAAGCTCTGTCTCGTGTACCCGAGGCACTGGGTGGTTAAATCACTTGCAGCTGACAAGGGGCAAGACAGCTGGGCTCCAGAATCTACCTTCTTAATTCTTGCACTGCAAGGAATTGTATGTCTCTTGGGAGGACATGGACAAAAGTCAAAGCATGCACGTTCTGCGTGGAGCACTGGGTGTTATGAACAAACAATCAATCATGGAACACTGCATCAAAAACTAATGATGTAATATATGGTGATTAACATAACAATAAAAAAAATTTGAAAAAAAAAAGTCAAAGCATGCATCGACTGTCATTGACAGAAAGCACAGTTTTGGTGTTAGTGATGAGGGAGGCTTTGTGCTACAAGAAATTAGTGTAAGGGATGCTTAAGAAAGAAAGATCTTTAACTGTCTCAAAGCACAAGGTGTATGGATGTCGGCTCCTACGGGGTTGATGTCTCCATGATGCTTGTGGGTTTTGTCTCATTGTTCCAAGATAACTGCCCCAGGTGTTAGCATCATATTCCTTAACTATCCATCATAAGCAGGACACAAAAGGACCAAGGCATGTGAAGGATGGCAAAAGGCTTTGTCTTCAGAAGACCTTGTCTTGGAGATACGATAGAAGACTTCTCTTTACATGCAGGGGCCAGAAGACCATCCCAGCTGGAACGGGAAATGGGAAAAGGGCTAGCTGGGAAAAGAAAGTGGGCTCAGACGATCATGATTCCTCCTGAGATTCAGCCTGCTTTCCTGAGATCAGGGCGCCTCCTCCTCCAAGCTGAGCATGAGCAGACTCCTGGTAGTGGTGAAGGAGGGGAGACCACTCCTGGGCACTGAGTCAGTCCCCCGGGGAGTCCGCCTCACCAATATCCAGATGGGATCCTCCAAGTCAAGCTACAACAACTGCCCCCATGGACAAACAGAAGGGAAGGACCATCTTACACCCCGCTCCTCAAGAAAGGGCATTCTCGAGTTTGTGGGGTGCTTCGGGCAAGGGTCTCACAAGCAGTGGTGACAAACAACATTTGCCGTCTGGGTGAGTGGGCAGTTGCATTTACAACCTAAGCCCAGATATGTGTAGAGAACCTGCATATCACCTATAGAGAATTCTCTTGCTGCCACATGGGCCCTTTCTGTAAGAACCAAAGAAAATGAGAGCAAGGAAACCTGTCGCCCCAAAGGCTGCTTCAGAAGGAAGTGTTAGCCTCAAACCCCACCATGCCTTTCCTACTGCAGAATTTTAATGAGTAGGCTTGTCTCCTCCCAATTCACAAATTACTGTTTGTAGCTTCCTTTTTGATGAATTCTGCCCTGCATTTCGTCTTCCAGCATTGGAATGATGTTCTTGGTGGAAAAGAAGGTGAACAAGAAAAGAAAGGAAGGATATCCAGGGCCATAAATGACATAGTGCCCATGAGCTATGTAGGTAACAACAGCAGTGGAAGGGTTCTCTGCAGAAAAGCCACATTTGATGAGGGACAGCTCCTGCGGCCCACAGGCAACACGTGGCAGCATTGAAGTCCTGGAGAGAATGCTGTGCCACCCCGGAGACCTTGAACATTATAAAGGTGTACCAGGGCTAGAACAGTGTCCCACACATTCCCCCATTGTTTCCAAAAGGTCCCTCACATGAAGGATACAGCTGACCCTGATTAACACCCCTCTTGCATCCTAACTACAGAATGCTACCATCCTCCAAGGAATCCATTCTATGTTGCCCTAGCACCATTAAACTTGTACCCACCATAATTACCACACGCCCTGGCCACGGCGATGAGTCATAACTCAACCCTGGCCAATCAGAGTTCTTTATAGATTTTTCTGAAAGGGTAACAGAAAAGAATGTCCCTTTTCAAGGCTCATTAAGCTGGACAGTTGTGGGGCTGACGCTGTTGGGGGCAACTGGTCTACCTGGTGGAAATCTCCTGAGAAACAGTAAGGGAGGCAGAACTTCGACAACACCATTTGAACCCCTGCATCCAGCTCCGCGTGAATCTAGCATTACCTCCAGACTTTTTGGCTAGGAGAGTGAATCGGTTTCCTTTTTTAAAAAATTATGGTAAATTGTACATAACATAAAATTTGCCAGCATAACCATTTTAAGCGTACATTTTGGCGGCATTGAGCACATTCACACAGTTGTGTAGCCACTGCCACCATCATCTCCAGAACTTTCTCATCTTCCAGAACTGAGACTCTGTCCCCATTCAACAACTCCCTATTTCCCCTCCCCCAGCCCCTGGCACCCACCAATCCACTTTCTACCTCAATGAACATGACTCTTCTGGGTGCTCCACATAAATGGACTCACACAGTATTTGTCCTTTTGTGCCTGGCTTCTTTCACTTCGTATAATGTCCTCAAGGTACATCTGTGTTGTAGCAGGTGTCAGGCTCCCCTTCCTTTTCAAGACTGAATAGTATTCTAGTGTTTGGCTATTCTACATTCTGTTTATTCACCCACTGATGGGCAGACCTGAGTTGTGTCTACCTTTTCACTACTGTGAATGACGCTTCTAAGAATATTGGTGCACAGATATTTCTTTGAATCCCTGCTTTCAATTATTTTGTATACATCCCAGATGTGGGATTTCCTTTTGTTTTTCCTTGAATGGCTTGAGTTGGGATGCTGTTGCCTGCAACCAAGAACATCCTAGTTAATAATACTAATGCACCCCAACATCGATAACAGTGAGGATAACAGCATCATCCCAAATAGAGATGCAGCCCAGCTTGCCTTTAACAACAGCTCAGGAATCACTTTAGACTGACATGAAACAAGTCAAACCCCAGTCAATACTTCCTAAACAGAAGTGTGTTTCTAAAACTGCAGGAACTATTCTGACATTTCTGTTTGCCAATGAAATGAGGAACAAGCCATCACCATGTAGACGTGGGAACACACAAAACAGTAGATAAACGTTCATTTTCCAAACATCAGACACACAAATGATTCAAACCTCAGAGCTTCTGCATGTGCTGGTCCTTCTTCCTCGAATACTTCTCACTCAGATCTTTCTGGGATTGGTTTATTCTGGTCATCTGAGTTTCCGAGCGGCCACCCTTGACTACCCTGCTCTAATGAGACCCATGTTAGCTTCCTCCCAGCACTGGTTACTAACTGGAGACATCTTATTTATGTTTTTGTTTAGTTTCTATATTTCCTCGTAGAATATAAGCACCACGAGAACAGGGACCTTGTTCGTCTCCTTCATGACTGTATTTTCGCAGTTAAAATGGGCATTCCATAAATACTCGTAGAAGGCATGAAGGAACATTCAGCGCAGGTTGTAGACCACACTGCGCTAAGCGCTAAGTGTTACACATGAACTGCTGAGTTCCCCATGACCGCGATACATCATAGCTCCCGGCCTGAGTAAGGGGGCAGAGATGGCTGTGCAGACATTAAGTGTTTGGAGGACAGAAGGCTGAAACGTGTAGGGGACCACACAGCAGTCAGGGGTCCTCAAAGGCTGGCCTGAGGTGCTCTAAGGCTCCCCAAATCCCGTTTGGAATGTCCATGAGGTCATTCCTCTCCCAACTACACATCTCTATGAGGTCAGAGGTTCTTTAGGTAGTTCAGCCACAAAACATCCTATCAACTTGAATGCAGAAGCAGGTAGGAGAATCTAGGTGCCTTTGAACACAGCGGCTTTACAAACATGTAAGACAGTGAAATTTCTCACTGAATTTCCTTTAATACTGTGAAACAGTTACTTCTCACGAGATGACGTTATTTACGTTAACACCCAATGGGCATATATGGATATGTTAAATAGAATATTTTATTAGCTATTGTAAAATCAATTTTTAAAAATTTTCAGGTTCTATTTTTACTGATGTATGTGACCCACATAAGAAACTGCTCTTTTGGGGGTTCTCGAGGATTTTTAAGAGTATAAAGGGGGGGTGCCTGGGTGGCTCAGCCTGTGAAGCATCTGCCTTTGGCTCAGGTCACGATCTCAGGGTCCTGGGATTGAGTCCTGCGTCGGGCTCCCTGCTCAGTGGGGAGTCTTGCTTCTCCCTCTCCTTCTGCCCACCCCCCACCGGCTCATGCTTGCTTGTTCTCAAATGAATAAAATCTTAAAAAAAAAAAAGAGTATAAAGGGGTCCTGACACCAAGGAGGTCGAGAACATGCGTCTAGGCATACAGTAACAACAGAGATGTCCTTCAATCTTAGTACTGCATGGAAAAGCAAGAAAGCAGATGAATGAATGGATAAAGCAAGAGAGGAGCATTTATAGACCACAGATGAAGATGGTCTGCAGATAAAGCATAATCACTGCAATTTTCTGCATCTGAGGTCCAACAGAAAGTGAGGAAAAAGATATATATAAATGAGGAAATGACACAAGCAAGCAATATTAACCAGGGGCTCTGACTGAAAGCGTACCGGCCACAGAGCATTGTGCAGCAGCAAGAGGACAGCTCTGCCCGGGGACGGTGAGCAAGCTGGATAGTTCTTGTGGAGGAAGGCCACGTTTGGGGCTGATCTTGTGCCGGTCAGATCTAAAACCAATTGCCCTTCTCAAAGCAGAGCTGTGGGGCTCCTACAGTCTCTGCAGAGATCCGGGGGCGGAACCTGAGCCCGTGGGGCCGGTTCCCTACTTGCCGTGTCCAAGGCTGATTGCTGTGACAAGCTGTTACAAGAGCGTGTGGTAAATCGCTCCCGGGAGCATGCACCCTGGCGTTCTTGAGAGAGTGCGGGGCTCTGAGCCCCTCCCCCGTTGTCTGACCATGTGTCAGATCAGTTTGTTCCCAGTCTGGGTCTGGAAAACAGTCTGCACAGTGCACACAGCGCACAGCTCATATATGATCAGGAAACCACTGAGCAAAGTCCTCGTGCACTTAGCTACAAGTCAGAATAATGACTCAGTCCTACGTGAATGAGTGATTTCGCTGCTCTTACGTTACTAGGGAGCCTCAGGGCAGTTACATTCCTGGGCTCTAGCCTGTGATGGATTGGGATTTAATGCTGGCTCTGCTACTTATTAGTTGTGCAACCTCAGGCAAGTGGCTCAGCCTCTCTGAGTGTGTGCGTCCGACTCTGTAAGGTGGGCTGCCTCACAGAAGTAACACATGCACCGATGGAAGCACCAGGTGAAGCACCTGGCTCGGCTGGTGGCCTGAACAGGCATCAAGTAACTGGGAGTCCCTGCCCTTGCTGTCTGTACAAGGGAATCATGATAGCGGGTGGTGGGGGGGGGCTACATAAACACTCATTTTGGAGGCCACCCCAATTCCTGCCTCCTTGGTGGACCGGTTCAGGGTCCAACCCCTGCTTATGGAGAACCAAGTTCCACTCATGATGAAGACCCAGGCCATATTTAAATGGGACTACACCTGAAGAGTGTATTTCCTTTATAAGGAGGGAAATGACCTCCCTCTGCGGTGAGAGGGCAGGTGTGCACCAGCTCGCTTGGGCTCAAACCTGGCTCTACTCCATGAGACCTCTCTGCAGACAGGGGCTGGAGCAGGGCTGATGGCACAGGGTGCTGGGAGGGGGCACAGGACACGAGCTTCACTCAGTGGACCCACTCAAAGCTATCCCAGGATACCCTTCGAGGATATGGTCAGGCATTACTGCGGGTGACAGTGACATATGCCAACTCTCCCCCAACTGTCACCACCAGGCAATGGGCTGTGGACCCTCTTCTGGGGAGACAGGATGGTGGGCTCCAATCATGCACAGGCGGGCCTCTGGAGCCGGAAACCAAGTGGATACTGTCATCGGGGGCACCAACGAGCAAAGAGTGGGAGCGGATGGGGCAGGCACTGGCTGGAACTCCTGGGGAAGGAGGCAGAGCCAGGCCTGCCAAAGGGCTTCCAGAGGCCACAGCAGACGCCCGACGTGCCTACCTGACCGCCAACCCCTCGTTCTCCCTTACCAGAGGCCCCTGATTTTGTCCAAGCTGCAGTGACCAATTCCTCCCAGGGAGGTGGGCCCCCTTCCTCCAGCCCTAGGGAAGGGATGGTGCCAAGCTGACAACGCACCTGCAAGTCCCCTTCTCTTTCCAGGGACTGGTTTAGAAACAGGGGTGCAGTTTTGGCCAGTGACACGGGAGGCTTAGTCTGCAGAGGCATGCGACTTCTGGAAACAATTTCTTCACCCTTGAAAGAGGTAGGGACATGTTTTCCCTGAGCCCAGGCACGTACCCTGATGCACGAGCTGTAGCTGCCACCATGGGCGTCTGAGGGGTCAGGCTTGAGCACAAAGGTTATGTGGTCAGGGTAGAAGAGGCAGAGCCCCCACTCGGGGCTTGAACTCACAGCCCTGAGATCCAGACCTGAGCTGAGATCAAGAGCTGGATGCTTCCCTGACAGAGCCACCCAGGCGCCCCAAGAACCGCGTCCTTGAGAGCACCAGTGAGCCCCGAGCTGAGCAGCCAGAGGGGACCACACCTTCACACCACTGGCTCCACAAGATAATAAACCCACCTGTTGTCAAAGCACTCATGTTCCCTTTTGCCTTCCCTTGGCTGGGGTGAATGCCACTCACGAATCCTGCTGATCCTGGCTAAGGCTTCCCCAACCTCCCTAACGTGGTGTTCTAGAAAGCCAATGTCCAGTTGATCTGTGCAGAAGAGAAAACCTATGTGCTTTCCTGGCCTAGACGATGCGTGGAAATCTATAGTAATACACACTGTTTTAAGATTTTAATTAATTTTAATTCCACTGGCAACACACGGCACCATCTGGTAGTGAAGAGTCCAAACAGTGCGTGGGCACCCAGACTAAGGACAACGGACTCCCTGTTCACGCTTCCATTCCTCCGTAGTTTGTTCTTGCTAATGACACTGTGGGTTAGGCGCGGCCGGGATTAGGGTCCCGCAATGACAGATGAATGACATGGTGTTCCACTAGCCACAGAGAGGAAAACCGGGCAGGGATAAGGTTTGTCACACCAAGCCCAACGCCCTATCTGGTCACAGCGAGCACAGGAGTAAAGGTGACGGGCCTTATCACACAAGTGCTGGGCAAGCCCCAGGTATCAGGCGTCGTAATGCACAGCTAGTGGGGCACAGGGCACGAGCAAAGCACCCAGCTTCACTCAGTGGATCCACTCAAGGAAGGAGGAGAAGGAAGAAAGAGAAAATTGCCCACCTCCCTGGCATCAGGGAGACGAACACGAGAACAAGCACGAGTTACCGTTTTTCACCCTTCAAACGAGGAAAAACAACTCAAGGGTTGTTGAAGGTATAAGACAAGAGGAGTGCCGTTGCCCTGGTGCACGTGAGAGCTGAGGGCGAGGTAAAGGTGGTTCGGCCGTGTAGGAAGCAAAGCAGCGTCTGTGGAAAATAAAAACACTCCACCCTACGACACAGTGAGTTTACTCCCTGGGATTTCGTGTGGAGGGCACCTTCGGGGACGCATGCGTGGGTGTGCTCACTGCTGCACAGATGGCGAGAATCAGCCCGGGGTCACATCTGGTTTTCCCAGGACAGCCTAATTTACACCTGCTGTTGGGCGATAATCATTACTAAAACATTCTTTCACTCAGAGAAATGCCCGGTTTGGACAATAAAATACCACTCTCTCAAGAGAACAGTGAAATAAGCTCTAGTATATCCGTGTTTTGGGTTCCCTGCCATAGTTAGAGACCCCGACAGGTCAGTACAGTGCTAATGTGGAAGGTTCTCCAGGACATGGTGACGGGGAGGGGCGGGAAGTAAGGCCAAGAGATGCGAAAGACTCTGTCATAGAGAACAAAACTAACAAGGAAACATCTGATGGACAATCTATAGGTTGTATGTAACAACATATATACCTCATTCTGCTCTCCACACGCAAGACTTCTCCAAATTCTGTAAATACAGGAACACATGTAATCCTTACGCAAAGCTCCAATATGACAGACCGAGAGATGGGGGCTCAGAGGATCACACAGCACCTGTGTGTTGAAGGGGAATTCAAACCAGTCTTCTGCCTCTGGGTTCTGGAATCACAGGAATGCGTGTGTATACAGGTACGTGTGAGAACACGTGCACACACAGACACCCCAATGGTGACTTCAAGGCAGTGATGGGATTTTTTTTTTTTTTGAAAAAAGGAAAGATAATTATGTGTAATGTTTGGAAAAATTTACAACAGCTATCCTCACTACTTTTGCATCATTAAAATGTAACAGTATATCTATTTTAAGTCGGTTGGAACAGGAGTTGGGCTTTAGCAATGGTGTGCCCAGTTCCGCTCACCAGGGGCTGTGTCCTTCCGATATCCCTCTCTTCCCTGAGTGCAGAGACCCCGAGGCCTGAAACTGTAGGGTGGGATTCTGCCTACAGGGTGGTCCTGGAGGCCCTCGACACGGACACTGTCTATACCTCCCTGTGTCTTCCTCCCTGTCTAAGCCACAGTTGGCAAAACTCGTGGGTTAATTGCAAAACAACTCCGGACCAAAGTAAAAGGCTCTCACAATCTACGCCCAGGTGCTTTCCATTTCAATCTCATTAATAGTCATCACATTATTTCATTTTCTGCACAAATAAATCAGTGGCCCAGAAAATAGAAGCATTATCCACGAAGGACCCAGAAAGGGCAGGGCTAAGGCTGAGAGCTTTCAGCGCACATTTGTTTGTTCCACATAAGATGTCGATTCTAATAAAAGAGAGAAGGCTGGAGCTCAGCCATGCTTTCCCCCAAGGGTGAGGACTTCTGGTACCTGAATTTCAATGTTCCTTGCTGAAACTTTCAATGCAGTGTAATCCCGAGGTCACTGGCTTACAGGTTAATTCTGGTCTTGGAGGCTAAACCCATTTGGTCACTGACATGCCCCCTTTTGTATCTGTCGAGACATTCCTCCTTGGCATTACATGAAGCTTTGCATAAATAGCTCAGTCCCAAGAAGTAAAACTCCACCCCTGGCTCATCTAGACTCCTAGGTCTGATTCTCATTTCCATAAAACTGCATTCCCCAAAGGAAGGATGCCATTGCCTTCCAAACATGGAACATTTTATTGGTAGCAACTTCTGCCGTGCCTTCAAGAATGTCTTCCCTCCAAATTTTATTATGTAAAGTTCCAACATGCAGAGAATTTAGAAGAATTGTATGGTCAGCACTCATCTACCCACTGTCTTGATTCTGCCATCAGCACTTCATCCTGTTTCTTCATATATCAACCCACCTACCCATCTATCCATCCCTCGCCGTCCACAGGTCAGTCTTATTCGGGGATGCATTTCAAAGTAATGCATTTATAGTGCAACATCCTAAACATGGATTTGCATGAGTTCAATCTTTTTTAAGTTTCTTTTTTTTCTTGAGGCAAAATGTATAGACAATGAAATGCATAGCAATAACATTTTTACCCACCTACACAACTTTAACCCCATCAGGGTCCAGAACATGGCCATCACCAGAGAGTCCCTTCAAGCCACCTTCCCAGTTACCCACCACACCCCTCTAGATGCATCCAGAGTTCTGATTTTTTTCCCCCCAATACATTAGGTTGCTGGTTACAGAATGTTTTCTACATGGAATCACAGGGGACATCGTCTTTGTGTGTGACATCTTTCACTCGGCATAATGCCTTTGAGATTCCTCCACGTAGCTGCATGAACATGAACGGTGTCCGCCCCTTTTCATGGCTGAGTAGGGTTCGAGCATATGAAAATACCACTGTTTGTTTATTCATTCTGTTGATGGATACCTTTGCTACTTCTGGGTTTGGACTACCGTTGTGATGAACATTTTAAAGACATCTTTTTGTGGCTATCTTGATATCCACAAAGAGATTGGGGATGTCTTTGTTTTTAAAATATATCAATTAAATATGCTTTCAACTACAAATAAAACTAAATCAAAGGTGGACAGGTAGTCCCACTGTTAACTCCGTTACTTAGTGTTTCAGGAATGAGGTGCATTCACTCCTTGTGTTTGGCCATCCTCAATGCCTTGTGCCTCTGGCTTGAATACTCATGCTCACAAAAAGGCTGCCACAGCTCCTGATATATCCTCCTTTTATCATGAGCATCAGGGGTACAGAACTAGCAATGCCAGAGAGCTATCTGGTTATGTCTTTCTCCTTATGCATTTCCCAGATGGCGACCATACATTCAAATGACCAGAAATGGGTTATGTGGCTTCCACTCCCATGCAAGGGAGAACATGGTTGGTAATGGCTGTTGGTTAGTTGTCTGCCATGAACGTTTAACTCGATTTTAACAAAGAACTTGTGCAACGTGCTAGGGATCAAGTTATACACACGATAAGGCTTATACAGCTTTACATTAGAAGTGCCCAAACTCTGTCTTCGAAGTGTAGACACTCGGCAAAGTCGTCCTACTCAAGTACTTAGTTATTATCTTGTGTTTTATTCTGCCGGGACTCAGGATCAGCCAACATTCTGTCCACTCTACTGACATATTTTATTTACTTCATTTGTTTATTGTTTGAGTTCCCTCCCTAGCATGTGAGGCAGAGGATTTCATCTGCTGTGTTCCCTATTACGTCCCTAGTGCCCGACACAGCTCCGTTAAGTATTTGTCGAATGAACGCGTGCCGTCTGTGATGAATGCACAAGGACCCACATGGCCATGAATGCCTCGTCTTCCCAATAAAGGCCTGGCACGAGTCCCAATTCTTGGATTTCATTATTGTTACTTCTTGCTGTTCACAATGTTCTCCCTCCGATGAATATCGAATGCACTGACCTCTTCTTTTGGGTGAAGACTTTGCACCTTTGGAAATCCTGAGAACGATCTCTGTTGTCTAACCCACCCGCCAAGGTCTTCCAGATGTACGATCATTAAAATAAGACAAGACCATGAAGTAAGTGTAGGGAGGATGAAAGACTCTCTCTCTGTGACTCGGTCTCCTTGTCTTGGAGCAGAGAGAGTAAGAGGCCTCTACTGAGAATGCATCAGTAAGGTGCCAAGAACAGAGTACGAGCTCCGTGAGTGCTCATTCAACATAAATAGAAATAAAATTTCCCCATGATTCCTGCTTTGATTTCTTCTGAAATACCCAATTATAAAATTCTTTCATAAACATTTCCGGTGCCTGGTTCCAGGGCTGTCCCACACTAGGACTGGGCTGCTCTCTCTTGCATTAAGGGCCTCCCACCCCGCTGTCTTTGAAAGAACCGGGATCAGCCTCCCCTTGTGCACCAGCTTTATCTCCATTCGCTTTTGGTTACGGGCAAAAAAGCCAGCCGAGCGATTCTGTGTCTGTGCCCGTCCCCCGCGGGTCGGCGTGCACGTGTCGGCTTTGCCAAAGGGAAGCAGGGCAGGGTCTGAAGGTATTTGTTCAATTAAAGGAAAAATCCTCACAGCCCCTAGATGATTCTTCAGAGAAAAGAAATGTCTGCAGGGCCCAAGCTCAGGTTTATACCCCCCATCTCTGCTCATCAGCCCTGTCCTTCCTCTCCAAGGAGCCAGATTTCCATTATAATTGGAGATGTCATGGTTGCACCTGAGAAAGTCAGGACACTTCCCTTTTCTGTTCACCGGGGGACTCCCTGCTAACGACGTACAATACTGACCAAGATGTCGGAGTCCCAGAGCTGAGAGTCTCTTCTAGAGAGTTCCGAGCTGGCTCTGCAGAAAGCCCGATTTTTCCTCCCTGACAAATGCAGAAGAAAAGCAAGTAAAATCTGTAGTGAGATTATATCGGTTTGAATTCCTGGTGTGGCCTGTTTCTGACCCTTTCTCCGCTGTTGGGGAGCTCAGGGTGGGGGTGGGGAGGGTAATCTATTCTCACTGTCCCGCCACGCCCCTCCCCACTCCAGGACACTTCCACCTGCTGTTCCCTCTGCCCAGAACAGTCTCTCCCTGTGAGCACGTGGCTGACTGCAGGCAGGGAGCCCACCCTGACAGTGGCACCCCAGCACTGCTCACCTCCACTTGCCTCTGGGACCCCTGGTTCCCTCCCAGCACCTCTCACTCCCCGCTCATCTTATATCTGGTGATAAACCACTCCCCTGCTGGAGCACCAGCTGCCCAGAGCTGCTTTATAAATACCCGCTGGGTGCATGCAAGGTGGTCTGCAGTTGGGGATGAGAACCTGCTGCAGAGGCATAATGGGCAGGTGCTCAGACCCAGGCGCCCCCCTCAGCCACGGGGGAACTGCAGAAAGCCCGGGGCCCAAACGCCACAGCCAGGCCTGCAGGTACGCAGTGTTCAGGATGCACAAAACCACCTCCACGGCTGTCGCCGCCAGGCCTGCAGGTACGCAGTGTTCAGGATGCACAAAACCACCTCCACGGCTGTCGCCCGGTTGAGGGAGGGGCGGTCCAGCAGGACCCGGAAGGGTGCAGCCGTGGGCCAGCAGACACACAACCTGGAAGTGTTGGAATGCCAAGCGGCCACAGATGGGTCGGCAGGCACAGAGCCTGAGACCCAGGCCTTCCCCGGTCTGGAGGGAGGAGGGGAAGGAGCAGCAAGCGCAGCTCAATGACCGGCATGTGTGCCAGCCGCCGGGCGGGGATGCCCCTCCACGTGCTCTCCCCCTTGGCATCAGAGGGCAGGCCAGGGTCCCCAACCCCGCCCGGGGCAGGCCTCCGGCAAATGCAGGATCACTTTGGTTCACTCCCCCACCTGGCAACTCAGTGGGAACCATGGTTTTCTGACGGAAGTCCAAGTGAAGCCAGAGAGCCTCGTGTCAGTTGCCAACAGACTCTGGTGGTGCAGAAAATGCGCAGCGAGCCTTCTGGATGACAGGCTACCAGAACTTGCCGACACAGGGGCCGGGGGCGGGGGTGGGGGGCTTCAGGGGGAGCACATCCCGTCCAGGAGACAGCCTGAAAGACACTAGCCCGGGAGAAAGATATGGGGCCGATGACTGGCAAACCTTGTCATTTATTTATTTGAAAGCGATCGAGACGCAGCCAAGCACATCTGCCATCTGCATGCACGGCCGTCTCTAACAGTGATCCCTGCACCGAGCAGTCTTTCCTAGCTCCGATCTCTCCACTTTTATAGGGTGGCTGCTTTTGGGCACATCCACCAAGAGGGATCACAGATTTCAAAGAAAGAGTAAGTTACAGCATAAAAGAAAGTAGATAAATACTGAAAACAAGGAGAAACACTGACCCAGGCACCTGATCCACCGTAAGCCTGGAGAGCAGCCCAGACTCGGTGTCTGAGCCCAGGGTCCAGGCCAGGCAGCCGGCTGGGGCTCGGCCCTCACTCACTCCCTCTGCAGCCTCCCTTCACGGCCTTCCTGCACTGTCCTCTGATCATGGGGGTAATCGTCTGACTCCTGCGCCGGGTTCTGGTTACACAGGAATTCAATTTCCAAAAAAACTGAAAGTTGAACACTTGAGATTCGTGCACACTTCTGTATGTGCACAAATTGTAAGAAATAAGCACATGGAGAGAATTTTAGAAAGAAAGCAAGGCCCACATCGGGAATTGAGAGGCTGATGTCTCCAGTGGGAATAATTTACACAGAAAGGTCTTGGGACGAACACCAGCTGCCAAAGAAGAGAAACGCCCTTAATCTCCCATCAGGCTCTGTCCAAGGACTCTGGAGGGCGCTCACGCAAAACCACCCGAGAAGGAGTGAGCCGGCCATCCGGCCAGACGGGAAGGAAGGCCGGCATTGCTCCCAGGTGGCCTGGGAGGGGGATGGGATGTGCCCTCCACGCTCAAGCCCAGGAACTGGTAGTTGGGGTGGCACACGGAGTGGACAAAGGGAGAAAACTAAGGGCAGCGGCTCTTGAGGAGGAGGTTTGGGAGCAAGGGAGAGCTTGAGTGGTAAAAGGGGGACTAGTTATAAAGGAACTCCGCACCAGGAGGTCCTCAGGGGGTTCAGAGCCCGGCCGTGCTCTTCAGAGGCCGGGGGCAGAGGGAGTGAGGCAGAACATTCCTGATTCAAGGGAAGAGGCCCTGGAGCACCCACCCCGTCCTTCGCCACCACCGTGGCTGGGGACAGACAGTCACGAACCCTGCATCTCGAGGGTCATGACGGCAGTCACTCTACGACAAAGCGGGGAAGTCTGGGGGATCCCAGGCTGAGTTAACAGCGCTGCCCCTCCGTTCACCTTCAGCAAGGATCCAGAGAACAGACAGTACGCTAACACCTGGGCGTACTGAACCAGTGAGAGCTGGCTGGGGCTTTTCACCATCTTCACGGCAGGTTGTTCATCCCACGTTACAGAACAAGCCTCAGTTTCCCTGCCCGTGAGCACTTTCCTATCATCAATACGTAGGATCACCCCCAGAAAAACCCAGGGTCTTGGGAGCCTCTTTCTCCTTCAAAAAAAATGCTTCGGGGAGAGTTTGCTTACTTCCTCCTGGACTTGTCGGAAGGAGAGTTTTTCATACCTTTCAAAACGTATAAAATGTATAAAACGTTTTAACAAGGTGATTACTTAGGATGACTGGCTGAGCTCACAGCCCCAGAAAGAAACACACGGTGGCTCCGAGTCACACCTGTGAGAGATGGAGATTTTTTTCTGATTTCTCACCGACGTTTCTGGAACTTTTTTGAGAAGACAATGCAAGGAAATGAAGCACACAGACGACGCCTCGGGAGAAATCCTGTCTGTTGGTTCTTCATCTGAAAGACGAAGCCGCAGGGATGGTTTGGTCTCAGGAAGAGAAACCGCCTGTGCAAACATTCGCACACAAGCTTCTCCCCTCTCTCTATCAGAAAACCTCATTATCACATTCCTCTCCGGTGTGGTCCGGTGTTTCTCATGTGCAGTTAGGTCACCAGGTAAAGTAGGGAGTAATAGAACACAAAATAAAACAGCGCGTGGCACCCCGCGCTGCTTGGGAATTTTTTTTTACTTGAAAGCATCAGAAGCTCAATGCAGACTGATTTAAGGAAAAAAAATGGTAGAAGCAGGAAAGCAAAGGTGCTTTAGGTTAATCCTGGGGTCCCTAGGGCCATCAGTACCAGGACTCTCTTCTCTTGCTCTGGCTTAGGACATGTATGCCTTTCGGAAGCAAACATGGTGGCTGTTAGGAATGAAATGTGTCGAAGGGCTGATTCTACATCACCTGGTGGTGGGGACAGGAGCCTGTGAGTCATAGAGAGTGGAGGAGGGTGGGGTCCCAGCAGAAGGCATGGGGTGGAAGCCAGGTGGGTGAAAGCAGCAGATGCCCACAGAACCTGCAGGCACAGCCTGACAGCGCCCTCCGCATCCTCCCCAACCCCCCCCCCACCCACTGCAGCTTCCCTGCTATTTCCAATAGCCGTCCAGAGCCAGATCATAGTCAAGACTTGATGGTCAGAGCTAGGTTTGGAGGCCAGCTCTGACCCTTGCTAGCTGTGTGATCTTGGGCAAGATACTTAACCCGTCTGGGTCTCTATTTGCTCCTCTGTGCAATGAAGAGAATGACAGAACCTAGTTCACAGCAACGGTGAAGGGACCAAAGGGAAGGGTTTGGAAAGCATGCTGTCCTGTCCTCATCCAGGAAATGGTAGCTTTTGCTATTATTGTGGTCATTTGGTGCACCGAGCTATGATCATGCCACTGTAAAAAGATCAACACCGAAGGCGAGAATCAGAAGCTAAAAGTCTGGACCATTCCCCACTTTATGGATAGATATACCAATGCCCAAAGGTACAAATAAATGGTCCACTGGAAGAAAAAGCTGTGGCTGAACTTAGCAGGAATCAGGAACAGGAGAGTGTCACCAAACTACTCCCATCAAGACCAGAATCTTCTGCTCCTTGCCTGCATTTTGAATTCCTTGTTGTTTTGAATCAGGAGTGAGAGAATTTTCTTGACTCTAAAAACTGCACATCAAACTCTCGTCAGATGAACTCCCAAAGCCTCATGCATAGATAATGCATCTTCAGATGTGAGAAATTCTGCTGTATTGAGGTCAATGATAGCCTTCAACTTTTCTTCACTTCCTTTAAAAGACATGATTATTTAAAGGTGGAAAGCATCAAAAGTAAGTCCTCGAGAGTTAATGGGACCATCTGGCTTGATGCCATCCCTTCTGAAAACCTGAAAAATGAGACACATTTTACCCTTCATGTCTCAACAATGCTTGAGGTAATAATGGCAGTGTTATTATTCCAGCCTCCGACTGACACAGCCTTCTAAAGTGCTCTGTGACTGGTTAAGTGGGAACAAAGGAGAGAGAACAAAGCAGAGGGAAAGTTCTATGGACGTGTGTCTTCTATTCAAAAGAAGGCAACATCCCAGAGAAGTGCAGAGCCACCAAACCCTCCAACCACAAGCGCGGGATTTCTGGATGGGCGCCATCCATTGCTGTATTAGTCAGAGAAACAGAACCAAAAGATAAATATAGATATATGAGAAGAGATTCATTATGGGAATTGGCCCACGTGGCTACGGAGACTGAGAAATCCTAGAATCTGCTTTTGCGAGTGGGGGACCCAGGAATTCAGCCCAAAGGCTGGGGGTGGTGCTGGTTTAATTCCTGAAGTCTGGGGACGCCTGGGTGGCTCAGTCAGTTAAGCATCTGCCTTCAGCTCGGGGCATGATCTCAGGGTCCTGGGATCGAGCCCCACATCGGGCTCCTTGCTCAGCGGGGAGTCTGCTTCTCCCTCTCCCTCCGCTGCTCCCCCTACTTGTGCTCTCTCGCTCTTTCTGTCAAATCAATCAATCAATCCATCAGTCTTTAATTCCTGGAGTCCAAAGGCCAAGAACCAAGAGTTCTGATGTCCAAGGGCAGAAGAAGATGGATGGACCAGCTCAAGAAGAGAGAAAGAGAATTTATACTTCCTCCATCTTTTTGTGTTAGTTGAGCCTTCATTGTATTAGATAATGCCCACCCATGTGGTGAGGGCGCGTCTTCTCTACTCAGGCTACGTATTCAAACTCTAATCTCCTCCAGAAACTCCCTCCCAGACACACCCAGAAATAGGGTTTTACCAGTTATCTGGGCATCGCTTAGCTCATGTCGACATGTAAAATTAACCGTCACAATTGGGTGCCATCAGAGGATGTGATGAGACACTGTTCTTCTGCCTGAGGGTAACCAGTTGCCCCAGCATGACAGCATGACTCATGGGTTTCCCCACTGAGTATTCTTGACATCCTTGTTGAAAACCAACTGACCATAAACCTATGGGTTTATTTCTGGGCTCAATTCTATTCCATCGATCTCTCTATATGTCCATCTCTGTGCCAGAGTCACGTAGTCTTTGTGTTACAAAACGTAATGCCCTTTGTAGTAAGTTTTTGAAATCAGGAGGCGTGAGCCCCTCAGATTTGTTCTTCTTTTCAAGACGTTTCTATAAATTTTAGCATCAGCTTGAAAATTTCTGCAAAGGTGGCAGCAGGGATGTTGACAGGGATTGCATTAAGTCTATACATCAATCTGGGGAGTACTGACATCTTATCAATACTAAGTCTTCCAGTCCCAGCACATGGGATGTTTTCCATGCAGGCCTTCTTTTATCTCTCTCAATAACCTTTTGTGGTTTTCAGAGTGCATGCCTTGCCCTTCTTTTAAAAAAAATTATTCTTAGGTATTTTATTCTTTTTGATGCTATTGTAAAAGGAACTGTTTTCCTTAATTTCATTTTCAGATATTCATCGCTGGTGTATAGAAATACAGTTTTTTAGATTGGTCTTTCTTGACTGTTTTATTGGTTCTCATAGTTTTTTGTTGATTTCTTAGGGTGCTCTCCATACAACCTCATGTCCTCTATCTGAACATACAGATAGTTTTGCTCCTTCCTTTTCCAATCTGAATGTGCTTTATTTCTTTTTCCTGCCTAGTTGCCTTGGCTGGCACCTCCACTATGACGCTGAATGGCAACTGTGGGAATAGATATACTTGTCTTGTTCCTGATCATCCAGATTCTATGTTACAGATCGTAGTAAGCAAAGTACAAAGAGGTTTCTGCTTTTATAGAGATCATTGTTATGTAAGGGGACTGTTCAATCAAAAAATACAATGGGCATTAAGGAGGGCACTGGGTTTTATATGCAACTGATGAATTATTGAATACTGCATCTGAAAGTAATGATGTACTACATGTTGGATAATTGAAGTTAAATAAAAAAAAATAAAAACACAACAAAGACTTCAGGTCCTTATAGAGCTTACATATCCTTGAGAGTTAACCCAAAGGCCACAGGGATGATAGAGAAGGACTGAGAACAGCTGGTCCAGAAGAATCCATCTGAAACATCCCTTGGAGAGGATTAGTAGAGCCAAAATCTCATTGGCAGAGAGCCAAGGGGAGGGCAGCTGAGCTGGGGCTGACTGCAAGGGGAAACGGGAAGTTGAGAACCTGTGACACCAGAACAACACAAAGTCCTTGAGAAGGAGTCAAGAAAAAGTAGTGCAGGAGACAGGATGTCAATAAGTACTAAGTCTAAAAGACAAGAATGAGCTCATGGGTGGGGCATGGAGGCCAGGGTCAAGCACACCAGGGCCTGAGTTGGAACAGGAGCAAGTTGGTTACCAGGTGAAAGGGCGCTGAATGGCTTGAGGAAAGCTTCTGGAGCACCTGCAACCCAGGGAGGATATCAGGATGCTCACAATTTAAATCTGAGCCAAAGAGGAGCCACTGAAGTGTTCAGGGGCTGATCTCCAGCTGACCCTCCCGCTGCTGGTGACAATCCACCAGCTGACAATCCTGGGCAGGATGTGCTTCTCTGCACAGGACAAGGTGGTAGCTCGAAGCTAAATTCATGGACAGAATCACCAGGCCATTCCAAACTTATGAAGATGCCCAAATTGTTCAACGGTAGCCCAAACCATCAACTTCAAAGTTGTTGCTTTCCAAGAAAAAAAATGGAGGCTCCAGGAGGCTGAAGACCCTGGTCCGTATCAGTAATAACAAGTGTAGCTGATTTTGGTTTACCCATGGAGTACCTTCAAAGGAACAGCACTGTGGTTAGAAGTGTGGTCTTCAGAGTCAGTCAGTGCTAGGCTGGACACCAGCTCCACCCCTCACCGACTGTGGTCTGGAATCACTCAAAAGTGAGCCTTGCTTTTCTCATCTGAAAAATGGGTATTTTAACTGGAAGACCTCATATGGCTGCAAATTCAATAAAGTAAGATGATGAGAGTAGCTGGCATAGCATGACCACTAGAGAAAGGATAATTATCAGCGTCATGTTATCCCATGGGACATAAAGGGCAGATACTAGTATCTCCACCACACAGATCCCGATTTAGCAACTGGGGCTCTGGGACTTTTCTAGAATCACATCATATAGGATCAGAGCTAGTCCTGAGACCTCCACTGACCTGATTTATCATCAATATTCTTCCCACTCCACTCCTTAGGCTTTTTGCTCTGTGGCTGGCTCCCTATTTAGAACTGATCAGTAGGTATGTCGTATGTCCACACTAAAACCACTGCAGAGACTCTTTATAAAGAGAATTGGTGGTGGCCTGCCATTACTCAGTGTGACAGCCACAATTTGCTCCATTGTCCTGCCACCGTGGATCTCCTGGAGCTTACGTGGCCCCCACCTGGGTCCACTGAGACTCGAGGCTGCCCCACAAAGCCATTCTCTCTCACTTATGAAGGGAAGGGGAGAGATTCGGTTTCACACTGCCTGGGATGCCATCAGGGGGACCCAGCAGTTTTCTCTGGAACAAGGTGAAGGGAAGAAAGCTCATCTGATGCTTCAGATCACTGCAGAGCCCAGCTGGTTCTTAAAGCACGAGCCAGACACAAGCTGGGATCTAGGACCATTCCAGAACCATTCTAGAGCCCGAGCTATTTCTTGTGTCAATACTAAGCTCTTGGCTCAAAAGCCAATTGCTTCCATGGGCATTCAATGAGGGGAACTGAATGCTCACCACCATAGGGTGATAGGAGGACTTCCTTTCTCAAATGACCTCCCCTGTTAGCCTTGCGCTGAGCCCTCCTGCTCTGCAAATAGTCCCCTGAATTGGAATTCAGTTTCAGTGGTATTTTGAAGGAATGAACACCATGTGAATGCTCAATCCAAACCGGCAGGCGATGGCAATCAGCCTCTTGAGGTTCACGGCACACATTCAAACACTACAATTTTGGTGGCCTACAAATGGGGACTTCTAGGTTCTTTTGATTGCTCAAAAAGCATGGCTCAGGATGCCATAAAAATTCCAGGGAACACACTATTCACTCGGTGGCCCTTTCCCAGAGGCTTAATCTTTGAGTGCCCCACCTGCCATGCCTTGGATGTTCGCAAAGCAGATTTCACATGTGCTGGTATACCTTTAATATTTGTTTGGCACCAGCTTGTGTTTAGATCTCGCGAGCCTGTGCCCTACAACTTCCCATGCTGCTCAGCCCACTCATACAGACGTCATGAGAGCGGGACATTGACCTCACAGTGTCTGTGCCCCAGCAGTTAAGGACCGCTGCACACGGTCCGTGGTAGGGGGCCACACCTCTCTTGGCTCTCACTCACGGAGCATCCTGGCCCCAGATACTGGCTCCCTGGACGAAGAACCCACGAGTAGGACTCTGGGCACAAGCAGCCAGCCCAGAAGTCACCTTCCTGGGTCTGGACCTCCTGCATTTCTACAACGTTCTGCACCTGCTCCTCCACAGTTTTGTCAACTGGCTTTAGGTAGTGAGCTTCCAGAGCAGAGCAGGAGCTGACAACCCGAGGAGCATGAGTGCTCCTTGACATATTTCCTTTCTTGGATTCATGCTACTACCAGCAGTAAAAGCGCTGAATTGTGTGTGTGTGTGTGTGTGTGTGTGTGTGTGTGTGTGTGTGTGTGCGCGCGTGCGCACGCACGCACATGCGCGCACGCAAACGTGTATGTAAAGCATCTAAATATACATTCTTGAGGATCTGCAATTATTTCGGCAGGTGTTGTAAATTCTACATTGTAAATCCTGCGTTGACAATGAGGTGTCGTGCTAGCCAGAATTTTCCCTGGACTGCCCAAGAACTGAGGGGCCCTTCCTGCCAAAATCTCCCCTCCCACAGGGTAATTCACTTGTCACTGTTTCTTCACAAGTGGGAAGGCTATAAAGAGGCAAGGGAGAAATTAAGAGGGAAGACACGTTGTCAAGGAGACAGAACTCTTCAAGAAGAACAAATTCTTTTCGAAGTCTTACTGACCCACAATTTCCACAAGGCAGGGATTTGGAGAATCCATTAGTCTAAATGTGTGCTAGGGAAGGCGCCTTGTTTGTCGGGAGGGAGAACTCCTTGCCTCTTAGCTTGTAGATACATGTTGGGTCAATTTCCACCCAATTTATTTTCATCCTAGTGTCCAATTTTGTGTGTTCTCTTAATTACTTTTCTGAAACTTGAGAAGTATTAGATTTCTCCAGATCTTGCCTAACTCACCACGATGTCAGGCTTAGAAATGTGCGGATAGGAATACCCAAATAATGTTGTCACTTCTCAAAGTCAGGCTGTACCACCTAGGGCCCCAGATGAAGGTGACAAGCCTCTTCAAAGCAGTGATACTTTGATATAAGGCTGTGGGAAGTAAAAACAAGAGGATGTGTTTACAAATGACTCACCACCCAGCCAATCTGACAATATCCTCGGTCCAGAAGGATAGCGGGGTGGACAGCAACTTTTTAACTCTGTCTCCGTGAATTAGGCCATTGCCCCATTTCCAAAATGAAATCAGCCCACAGTGTGTCAATCTCTGTCCCCTAACAATGAAGAGGGTTCCCTGGGTATCCCAGGAGAGGCCATTTTTTTCTTCAACGCGACATCTCAGAGTCTAACCTTGAAGCATTATGTGCCATAAATATGAGACACAGCTGTCTGGTGCACTGTAGGACTTCGGTGATACCATCCTTAGATGCTAGGAACATTGCCACAACCCAAAACGTCTCCAGGCCTTCTAAAATTCCCCTGGGTGTGTGTGGGGGGCAGAATCCATCCCCCAGCCCCCGCTGAGAGCCACAACCTCCAAATCAAAGCCTGGATCCCTTCCCCAGTGTCCTCTTTGGGTGGCCAAGGGGCTCTTCCCCAAGTCTTGGCAGAAGTTGATTTTAGGAGGAAGAAGAGCTCCTACAGCGAGAAGCCCTTGCTTCTCCCGGCAGGCAGGGGCACGGGAGGGAGATATGGCCAGCATGCAGAACTGATGGAAGGTTTGGAGTGCTGCACTGCCCATGGGGCCCGTGAGCTCCTGGAAAATCTGCAGCGACCCATTTGCCCCCCACCTGCCCTGCCACTGCCCACAGCTATGGTTTCTGTGGGGGGTGGGGGGGCTTCCTCCTCATATTTCCTCACATTTCGCTCTTCCCCTCTCAAGTTCAAAAGCTGGGCCAGATCTGTGAGCTGATAAAACCTTTCACACTGAGAAGTTAATGGTGAAATCAGCTTAAAATGTCATTCCCTCAGGGTCTCCGCATCTTAAAGGGGACCGTGGGAGACCAGGCGGTGATTTCATCCAGGGGTGTGCTGGGAAGAGATGGACAGCCAGCTCTCTGAGAGGTGGGAAACCAAGCACCTGTTTTACAGTGCTTGCTGATGTCTGTGCTGTAAATATTCCCAGCATCGCTGAGGTTAGGCTACCACCATGAGGCCTCTGACCCAGGGCCAGGAAGGGACGTGGGGTACGTATTATGCACTATTTCCAACAGATGTGAATAATCTCAAGAGCACAATCGCATATAGCATAATCGCTGGGAAGTGATGAGTTTTAATACAACTTATTTAATGACACTTATCGAATTTAATTCTCAGCAATGGCTGTGTTATACAACCCACTCAGACGATTCTGGAATGGTTCACCCTGGGCCCCGACGAGGCAGTGTACTGGCTCCCACACACCATTATTCTGAGCCACAGAAACAAAGCTCACAAACATCTAAAAGAGCTTGCTGTGAGCTGCTCTGCTCTGAGTGCTTCATCTCAATCCTCATAGCAACTGCATTTTACAAACAGGGGTAGTGAGGCACGAGGAGGTGGGGAGCCTGCCAACGTGCTCATTGTTATTAGCTGATGGAGCACGAATATGAACCCAGGAAACCATGTGGTAAGTCCCACGGGGATTATCAGGGGTGGAGAGAATTTCCTGGAGCCCATCCATCCATCCTTCCTTCCTTCCTTCCTTCCTTCCTTCCATCCATCCACCATCCATCCATTCTTCCTTCCTTCCATCCATCCAAACATCCTTCCTTCCTTCCATCCATCCATCCATCCATCCATCCATCCATCCATCCATCCACCCATCTACCCACCCACCCATCCATCCATCCATCCATCCACCCATCATCCATCCACCCACCCATCCATCCACTCACCCATCCAACCAACCATCCATCCATCCATCCTTCCTTCCATCCATCCAAACATCCTTCCTTCCTTCCATCCATCCATCCATCCATCCAAACATCCTTCCTTCCATCCATCCATCCACCCATCTATCCATCCATCCAAACATCCATCCATCCATCCATCCATCCATCCATCCATCCATCCATCCATCCAAACATCCATCCACCCACCCACCCATCCATCCACCCACCCATCCATCCACTCACATATCCATATTATGCTGAGCTGCTTCTCTGCACAAGGCTCTGTGCTATGTGATGAGGGGACCTTCTGCCAAGAAATAAAGGGCCCTGTCTTCTGGATGTCCACGGAGGCCACTGTGGGGAACTCAGGACTCTCCCCAGATGGCCCCATCTCCAGAGTCCGGGGAGTCCCAGAAGGAAGAGGCTTCTCTAGGTGTGCATGGGGTAGGGCTTGAGCCTGAAGAAATGGATGGCTGAGAAAAACAGTCCTCACCTGGAGCGAGCCCACTGCTCAGGCTTTGCAAGTACACTGCTTGGGCTCCTGTGCTCGAATGTCCACTCCCCCATGAGGAAATCAAGCTCCAACAAACCAATCAGAGCATCCTAGTAACATGGGCAGCAAGCCAGGGTCCAGACCAGCAAGCCCTCCTCCTCTCTCTTTCTGGGAATACTGTGCTATTCCTGGCAAGGCTGGATGCAGCTGCTGAATGCCATGCCGAAGGTTTGGGATGACCCTGGTGAGGGGCCAGATTCAGATTCTGGCTCCAGAACCAGACTGACGGGGCGGGGGTGTGGGGGGGCTTGTGCTTTGCCCCTCACTCTGCCTGCACGACCTTGGGCCAGAAACTGCACCGAGTCTCAGTGTCCCCATCTGCAGAGAAAGCACAGGAGGGTGCTTCAAGTCCTAATGAGGCTTCTAGGGGCTCATGCTGGAGAAGCCCTCAACAGGGGGCACAGGGGCACTCTGCAAATGGCCCCTACTCTTCGTCAGTGTCAGAACAGCAGACGGGCTAGGTGTGGTAGCTCTAGAGCCAGCCAGATGTTTGGCTGACATCGTGGTGCCAGGCCTTCCGTTGGTGCAACCCTGGGCAAGCTTCTGAAACTGCCTTGTGTCTACATCTAACACAAGTCATTAGGGCTGTTGATAGGATCATGTGACCTTAATGTTGGACTCGCATCTGGCACCTGGCGAGCCCTGAGTGCTACCTGCTCTGATGTGATTGCTACAGCCCTGGTGCATGCCGTTCCTGGTTCTAGCCAAGGTACACTGGAGCATCTGGATACCCAATGACACACTATCGTGGGTCCGCTGGTAGTTCACAGGTGCTCCCCCGATTCAGTCACCCAGCTTCCCTTTATTAAACACCTACTATGTGCCTGGCGCAATGCTGGGAGCTGGGAACTGTGATAAACCACACAGTCTCGGTGCCATCCTCTCTGAGCCGACGGGGAAGACCACACACCCTTTCCACATAGCTGAATCGTCTCTGACACACGACGCGCATGCTGAATGAGGAGGCATGCATTTGAACCATTCCTGCTCAAACAAGGTGAACCAAGCCTACCACAAGCTTCTTTCCCCCACGGACTCCGGCCCCATTAGGAATGGCATTCTGAAGGCTCCTCAGGGCCATGGTGGTCCTCCTGATCGGGACGATAAGTCTCCACCCTAAATGACCATGTGGGGGGTGCCTGGGAGTTCCCAAATTCAGCCCTCATGGAGCCCTGAAAGGAGAGGAGTGTCCCTCTCAAGCCAGGCAGTCTGTGCATCCAGCAGGCCTAGTGCCTGAGCCAAAGGTGAGCCCTGCCTGACTCCCCAGGCCCTTCCTTGCACCTGCCACTTCCTTGCACCTCCATGGTAGCTGGTGGGGAAACCTGATATAAATCTGTGAAACACTCCTGATGTCTTGTACAAGCCGAGGTGCTCACTATGGTCGATTCTGGCCTAAGAAACAGAGAAAAGAGGTCTGGATTCGGCAAGGGAAATGCAGTCGAAGGAGCATGCGTGTTTCAAACAGACTGACTTCCACTGTCCGCAAATGCTGCCAGAAAGTTCAAAAGGAGATTTTGTTCAGAGTGTTTCCCACAAGGGGTGATGCCTGGCACCTACCTCCCATCACGGAAAGAACCCTTTCCAAGCGTGAAGAACTGTGTCAAGTTCTTCATATGTGCTAGTTCTGTTTTTTTTTTGACCTCTACATGAAAAGCATGTGATCATTATCTCAGCGTTCCTGTCATGCAGAGGGGGAGACTGAGGCACAGCTGGGTTGCGAAACTTGCTCCAGGTCATACCGCAAGTATGTTCGCAGAGCTGGGGCTTGGCCCAGCAAGCCCGGTTCCCGACTCAATGCTCTTAGCCAGGGGTCGGCAAACGTTTCCTGTAAAGGGCCAGATGGTGAGTATTCGAAGTTTCCCCGGCCATACGGTGTCTGCTGCAAGTACTCAGCTTGGCCCTCAGAGCGCGAAGGTGGCCATAGCCCATACATGACAAACGAGCCTGGCCAAGCTCCAGCAAAATCTGACGCATGGACACTGAAATCTGAATTCCATACGATTTTCACTTGTCACAGAATATTTCCTTCTTCCAATTTGTTTTCAATCCCTTAGAAATGTAAACACCATTCCAAGCTCACAGGCTGTACAGAAACGAAACAAAAACAAAACAAAAAAACAACCAAACAGGTGGCAGGCTAGATCTGGCCTGGGGACCATAGTTTGCCAATCCCTACTCTTAGCCGATATGCTAAGCCACCTCTATCGAGACACTGGATGATTTGGATTTGCTCGTAGGGCATTCTCATAGGTCAGCATTTATGCGGTCTCTCTCTTAACTCTTCATTAGGAAGATTCACACACGCACACAACAGTGGGGAGAATGGTGCACTATGTCCCCACCATCCACATTACTCAGCTATATCTTGACCACCATAGTGACGTCTCCTAATACAAGCTGTGGGTGCTGGGTGCAGGGGCTTAAATGAGTAGATGCACATGAGTCCTCGCTGAGTCGATGGGTGTGCAAAAAAATTAGGAGACTCCTATGCCCTTGCCTCGACAAGAGCCCTACTGGAGTGTGTGGAGGCTGGGGCATTGTGTTACCACGATTTGGCGAGCTACAAGATGGCACCCAGGTCATCCTGAATGAGTCCGAAGCAGAAGATGGGTGGGAAGCAGGGGCGCCTGGCTGGCTTGGTCTGTGGAGCGTGCGACCCTTGATCTCGGGGTTATGGGTTTGAGCCCCACCTTGGGTGGGGTGATTACTTAAAAATAAAATCTTTAAAGAAGATGTAGAAGTTGGGTGGGAAGCACACACTCCCTGGTCCACCCATGGGGTAAGAGGAGAGTCGTGGGAAGGGATACTTCCGAGTGCTCTCTGGGCCAACGCACAGGATGGAATTCTCTGAAAGACAGTCGCCTGGCTTTTTACTCCTGTGCTGAGCCTCACTGGCCTCCTCAAGTTAAAAGGAGTGGAAGTAAATCTTTGCTAGTTTGCCACACAATTTATTTCCTTTAAGAACCATAAGTGCTTACAGATTGAAAAAAAAAAAAACAATCAGTGTTTTTCAATAAACAGCTGATGGCTAAATTGAGGATGGAAATGCTGTCGTAATCATCCCGAATGAGCATTCATTAAGCATCTATCCGCATGTGCTACTGTGTGCGGGCTTTAAAGGAAATGATGCATTGACCTACTTTTCTCTGATAGAGATGCTTCACCTGTTTGGGTTTTGGTAGAGTTTGCAAACTGAAACAACTTTGAAAATAAGTCCTCATAAGCCCAGAGACTTCTGCCTGTAGGACCGAGAAACTGGAAGACCTAGCAAGACAGTATCTTAGCCTGGGTGCACCATCATTTCCTTCCCTGGATAAAACTGACCGGTTGCTGGGGATGCACAGTCACATCTCAATGTCCATCATGGGTGACCGAGACGGGCTTCCCCTCTAGGATCTCCTTCCACCCAGCAGATATCACACATGACTTGCCCCAAGTCTGTACCCCTTCTTGTAGCCCCGACATGCGAGGTGCGGCATCCGTCCCATGAGTGAGTCGGGAGAGGCTTCTTTCCCACTCCTTGTCTCTGAGGTCAGCCACACACTTACATTAATAGAAGAAGGTGGGAATGACAGTGTGCAGGGGCCCAAGAGACCATGGATTCTTGTGTTCTGCTGTTGCCAAGATAAGAACATTCTGAAGCTAGCATGCTGGCACCAGGGGGTGGTCGAGATTTACAATGCAAGGTGCATCTTCCCCTCTGGTGCACGAATGAGGTTAGCGAAAATTAGCAGTGCCATTAGCAGAATGCCCAGCCCAGCCAAACTTCACAGTGGAGAATGTTGTTTTAGGCCATTGCATTTCTTTTTGGGAGGGGATGGTTTGTTACACAGCAGTAGCTAACTGATATACTTCAAGTGAAACGTCAGCAGACTGTAAGCAGGAAGCTAATTTTGCTGGGGACAATGACTGCAATATATTCCTTTTTTTTTTTGGAGAATGGGTCACAGGGAAATTAATTTTTATTAATTTTTTCTTTAAATTCAATTAGCTAACATACAGTACATCATTAGTTTCAGACGTAGTGTTCAATAATTTATCAGTTGCGTTTAACACGCCGTGTTATATATTCTAAATCAAAGCCAACGTGAAGCTTTATTTTATGTACATGTTTGGCTTATCAGGATTTATGTGGATAACTGAAATTCTGTCCTATAGATTGTGGAAAAGTATGATAAAGCTCCCTACTTAGGGGTTGTAGGTGCACAAATACAACTATCAAATGTTGCTCAACACTTTTATTGAAAGGGCTGTCGCCGGGGGCCCCCCCTCCCACAGCTCGGGAGTTCACTGGTCTGGGGTGAGGAACAGACACTTTTTATAAAGCTCTTGAACTGACCATGCAGTGTAGCTAAGTCAGAGAGACCAGGATCACCCAACGCTAACACTGAAGGAGTTCAAGTGTGCGAAGGAATTTTAGCCAGTTCCGTGGGGTTTTCCCCCAACACTAAGTGGACCTCACAGCCACTGTCAATATCAGAGAAGACAGGAGGTTTTTCTGATGGGACTTTATGATGTAGACAGAAAATGCTCTGCTTCCACGCTGGAGGCAGCTTCAAGCCCCACAAGAAACGTTCTTTTCTTCATCCTTTCTGTCTTGGGAAAGTCTCCCAGCATCATGAAGCCTGTCTGTGGCCTGGTGTGCGTTCCGCCTTGTACGAATGTGGAGATGTGAGGATACCTCCCCGACGGCTCGCTCTCTCTCTGGGCCGCCACGTGCGCTCTGCAATCCCTTCCAAAAACTGCAAGAAGTGATACCCGGCCCCCAGAAATGCTGAATCCGTATCTTGTGGGCACAGACCACACACTTTGCTGTTCAGTTCCAAGTAGATTAATCAACCGAGAGCCTTTTCTGGGGGCCCTCTGCCGGTCACAGGTATCTCGGAGAAGAATGCCGGGCTTAGCAGAGACCAGCTCAAAAGGTGAGTCTGCCCTTCGCTGCCTGCCAAGAGGGAGGCGGGCGCTCCGTTGCTACCTCGCATCCTGGGGTCTAGACGGGTGGGTTGACTTATCTCCTGGATAAAGTTGAAGAGCAAAAGTCACCGGGGGGAGGGGGTGTGTGCAGATGTTTCTGCAGGCTCCTGAGTCACCTGAAGGGTGTAGACGGGAGCAGGAAAGGGAGACACCTGCCTCCCAGGTGGATGTCAACATGGTCGCTGGCCAGTGCTGGGACCCTGGGCAGGCGGTAGGACCCACTCCATCTGGAAACACAGGAGGGCCTCAGTGAGGTGCACGTGCACGCCTGTGTCCGCCCTCCCTCTGCATTTGCTCTGCACTTAGTAATTGCTCAGCAGACGCTAGTTTCAAAATAAATAGTGGAAAGAGACGCAAACACATAAATGAATAAAAACACAGGATTCAACCCTTTTCCTCTGCATTTTGTGACCTGCTGGATAAAACAGTCTTTGGTATGATCATAAGCCTGAGCAATTTTTTTTATGGAGATATGCTCCATCTATCATAGATCTCGCCATTTTAAAGCGTATTCGGTGTGCATGAATATGTTCACAGACTTGTGCAATCATCACCACCATCTCATTCCAGAACATTCTCATCACCCCAAAAGGTAACCTCAGTCCCATCAGCAGGCCCTCCCCCCGCCTTTCCCAGCACCAGCACCCACTCGTCGACTTTCTGTGGATTTGACTGTTCTAGACGTTTTGTATAATGGGATTATGTACAAACGGGGATGGAAACCAATTCAGTATGTGGCCTTTGGTGTGGAAGAAGCCTGAGCTATTCTTATTAGGAAAAAGAAAAAGAGAGAGCAGGTAAACTTGCCGGATGCCCAAGAAACTCTGTGTGGGGTGGGAGGGGAATGTCGGGATTTACCACCGGCCCCTTGTCTTCTGGCTGTTACCTGCTCCCTCCACCTGCCGGCATCCTGCAAAGGGCCACATTGCACTGAAACCCTGCCATATGCTCTCCCCTCCCGCTCTGCAGATACGCTGCCCACCGGCCTCGCCCAGCCCCTTCCGCAGCCTCACCCCTGCTCTCCTGTGCTCTGATGGGAGTGTGCTGCCCAGAGCACAGACCTTCGCCCGCCGTCGAGAATGTCTGACGATTGCTCACTCCCAGAAACCCCGAGGCACAGGTGATCCCCATCACTTTACTCCAAGCGGCTGTTTTTAAGAAAGGGGCAGATTATTTCAGAGATGTACTATTTTGCACCAATGTGTGCAGCTTTTGCCATCATGCAGTTTTCAACAGACCTCTGTTCAGAGGAGAGACAGAGTCGTGATTCCAGAATTCATAGCAAGCACGAGGGATTGCACGGAGGGTCCCAGACAGGCTATATTGTAATTTCCTCTCCCGAGATGTCAGGATTTTCCCCACTTCAGTGAGCATTCTCATTGGGCATTCTAATTACTATGATGCATATCAAAATATTACCTCTGTTGCCACTGTAATCTTACTTAAGAAAATGTGTTTGAACTTAAGAAGTGTTGTTCTGCTCCTTTGCTGTGAAATAAATGGGTCTGTTGGAGGTGTGCTCTCTGGCAGTTGGTGGAACGATTCGGCGGACCAAGGACATCCTCAGTGTGATGCTTTTCTGCAGGGTCATGGTGTGTGCCAAAGGCAGTCAGGCTTTTGAGTGACAACTGAGAGAGTTGGAGGCATACCTAGGAACAGGGACCACCAGCAAATTGGGGACCCAGAATCCATGTCAATTCCCTCCTAAAGACTGATTAGTCTAGTGGTTCTCAAAGCGGGGTCCCTGGAGCATCAGCATCACCTGGGAAGGTCATAAAAATGCAAATTCTCAGGTCCCACCCTAGACTTGCCACATCAGACACTCTGGAGCAGGACCTAGTAACCCAAGTTTTAACCTTGAGTGGGTTAAGCCCTTCAGGAGATGCTGATCCCCGGCCAAGTTTAAAAACCCTTGCTCTACAATTTTATAGCAGAATGATCCATCAATGCAAAGAACTGTGGAAGGATCAGAGACGTCTGTCAAGTAGGTTGTTATCAATAGCATTATAGATTTTTCAGAATGGGATGGTGTGTAGTGGGTTGACTGGTGGCCCCCAAAGTTATGTCCACATCCCAGAAGCTGTGTAGTTGACTTTATTTGGAAGAAGGGTCTTTGCAGATGTAATTACGTTAAGGATCCCAGGATGAGATCATCCTGGCTTGTCCAGATGAGCCCTATATCCATCAGCAATTGTCCTTCAAGAGACACATGGAGGAGAGACAAGGGGAGGATGGGAACGCCATGTGACAGGGCGGAGGGTCAGAGGGAAGCAACCAGAAGCCAAGGAAAACCTGGAACTGCCAGAAGCTGCCAGAGGCAAAGAACAGGTTTTCCTGATGCACTAACTTTGCCAAGAGCTTGATTTCAGGCGTTTAGCCCCCAGAACTGTGGGAGAACACATTTCTGTTGTTTGAAGCTACACGGTTAGGGTCATTTGTTACTGCAGCTCTCAGGAGCTAATAGCTGGCCTGACCTTGTGCAGAACGGAGGGTCCCAGCCACATGACCCTCAGGAACAGCTATGCCATGAGGCGCCATTGCAGAGCGAAAGGATGTAGGGTAAGAAAAACTGTTTTCCAGGTCATGTATTGAAGGGAGTTTTGCATACCTGCTCCTAGATGAATCAAGGCAGTTATAGATGCAGTGTCTGTGCCCACCCCCAATGCATATGGTGAAACCTGACCCCAATGTGCTGATTGCATTTGAGGGGGGCTTTTGGGAGGTGATGAGGTCTGGAGGGTGGAGCCCCCAAGCATGGGATTAGCGCCCTTATGAAGGAGTCCCCAGAGAGCTTTCTGCCCTTCCTACACGTGAGGACACAGAGAAGAACCCGGACACGGGGCTCACCAGACATTGAATCTGTGGGCTCCTTGATCTTGGACTTCAAGCCTCCAGCGCTGTGAGAAATTAACGTCCATTGTTTAAGCCCCCCATCTATGGTATTCCATTCTAGCAGCGCAAACGGACTGAAACAAGGGTCAAAGCTGACCCTTCGATGCTTGTGGCCCTCTGCCCTTGTTCAGTTCAGCATCCACGTGTCAATCATATATGGACGTCATCCATGCTGAAAAGTCACAGCACGGCCGTGGCACCAGGCATTAACACAGGGAGTATGCTCTAGCGGGACCTGCCTTGACATCATCAAAGCTCCCATTGGCAGCTACTCTGCACCTGCGTTCTCCCAGGCACGTCGGAAGAGCTCTCAATGGTGGCCCTTCCCAAGCCTTGTGACATGAACACTTATTTGATAGAAGGTAGGAAACTTCAACCTGCAGTCCCCCGCAGAGTCCCCTTCCTACTGGCCTGTTAGGCTCTGGCGAGTCCAGGAACAGAGATCCCTGGTTCCCTTTGGCTAACCTACTATTTCCCAAACTTGGGAGGCTGCAGGACCTTTCTTCCCAAGAATGCCGGCATCCCACAAAGCACAAGTATTACCTACAACACAGACAGGGCTAGGTGGGCAGACAGGACTGCTCACTCGTGGTCACCTGAGCAGGTGCATGGGGCCGCCCACAGGCTTTTCATCGTGTATTCTCCCCCAGAGCCAAATTCCGACCTCCACACCAGTGTCATGCATCAGCCCGGAAGCTCGTTAGAAACCCAGAGTCCTGTGCTCCTCCCAGACGGTCCACCTCAAGGGGCCCTGGACACACCAGCACCTCCCTAGGGGACACGTGTGCAAATCTCTTAGGAAATGCCCGGGCTGGTGGAGGTTGGCTATTCATTGGTGTTACCCCCAAAACCACCCCTAGCCTGTAACTATATGGAGTGTTTGATTTTCATGGCACTCAGGATTCTGCTTTCCACAACCAAGGAAACATTCCCGAAATTTCCTAATTCAGTGATGCCAGAAATTGGACTTCAAAGGGTCCTCCTTGATTTTAGCTTCTATTTAATTGATGTGGGCTGACAAACACGGGTGGAGTGCTTTCTCCCGCTCAGACACCATCTGAGCACTTTTCGATATCACTTCATTCCATCTTCAACACACCCCATCGGGGAAGCGTAAACATTCTCGTTTTACAGACGAGAGACTGATGCATGCGCAGGTCGAGAGTTAGCCCAAGGTCACACAGTCGGGAAGCGTGGGACTCGGGGCTGTGAGCCGGGCAGTGTCGCCCTGGGATCTGTGCACGCAAGCCCCGTGTTAGGCAACGCCACCTCTCTCTTAAGACTCCCCTCACCTTTTAAATCTGTGTGCAAAAGATAACTTTCAAAATTCTTATCTTAGGTATTGATTTCTCTTCTTCATAGCTCTGCCCAGGGCAGGAGCAGGGCTTAGCACCCACTCCCATTTGTTCAGAAGACAAGAGATGGAGATTGAGACCAGGATCGGGATCAACCCTGCAAGCTATAACCGGGGGCAGTCTGCACTTCCAGATCCCCAAATTAATGCCCTAATATTTTGGCCAAAGGGACGGAACACAGGAATTAGAGCATGAAGGGAAACAGAGATCAGAACTTAAAGCAGGACTTCTCAACCGGGGGTCAATTTGCCCCCCACCCCGGGACGTTGCAATGTCTGGAGACATTTCTGGTTATCGCCACACTGTCAACTGGGGTTCGGGATGCTCCCAGCACTTAGTGGATGGAAGCCAGCCATCCTGCTAAGCACGTTGCAAGTCACAGGACGGTCCCCGCCACAAGGAAGCACACAGTTCAACACGTCAAGAAGTGGAGAAACTCCCCTTTAAAGACCACCTGCAACATAGTCTGTTGCAGAAAGAGGTAGGTGCAGAAAAGATGCAGTTGAAGGTAGAGATTGACAAGCCGTGGCCGGTGGGCCAAATCCAGCCTGCTGATGATTCTTGTAAATGAGGTTTTTCTTGGAATGTAGCACTCATTTGTTTACGCTTTGTGTGTGGATGGCAGCCTCGTGACAGAGACCTTCTGGCCCGCAAAGATAGAAGGATTTGACATTTGTCCCTTTGAGGAAAAGTCTGCCCACCAGATTTCAGGGGCCCATCAGAATTTGAACACATTGCCCTCACACAGTCAGTTCAATCTCGCGGAGTCTGTGGTTCCTCCGGAGACGCGCCCCACTGGGCGTGGCTCACGTGTCCACGGGCTCTTCGGTGTGTGGACCTTGCTAGTTTTAACAAGTGCATTATCCCCGTACACCCGTCCCTTGCTGCCCTGCCTATTTTCCTTCCAAATTAGCAACTGTTGGAAAACCAGCCTGCCAAGACCGGGAGGGAATAGAGAAGCAGGTGATTAACGAGCCATTAGAAGATCCTTTCGCCAATGCCTGAGCTCAAGAACCAAAGAGAAATCAATTAAGCTTCGAAGAAACTGGTCCTGGGAATTACAGGGAGTTCAGACACAAAGCTTTTCTGCAGTCAGAGTTCACCGATTTGAAACGATCCGTCCTAACAGCCACGACAGAGTGGTGAGTCAGCAAATCTCTCTCTCTCTCTCTCTCTCTCTCTCTCTCTCTCTCTGCCTTGGTGGGTGACCCTCCCTCATCGGTCACCCGGCAAAAATGAAACAAGTGGCCAGCAGCCAATCTGGCAGCCTGCCCACGCACACTACACGATGGCTTTTCAGAAGCTGGTCCACTCAGAACACGCAACTTCTCAGATCAGGGTTTGCAAACCGCAAGCCATTCTAGCTTTTGAAATCAGCTTAGCGGGTGTCACGCAGCCTTACATAAGCAGGGATGGGGAGCAGGTGGGAACGTATCAGTTTGTCACACAAAGCAAAACTAAATATTGTTTTGTGAAACTTTGTTTCCGATATGAATATGCACGTATATGCCTGTAAGCGTGAGCATGCGTGGGATGCATACATATGTGTGCGCATACGTGTACAGTTGCATTTGAAATACAAATATACATATCCATATCTGAGGTATATTTGTTTGCATACACAAAACCATAAAGACATACAGGAATATGTGTCATATGATTTGTTTTGAGTTACTCACATGTGAATATGTGTTCTAAATCGCAATGTAAAGCATGTTTTTGTGTATAATAAAAAATGGCTGAGAAACCCTGCTTTAAAAGGTCCCTATATAATCTGGGAGGCTAGAGCTCTTTTACAAACGGTAGAAACTGCTGGGGCAGAATGAAGAAGTCAGACAGAAATATTTCCATGTCCTTGAGTTATGACACCAGAGTCAGCAACTCCTTTGCTTCCCCTAAGAGTCTGATCTAGCTTCAATTAAGAGGGCGTGTTTGCCTACAAGGGACAAGTTTAAGTCTGTGTTTCTCAGACCAAAGAAAGCCAAGTATTAAAGAGCTAGAAAAAAACCCGGGGAAAATAACGTCTAACAATTTCCACACTTCGCCTTTTGAGTATTTTCATGATTTTTTTTAGAACCAAAACTCACATTGTTATTTAATATTTTTGCTGATTTTTATGTTTTGTCCTAAGCAATAATATCTGTGCAACTATAGATTTTTATGTAACCGTTTTTTTCCTAATGCACCTACAGCCAAAAACATAATTTCATCAATAAAAGTGTTTATGTGCCACCTAAGATTGGTGGTACACTTGCTAGGTTTTGGGCAGTCTTGACCTTGCCTGGCTCACCCCATCTATTCTCCCCTCTAACATGCAGAATAATCCTCTTAAAATGCAAATTTGATCCCTCCTGTGCTCAGTGCCTTCCCCATGCTCTTAGGAGAAGGTCCAAGTCCCCGCCCACCCTGCTCCTGCCTCGGTGGGGCCCCTCACAGGGCTTCCGGCGGTGCCTCTGCCTGGCCCTCACCCTTGTCACCCCCAGGCTGGTCCTTCTGTCTGGACCACTCTCTCTCTGGACGGCGAACACCTCAATCCTCCTCAGCAAGCACGCACCTGCCCAGGTGCCCCAAGTCCTGCTGGCCATCAGCACTGACCAGCACCACATCTTTATCAGATGCGTCCCTGCCCTGCTCTGGCTCCCTGTGTGGCCAGACCCCCGCCTCCCCCCGAGCCACACCTCTCACAGTTCCCTTTGCATACCGCATCACAGACGGTGCTCACGCACTGGGGGGCCCGGCAGACCCACGCCTCTGTCCTCCACTGTCCACGAGGAGCTGGTCCCTGCCCTCTCATCGCACGTTTGTGGAACGAATGACCCGACAGACAGATGGACAGAGAGGTGCCCGTGTGCACCCTGCGGATGGAGAAACAGCGGCTGCAGAATGCAGGGGCCTCAATGTCACAACCCACCACGGCGGCCCCTTATCCTGCTGGCTCGCACAGGCGAGCGCTGGGGAGGTCCCAGCTTCGTCTATCAGTAGGGCCGTGTCAGGGGCCCAAATCCGAACCTGACCCCTGCTGCTGAGAGGTTTGGAGGCCGGCTCCGAGCAGATCAGTTCCAGCTCACAGAATAGCTACAACATGGAAGGAAAGGAAAGGAAAACAAAACTTAGCTGAATTGGCTCACAATCATCTGCAACAATCAGCCTCTGATTAGCCACCTCGTTAAAATATAAACTAATTTAATTCAATCATTTAAGCAATAGCCCAAGCCAGCTCAGCCATTATCATCAGAAACTCCAGAATGTTCACTCTCGGCAAGACATGACAGTTTGGCGTTTTTATTAAGAATATGAATTTCCTGCTGGCGTGCAGAAGAAAATCTCCAGCAGCTGCCATCCTCCCATTGTTCCCGAAAAGCCAAGAGCATCTTTTTTAATTTCCTGAACAAAGTGATTCAGGAAGAAGCCACCCAAACATACCCGGAGTTTGAGATGAGAGTGAGTAAAAATAGTTCCTAAGGAGGATTTTCCTTCCAAGTGAGCAGTGGGTCTGATGTTGGTAACCCACATGCTGCGAAGCCCCAGGTGCCCGGAGGCCTCGGAGGGCCGCGGGGACAGGGGACAACTCGACCGACCTATCCGGCTCACGCACACGGACCTCGGAGTCTCTGTACGACTTGGTGTCCTTCCCCTGCAACCCACCTCCTTCTTCACTGTGTTGAAACCCTATGCTTCCACGTGAATCAATACCTCCCCCAGCTCTTCCGGAGCTTTCTGTCGCACCACACACAGCGGGGGGCCAGAACTCCCCAACCCGAGTGCCCACAGGTAACACAGCCAGGTGCCACTGTCCGGCGGGGCGGGGAGGAAATCAGGTCCTGGAGGGGGGATCCAGCTCCCCACCCCCACCGGCTCCGGGAGACCCCCGGCGGACGCACATTCTGCATCTCCACACGTATACAGAGCCCCGAAGTTTCAAATGAAAAGGTCAAATGTTGGCAACTAGATTAGTAAAGCAGAGACTTTCGATAAACTCAACCAAACATGTCTGCAGATTAAACGGAGCCAAGGCTCCCGTCTTCCCTCGCTCCGCCGTAGGAGCTTGCTTCCACGATGATGCGGTCCAAGGGCCACGTGGACCCTCGCAGAGGGAAGCCACCTCGTCCCCTCTGTTTGTCTGATGGTCTCTCTGCACATGATCCGTTATTCTCCATTTGATCCGAGGAGTCTCTGCCTCCTTTCTGGACTCTTTTCCCACTGCCCTATCCTGCCCTGTCTTTATTTTAAATGTGGTATTTCATTCACTATGGATTTATTTTGTATTGCTTTTGGTTTTTAAAAATATTGCATGAAAACGTTACCTTTATTATTGAGGTTTTTGGAGGCCCTTAAGTTTGGGGCCTGGCCCTGCTCCTCAGATGGGCACCCCCTTCTCCGTGACAGTCTCTTGTCCGTGGACATGCCTTGTCCGAACTCAGCTTCTCAGAGCCTTGCTGAGTAGGAGCCGGCAGCCGGCTGGCAGACACACTGCATCCTCAGTCCCACTGGCTGATAGACACGTCCGTGGGTTCTGTTGGGTTTTGCGCCTTGACCGAGGGCAGGATCCGTGGGGCCAGTGGAGGTAGTTTTGGCTGGAGGCACCTTTCCAACCCTCACACCAAACCAGAGTGGACTCGTCCTCCACTGGTCATGAGGGCAGCCCTGCGTCCGGGCATGATCGCCCAGAAAGCCCCCAACAGTCGTCGACTCCGGGCCCTTGGAGGACAGAGGCTATGCGGGTGTCAGGCTGACAGAGCCCTCGGCGTCCAGCAGTGCGGCTCGTGTGTCGAGTCCTTGCAACATGTGTCGTGTGGATAAGTCAGTGGAGAGTGATCAGGATGGTGGACAGTACGTAGGTGTGGGGTCTCACTGCTGGGGGCTCTAAGGAGGTGCCTGGATGGGGGACGGGGGAACGCACTGGCACTGCATAGGCATGGTCAGCCTTGGTGGCTCAGGACTGTGAAGGTGGACAGAAGCAGCCTGGGGAGGCGGGCCTGGAGGGTCCCCATGCACCTGTCTTCCTCCCCGCTCTGTCTCCCTACTCCTTCTTCCTCTCCCTCCCTCCCCTGCTGCACTGGAGTCTCAGAAAGGACACAACTCGGCCAACTCCTCACCTGCACCTGCGCCGTCCTTGCCCCTGCCCCCCAAACGCCACCTCATTCCCAGATGCCCCGAGAGAGACCGTGAAGGGTCTGGTCTGGTGGGCTGCACTCTGAGGGGGAGGGGGCCTCTCGCTGTGCAGGCAGGTGCCCCAATGGGCCGTGGGCAGGGCCGAGCTCGGGGCACGCCGGAGAGACAGCTATGCTCAAGGCCAACCTTGCTGCACTCAGGCCTGAAGAGGACCCCCCCACCGCGTGGAGCAACCGTCCAGGGCATGGGCTCCTGCGCGCATGAGTGGCACTCTCCGGGGCTAGCAGGGAGGGGGCTGAGGAGTCGTGACAAAATGGAAACGGGGAAGGCATCGACAGGATCGACCCCCAGGGACTAGGAGGTGTCTGGGCAGCCGTGTACAGCCGGCTTTGTGGGCAGACAACGGAGTACTGTTCGGGGCCCTTTGCTTGCCCGTTGACCGCCTCCATCAGCCAGGGGGATGCCAGCAGTGGGAACGAGCGGTGGGTCCACCGAGGCGGCCGAACACCACACGGGTGCGCTTACCGCTCACGTCACAGTCCCAGGCAGGCCGGGGGCTGGCAGGGGCCGTTTCTTGCACGAGGTCATTCAGAGACCCAGGCCTCTGCGAACCGGGAGCACGCCCGCCCCCCAGAGCCTCAGGGCCCCTGTGTCCCGCTGGTGGGTCAGGGGAGAGAGAGTGGGGACACACACGGCCTGAAGCTGGGGACGATGCGTGCCCGTTCCATGCCCTCCCACTGCCCGGGCGGCCCTTCTGGGGACAGTGTCCTCCCAAGGAAAGGGAAGCTTGGCTTCTTGGAAAACCTCCCTGTGCCGTCATTATAGAAGCTGAGAGGATGGGGTACGGACTTCTGCTTCTGCGGCCGGCAGACAAGGCCACGCGACACAGCTGGGGTTGGTCACCCGTAGCTGCAAGTGTCCGGAACATCTCCAGGCTAGCTTCTGATCAGAGGGGACATCACGGCTGATGCTGGCAAGCCTCCCCCTCCTGCCTGAGATCAGCCTGGTTCCTGGAGCAGCTGTCTGACGGCACCGCATACACACCGACCCGCAGCCTTGACGCGAGGGGCCACGCAGCGCGGGGTCTCCACGCTTATGTGGTGCTTATGAGAAAAACATCCCCCCACCTGCGGAAACTGCTCTCGTTTGGGCAGTTCGGTGTTTGTGGCCGAAAGCCTTCCCAATGGACACATCCAAGCCAGGAGGGCCGGTCCCCGCCCCCCCCCACCAGGACGAATACCACTAGGCCCTAAACAAGTTTACAAACCACTGCTTCCTTTGGCTGATGCACACGTCAGAGGCCCTGCGGCACATCCGTGCACAACTATGCCTTCAGGAACTTGTCTAAGCTCCTAGATGAAATCAAGGGAAAAAAACAAAATGAGAAGAAATAGAAGGGCTTGGGGTCAGGCTTTCCTTCAGCAGGAGAGCTCCACAGCATGGCCAGGCCCCGTCATGTTTCTAATTCCATGAAAAGCTCTGCTCTTGCATGTCACCGTCCCAACAGTTCTGGGGAAACCAGGAGAAATGCACAAAAGCCACAGGGGAAAACAACAGATAATCAAACAGGGAGGTCAACAGTGCAATTCTTTCTCTAGGGGTCACTCAGTTGTCTCTCTCGTAAGTTGTCCCTTTCCCCTTCCTCAGATTTGCTGGGGTCCCACCATGATCTGCTCTGCATCCCACCTTTTAAATTCCTCCTGCCCCAAAGGAGGGATGATTTATGATGCTGACACATGTCGCCCAGTTCTGGGATTCTGCAATACCGAGAATTCTCAGCGGCCCCCATCATCTCAGATGCTCCATGACTCTGAAACCACTCACCTGCCCAGCCCACCTAGGGGCTGCGCAGGAAGATGGACAGGAGGCAGCCCCCACCCGTCAGACATCACACGGCGGGTAGACTCACAGACCCACAGGGAGGACACTGTACAGTCACGGGCTGAATTCCTGGGGGTCCCATCGAGAGGGCAGCCCACAGGGGGTGGAAAGCCTTTGGAGAGTCTGCGGCAAAGCCGGTGACACGTTCTGATTCATGCTACTGCGTGGATACTACCTTATGGGCTGGAATTGGAGCCACGGGAATAAAAGGGGAGCAATCCAGCCTGACGCATGGACTTGGGGTGCAGGCACCTGGGTGGAGACCAGTGCATTTGCTCCATCAGCGGAACAGAGATGGAGAATGTGGCAAGTACTGCTGCAGAGTTTTCTCTTCTGGGGTGGGGGTGGCAGTGGGAGCCTGTGGGCAATGGGCTAAGGGGTCTGCTTCGTCTGGGTGGTTTGAGATCAACAGAACAGTAGATACCCAAATGGAAACAGCAAAGGTGAGCCTGGATTTACAAGCCCTCCGCACAGCGGACACAGTACACACTCCCCACTGGGTCCTGCCCGCCTTTTCAGTCTTCTGTGCACACCCCAGCCACAGTTATCTTTCTGTGTGTGGAATATGCCAAGCTGTTCCTACCCCAGGCCCTTTGCTCTGGTTGTTCTCACCAGCTGATGCACCCTCCCCACGGGTCTCCCCATAGCTGGATCTCTCCTGTTATCCACATGCTGCTGGAAAGGTCATCTGCTCAGGAAGATGGCTGTCCCTGACAACCTGATCGAAAACAACCCCGCTCACCATCCTGCTTTCTTTTCTTCAAAACACTGACTGGTATCTGAAATTGTCATGTCTGCATTGACCTATTTCTTGTACCTGTCCCCCTACTGGAATGTAAGCTCCAGGGAGACAGGGTTCACAGACGGGCTATCAGAGCCTCTAAAACACAGTAGGTGCTCAATAAATCTATGTTGAATAATAGAAAGGCTCACGTAATTATCACAGACACTTTTCTGTATTTAATTCCGCTCTTGTGAACACAGAAGCAAAGGGGAAACAATTTATTCCCAGGGCTCCAAGGAGATTAGACTGCAGAGCGGAGAAGTCTCCCACTGTCTGCTGAGCGCACAAGCTGGAGCCAGATGCTCACACCCAGGCTGGGATTGCCCTTTGATGGTGCACTTGAGAGGCAGCAGAATCTTCCCAGGCACAGAGAGAAGTGTCATCCAAACAGCACAGAACTCTCTAACTCAGAAGCCTTTCTATGAGTGGGTCATAGGCCAGGAACTATCCCTGGAGAATGGAGCTCAGAAATATGAGCCTTGGGAAGGGAACCAAGCAAAAGTGGAGCTTCCTTTGGGGGCTTGAGTGGGGGGAAAGTGTCCATCACCTTTGAATTAATTACAAAAAAGAGTTTCCTCTGGGGAGACACGGGCTCCTGGCTTGGGGAGCATTTCAGTCCGCATCATCCCTTCAGTGGAGCCTACTTGAGCAGTGAACAACCTGTGCAACTGTGCACAGCAGGCCTGGGGAGCGAGGAGGGAGCTCCCTGAAATGAGAGGCAGTGAAAACTCTGCTTTGATTTTTTTGGGGTCTCAATTAACAGTATTCAAGCCAAATCATTTCTCAGGTCTTCCTTCCTTCCTTCCTTCCTTCCTTCCTTCCTTCCTTCCTTCCTTCCTTCCTCCCTCCCTCCCTCCCTCCCTCCCTTCTTTCCTTCCTTCTTTCTTTCTTTCTTTCTTCTGAGAGGAAGTGACCTATATAGAGTTCTTAAATAACTCAAAGTATTTTACAACGGGGCATGCGCTCACTGATCAATTGTCTATAGCTCCTGACACTCCTCTTTATTAACCAGCTCTTCCCAGTGCACACCCTTAGCTCCCTGCCTGGTCTCCTGGGGGTCTTGCATGAAGAGAAGCAGAACATGGCGGGAAGGAGTTTAGAATGCCAATTGCCTCTTTTCCCCTTCTAATTAACAGCTGCCAGGAGCAAACTTTCTGAGGTAAAACTTTCATACAGAGAAGATAAATGGATTTTTAATTTGGGTCACAGACAAGGTTACCTATAGAACTATGTTATTGTTATTTCTTTCAAATGTGCCTTCATTAATTTATTAAAAAAATAGTACAAAGAAATCAGAGACATTTGATGAACATACTTCCTCTCCCCAGCTACTCATTATCCAATTAAGTAATCGATGGCAGGCTGAGCCATCGTAAACCCAGGGGCTGCCCCTGGCCTGCTTCCCTCTCGCTTTGGTAAGGTCTCCATCACCCCAATGAGATGCTAGGCTGTGAAAAACTCTGGTTGCAAGAGCCCAAGACCCGCTGAAGGCCCAAAGCCGAGTTCAGATAGCTAAGGGACAAAGATGTCCATGACCTTCCCTCGCAGACTATGAGCCAAATGAAAACAGCTCCTTCCTGGAGACTAGCTTCGGTTGACCGACATCCGCTGTGTTGGCTTGGTCAACATCCACTCTGTCTTTTTCTGATGATGCCTTTATTTTCTTTCAGTGGCCATTACTGCTCAGTGTGGCTTAGCTGGGACTGACCCACCCTATTGTCCTGGGGATGGGCATGATGGTCAAGCCAGACCAAGACGATTCACAATGACTGCATCAGACACAGCCTTGTGACCCAATCTGGGCCACTGAGAACCAGCCCCAGGACTCTGGCTGGAACGACTGGACTTGCCAAGCTGAAAGGAAATAGGCCTGGGTGTGCTGGCATCCACCTGGGTACCATGCGCACATGGGAAGCCTGGGAATGAAGCCAGGAGGGCAGGGTGAGAGCTGAACACAAAGGAAGTCCTGTACCAATGACACGGTTGTTGGCCTTGATCCAGCCATGCCTGAAGCAAGTTTGATCTATCCTTGTACTTTTCCATTACGTGAACCCCTATTTCCCATTCTTCCCTTTTCCTTAAGCCAAAGCTTGATTTTGAGCTTCTGCCACCACAACTAAAATGGTCCTGTTTATTAAACCCAGAGCAGATATCTTCTCAGAAATCCAAATTTGTGAACTACTGATGTGGGTCCTGATCACTTCCCAGTCTGCCCTCTCTGAGCTCCAGGCCTTCTTTTTAACCCTCCCTGGGTAATACTCAGAGATGCCCAAAGCACCTCAGATTCCAGTAAATTTAAAAGATAATTTTCCCCCTTTCCCTCAAAACTTGGGCCTCCACCTGTTCTTCATTTCAATCAATGACACCACCATCATCCAGGCTGGAGACGTGGGGTCTTCCTCTGTCCTGCCACCCTTTTTGACCCCAACAGCCTACCACCACCTTCTTTGTTTTTTTTAAGATTTTATTTATTTATTCATGAAAGAGAGAGAGAGAGAGAGGCAGAGGGAGAAGCAGGCTCCCAAGGAGCAGGGAGCCCGATGTGGGACTCGATCCCAGGACCCTGGGGTCATGACCTGAGCCGAAGGCAGACGCTTAACCGTCTGAGCCACGCAGGCGCCCTACCACCACCTTCTAACGACCAACATCACAATCCTGGGAAGCCCATCGCCTAAGCCTCCCACAGGCAGTCCCTCCTGCCTCCCCCCACTGCACTGGCCCCAGCTGCCCAGCTGGCCTCGCTGTCCCATCCCACACCTCCCGTCCCTCTACAGAGCCGCCAGTACGACTTCCCCGAAATGCAGTTTTAATCACATGACGCTCCCCTGGGCTCCACAGTTGGATGTAGCCACGAGTCTAAGCCGTAGCCATGGGATGTTAGAAAAAGTGATGATGTACGACTTTTAGACGATGCTCTTAAATCATCCTTGTGGAGGTGCCTCCCTGGACCAGCCTGCACTGTGGGTATCTCTTCCTCCCTGCCCATCCCTGTTGGCCATCCCCAGAGGGGTCTCTTTACACCGTGGAAATGGGCAAAAGCCACAAACGAACCCCTCCCAGCCCCGTGCAGGATCCGGCTGTCCTGAGTTTACCAGGAGGCCACTGCGTTAACACCAAGGGCAATTCCTTCCCCTCTCTCCTCCTTTCCACAGGTTGAAGTCAGTGAGTGGTGCTGCGCCATCTGCCCAATGGGGACATCACTCAAAGATGGAGAGCAAGCAGCGAGCAGGAGCCTGTGTCCCCAACACAGTGACATGAACATGCCCCCTACACTGCTGATTCCCTGATGTTATGTGAGAAAGAAACTAAGTAAGAAAATAAATGGATACACTGTTCCGTATTTTGTTACATATGGTAGGTAGGAGCGTACAAAGGCATAACCACTTTGGAAAATTAACGGTGTCTTTTTTTTTAAGATTTTATTTATTTGTCAGAGAGAGAGAGAGAGAGAGACAGAGCGTGTACACAAGCAGGGGGAACAGAGGCAGAGGGAGAAGCAGAGTCCCCACTGAGCAGGGAGCCCGATGCGGGGCTCGATCCCAGGACCTGAAACCATGACCCAAGCCGAAGGCAGACAGACACAACCGAGCCACCCAGGCGCCCCTGGAAAAATAACAGGGTCTCAAACAGGGAAATATACCCTTACCTGTGACCCAGCAACTTCCTTTCAAGCAAATGAGAGCATATATCCACGCAAAAACCCGTATGCAAATATTCACAGCAGCTTTGTGCATAAGAGCCCACACCAGAAATAAGTGGCTGGATGGATGAGTTTAGTGCATCTGTAGACGGGACCCCGTCAGCAGTAGAAGGGAATGAGGACTGACACGTGTAGCAACATGCATGAATCTCAAGGGAAAAAAAAAAAAAGGCTGAATGAAAGAAGCCAGAGGAAAGCGTGTATTACTTGTAAATCCATTTACATGAAGTGAAAGAGCAGGTGACCCTAATCTAGGGTTTTAGGAACCAGAACATGGTTGCTTCAGTGCAGGAGGGCGCTGGCTGCCCAGGAAGGTCAAGGACGGGACTTCAGGATGAGGAAATCGTGCAGTGTTTTCACAGGGTGTGCGTTCCAAGGGTACATGCATCTGTCCAAAGAAATCGAGCCATGTAATTAAGATCGGCACATTTGAATGTATGCCAAAATCATGTCAATAACAACACAGACAAAAATAGGACACATACAAAGAATCAAAACGCGGGTGGGTTTCATAAAGAAAGAAAGACGGGGAGAGGACAAAAGGGTAATATTTCCATGCACATCAAATCAGTATCTGGAGACTGCCTTGGGCCTCAAACGTGTGGTCTCTGGGTGTCTGCTGCCGAGCTCCAAGTTCGGCACACTAAGGGCTCGGTCCCTGCACACGCACATGCAGCTTGTTCTCCTGGTGCAGGGCCACGGGCGACCATCGGAGCCCGCTCCGCCCTGCGCTGAGCCCCAGCCTCAGCACCCCGATCCGCACATCACTGCAGCCCTTCACGAGACCAGAACTGACATATTTCCCATCCTGGATGAGAAACGTGAGCTCACAGAGTCCATCTCAGCTGTCCTTTTTACCAACACCAGGCACGGTGCAACCTGCCAGCTTTATCGATCCTGCGAAGGAGCATCCTCAAGCTGTCCTGGGGCCTGGCCGGACCCCCGCCCCATCGACCACAGGCCAGCATCTGCATCACTCCCAGACCCTGCATGTCTTGTCTTTGTTTCCTTGACTTTTATCACCCGGGGCTGGGTGTGCACGACCTGCCATGTATAAGCGCTGATAAAATGCAGGTTGTGTTTACTCATTACCCACAGAACAAGGTCTTCTGATTCTACTTTGCTGATTAAAATGACAAGACAGTGGAAAATCTGCTCCTCTTGGCAACATAATTAAGTGGCTGATTCACTAGCAAGTTCACGTATCTCAGTGTGAGAAAGTTACTTTCTCTCACAATAAATGACGAGTGTCCCATCTTTCCTACTTATGGCTTCCCTGTCATTCTGCGGGACCAGAATGTCACCTCTATGGGTGAGACACACATACTCCATCCTTGAACCCAAACCGAGGGGCTGAACCACACGGCACGCAGGTGGCTCGCGGGTTTTCATGTCTCTTCTTTCTGAAATCGGGCACCGCCATTCGGAGAGAGAGCCTGGCTGTCATCACTGTAGACCCACTTAACTGGATTTGACAGCCGTGATTTATGTACTGAGCAGCATTTCCCTTCAAGCCATAGTCACACCTAAGACTCATCTGCAGCTTACTCAGAGTACCAAAGACTCAGGGTTTTCCTCACAGTCTGTGGTCACAGGAGAGAGGGAGGGAAGAAAGCATACCACAAAAAAGAACCCCGCTACCTGGCCTCAGTGTCTACCTTCCACGGTTATCCCGTTATCTGTTTTGCAGGTACGAGGGGGGGGTGAAATGAGCTTCCACTGCCCCCGCTCTACCTCTGTGAGCAGGCAAGTCACCCCACCAGCTCCGCCTGAAGGCCAATTTCAAAGGGCACAGAATCAGCTGCCTTCCTCCGAGGGGCTGGAGACCCCTCTCCACTTGCATCCTAAGGACCCAGCAAGGGCACAGGACATCAGCTCTCGGGCACGTGCCAGAAACCAGGAGACATTAGAACATGTTTGCACACAGACCTCCTTCTGAATATATCTGCACATTGTTGGTTTCTTATTCTGGTTAGGGGTTGAGGTTGCCCAAGGGGAGGAGGGCCGATGAGAGAAACAGTGTCCCAAATCATTCGGGCCATGTTTTCTCAGGGGCAAGCCTGAGTGCCCATCCCCCCGCCCCCAACCCCGCTCTCTCCAACCACTTCTGTGCAGTCAGACCGAGATGCCCCCAGAGCAGGTGTGAACTCTGAGACCGGGCTCTGAACCTGCTCCAGCCTAGGGCTTGGCGAACATCTTCTGTGAAGGACCAGAGAGGAAATACTTCAGCCCTCGAGCGCTGAGAGCCATATTTGAGGTGTTATGTCAGTCCTCATCTAAGAGAGGAAACACATTTCCACCAAGGTGTCATTGACATTGTCAGGTTATACCTGCATCAGTTAGTGGGGCCCCAGGCAGGGCCCCGTGGGGATCTCTGCTGATACTCAAGTCCTTCACTGCCGCATGGAAGCAGCCAAGGGTGATGCAGGCAGGAACGGGCAGGTCTGTACCCCAATAACACTTTATTTATGTTCTTGAGAAATACGAATGCTATGTAATTTTCATGCTTCGTGAAGTGTTATTCCTTGGATCTTTCGGTCATTAAAAATGTACAAACCATTCGTCGTTCTTGGGCTGTGTGCATATAGGTGTCAGGCTGGAGTTGGCCCTTGGGATGTCGGCTGTGGACCCCAGGAGGACGGGAACTCCAGCTGTGGGATTAGCCACTTTGACTTCAAGCCAGTGTCCCGGGGCTGCTGGACTGTTCTGTTGGGTTGGTTACGTGACCTTCGATGAAAGGTTACACACGCACTGAGCTCAACCTCTTCCCGGCTCTTCCCCTGTGCTCAACCAGGGAGGTTGGGTGGAGGAGACACAGCTCCCAATAAACGAGAAAGGACGCTCGGAGCCTGCAGCAATGGCCCGCATCTCAGAAGGGGGGGGGTTGCACGTGGTCCCAGGGGAATGATGCTAAGGTGTGGAACCTGAGCAGGGCTCTTGGCTCTTCAACATCCACAGCTTCCTGGGGCCATTGGGGGGCACCTGTGCTATGGTGGGGTGGCCTCTTTCTCCCTGTGTCACTCCCATGTGCCCCTGACCCCTCGTGAGTGGCAAGTACTAACAATGCTGCTTACCCGATAAAGCACCTCACCCAGTGAGGGAATGCCACCTTGAGTATCTCCTGGATGAGAAAATGGATATATTGATACAGATACTATTGTTAAGCACCTGTCTTTCAAGTATGGGAAACACACTAGGACTCAGTGAGGAGCCCCCAGATGGGGTCTCTTGGCCACAGCCACACATGCCATGCTGCTGACAAATGTGGAAAACTTTAGCATTTTTATTTAGCTTGTTTGTTCATTATTTAATTCAACCAGATGAATCATCCACTTTTTAAATGAATTCCACAAATGTCAAAAGGTGAAAGGATTCTGTGCATTCCATTTTATATTCATTTAGTACCACATTTAAAATAGAAAACAGTTTCCTCTTAATCACCTTGACCTAATTTTGATTTTCCGCCCAGCAATAAATGTATAGTTCCCCGAAATATCATTTAACCCTGGGAAGAAATGCTTGAAAACCTATTACTGAATGTATCTGTAATGTTTTCCATCCTAAGAGCTCCAGGCTTCCTAAAAAGAATGTTGGAAGTATGCAAACGACCCTCAGGCATTTTCAATCATCAAAGCAAAGCAGAGAACGGGGGGTGGAGATGGCAAGACGAACAGAGATGGAGGTGGAGGTGGGGAAAGAGGAAGAAGAAAAAAAACTGGAAGGCACTCAGCAGGAAAGTAATAAAATGCATCTGGTACTTTCAAACAGCAACCTTACTCTTACACAAAGTCACCAATTTTTTTTTTAAGATTGTTTATTTATTTGAGAGAGAGAGAGAGAGACAGAGAGAGCATGAGCAGGAGGGGCAGCGGGAGAGGGAGAGAGAATCCCAAGCAGACTCCACGCTGAGTGCAGAGCCCGATATGGGGCTTGATCTCAAGATCCTGAGATCACGATCTGAGCCCAAACCAGGAATTGGATGCTTAACCGACTGAGCCACCAGGTGCCCCACAAAGTCACCAAATTTGATGGAGGTAGTGTGACAGTCCAAAATCCGGAAGCTGGGTCGCCAAGGCTGGGCAAAGACCAGAGCTGCGGTCTGCCAGGCACCTACGAGGATGCAGTTGAGCATTTTCTACCCTTCCTTGATGTCAGAAGAGTTAAATAGTCAAGTACGTTTGCCAAGGTGAGTGTGGTGTACCCAACTCAAACTGGTTTAACCAATCAAGGAATATATTACCTCAAAAGACAGGTAGCTCAGTGGTTTCAAGTTGGCTACTCCAGAGGCTTAGTACATTATCAAGGACTCTGCCTCCTTCTTCTCTCCTACCTGCCACCTCCCTCGTTGGCTTTATCCTCAAGCTGCTACACAAATGGCCGCTGAATTCTAGGTGTCACATCAGAAATGACACTCAGAGAAGGAAAGGGAAGTTTCAACTGACACAAACTGGGACCCATGTTCTTTCCTGAATCAATTCATGGTGAAAGGAATGGATTTTCCATGGACCAACTTGAGAGTTTTAAGATATGGCCCCAAAATGTCCACAGTAGCCAAACTGTGGAAAGATCCCAGATGTCCATCGACAGATGAATGGATAAAGAAGATGTGGTATATATACACAATGGAATATTATGCAGCCATCAAAAGGAATGAGATCTTGCCATTTGCAACGACGTGGATGGAACTGGAGGGTGTTATGCTGAGTGAAATAAGTCAATCAGAGAAAGACATGTGTCACATGACCTCACTGATATGAGGAATTCTTAATCTCAGGAACAAACTGAGGGTTGCTGGAGTGGTTGGGGGTGGGAGGGATGGGGTGGCTGGGTGACAGACACTGGGGTGGGTATGTGCTACGGTGAGCGCTGTGAATTGTGCAAGACTGTTGAATCACAGATCTGTACCTCTGAAACAAATAATGCAATATATGTTAAGAAAAAAAAAAGAAGAAGAAGAAGATAGCAGGAGGGGAAGAATGAAGGGGGGAAATCGGAGGGGGAGATGAGCCATGAGAGACGACGGACTCTGAGAAACAAACTGAGGGTTCTAGAGGGGAGGGGGGTGGGGGGATGGGTTAGCCTGGTGATGGGTATTAAAGAGGCCACGTTCTGCATGGAGCACTGGGTGTTATGCACAAACAATGAATCATGGAACACTACATCAAAAACTAATGATGTAATGTATGGGGATTAACATAACATAATAATAAAAAAAATAAAGATATGGCTCCAAATTCCTTGATACTTCTTTTATCAAGAGGCAGGGTCTATGTGCCCTCCCCATAACTACAACCAATAGAGAATGGCAGAAAGGTTGCATGTGAATTCCAAGGCTAGGTCTGAAAAAGATCTCTTGGAATGCTTTCTTGGATGGAAGCCAGACATGAAGTCAGAAATCTGACAACCCTGAGGCCGCCATATTGGAGAGATCAGGGCTACGCTCCCAGCCGATAGCATCATCTGACCCAGTGGAGGTCCCAGATCATTTCAGCCCCAACCAACATCTCTACAACCTCAGGAGAGACCCCAAGGAAGAACTGTCCTGAAAAGCCCTTGTCCCAACAAAATCATGAGCAAAACAAAACAGCTGTTTTAAGCTTCTTACATTTCAGGGTAATTTGTGATAATCAATCACATCAACTCTGGTGCTGGAGGAAGGATCAACATTCCCTGAGGCACATGGATAGGGTAAATACATAAACTTGAACTGAATCAGGAATCTCTCAGGATGGAGCAAATGGATGCTGGGTAGGCACCCAGCAGTAATTTCTACAACTTTGAAAAATTCAATGCATTAACCTCCCGTGAGTTAATTTGTGCGAAGCATTAACATAGTGCCTGGCATATAATAAAGACTTGATAAATGATAGTTATTTCTATTATTATTCTGTGTGCAAATGTACTTAAGAGTTTCTCATATACCTTCCCAAGGAGTTCTCAAGTAAAATTTGGTTATCTTGTCTACTTCCTTGTTGATCTAGACGGGAAAAAATGCACAGAGGCAAAGACAAATAGATCTTCCTTTCAAATAAAAAGGACCCCATAAGCTAAGTCTTTTTACTGAGTCTTTTCTTTCTCCTTCTTCACCTCCTGACTCATAGACTCCACGTATTCTCCCTTGTATTTCCATAAAAGTCTCTCCCCAAACCAGCATTCTTATCAGACTCAAGTACTAAGGTGCTGGATCTTGCCATGCTGATCAGCCAATCTCTCTTGGTTTCCTTTAGATGGCCAAAGAGCCCGTTCTCCTGCCCTTCCTTCCTTCTTATCGGAAAAGCTCCAAGCTCTGAGTGCTGCCTTCCCGCCCCCCTGCCGTCCGCCGCCATCCATGGTCTACTGAATGCTTCCTAAGTTGCTTGCTTCCAGCGTGCTTCTAATCCCAGCAGGTGGATCGCTGTAGACTTTTACCAAACGTGGCTGCCACCGGCATTCCATGTCCTTTTGTAATGCAGCTTTGCAACTCTTCCCATGGACTCACAGCCCCTCTCCTTGATTCTGGGCTGGCCCAGTGACTTGCTCTGAACCTGGCAACTTCTGCATTTGTTCTCTCGAAGTCCTGAGCTCCCACATGAAGAAGCTGAGCAACGATGCTGGAGAGACCACGTGGCGGGAGAGACGCCAGAGGCTAAAAGAGGACGGGGAGAGAGAAGCCCCAGCTGGGAGACCAGACGGAGGGTGAGGCGGGGAGAGCCTGCAGCAGCCCAACCTGCAGCTGCTTGGGGAAGCCCAGCCTCTCCTGCATGAGCAGAGCTCAGCGCATGGGCTGAGCCCTGGTGGACCAGCCCAGGGAGCCGTGAGCAAACCTGGACTGTCGTGCAGGCCTGGGTTTTGGGGCGGCATACCGGGCAGCAACAGAACCCTTGGTCACACTACAATGATTAAAGAATCAATGATGTCTTGTCTTGCATTTCTCTCTCAGGTTATTATGTTTGCACACATGGCATGACCTCAGCTCACCGGAACAGCCCCGCATAGACAGTGGTCACAAATGTTCTCATATCCATACGCTAAAACTTCTGTAAGTTACTTAATATTTTTTAAGAGATTTTATTTATTTATTTGAGAGAGAGAATGAGATAGAGAGAGAGAGCACGAGAGGGAAGAGGGTCAGAGGGAGAAGCAGACTCCCCGCTGAGCAGGGAGCCCGACGTGGGACTCGATCCCGGGACTCCAGGATCATGACCTGAGCCGAAGGCAGTCGCTTAACCAACTGAGCCACCCAGGCGCCCTACTTAACATATTTCTTTACGACAACTTGCCTTATTTGCTAATCAATGTACTAGAAAAATGAAACTTTATATTACTATTACGAATGGAAAGCTTACATCACTTGACGAGAATGGCAGGGTATCTTAACACTGAAAATGCAACATGCTGACCCAAGGACCACCAGCCACGCACGAACCATACTCGGGAACACTGCCTTAAGTCCACTTGCGGAAACTGCCTGTTCTGTGTCGTTTCTTCCCTCTCTTTCTCAAATCATTTGTGGATAAAAGAAGTGTCGAGAATATGGTAAAAAAAAAAAAGCTTAATTTTTGTTTTAATTTTTTTCTTTGCACATAGCACCGTACTTTTAAGTTACTGTATTTTATGATCTGATAATTGCCTACCTGTAGGGCGGAAAGTTCCATTAGGACACTTTCTGTCCATTTTGCTCACTTTTCCTACCTCTACCAGGATGGAGAGACTGCACCTAGTAGGTGCTTACCACATAGGTACTGGCTGAAGGAATAAATGAATAAATTAACAATTTGTGCCTCAAAGCCTGTAACTCCCCCCACCAATCAAGAGTAAACTTGTTTGATTATAAAGACTCTCCTGGGAATTTTTTTTTTCCATAAATCAATACTGTTTGCCCAAATCCAAAGCGAAATGCTCACTTCCCTTCATATTTTAGTCGCTAACGCAATACATTTTTGATGGTGTATTTATTTTCTGCCAAGTAACAATGGGTCTGATGAAAAATGGGCAGGCGTGAACCTTGGAATGTGCGAGAGAGAATCATGCGCTGATTAATCAACCTCACAAAACGTGCAGCCCCTTCTCCTTCAAAGGGTGGCAGGCGGAGACACACACAAATGGGAAAGGATGAAGAGAATCAGTTTTCTAGGAATCAGAAGGCCAAGGGGGCCGGAGAGAAACCAAAGGCACACGTTTAGTCTTCGATGACTGTCTCACTTCTCCTTGCACTGAGCACTCCCGAACAACACGGCATGGCCCCTTTGTCATTAACCATCTTGACCCATCTTTCTCTGATGCTCAAGGATAGACAATGGAAGTATATAAACATAACTTTGTTTTTGTTTTTTTGCATTTCGTTCTAAAAGGGGATAACACCTCAGTCACCCCCCCCCAAAAAAAACAAAACAAAACTATGTTCTTAGCAAAAGTAAATGGCAAATGGCCACAAATCTCTGGCACTGATCTTTCAATGAGGCTTTCACTCTCCAACTAGAGAAACCACAAATGGAAAACTTCAGATCCATTTTTGTTTTCAATAAAAATCTTGTTTAACAGCATCATGAATATTCATGCTTTCGGCTTACTTCCAAATAAAAACAAAAGAAGCCAAATGAAACAAGAAAAAAAAAAAGTAGTTCACTCAGCTGCACAAAGGTTTGAAGGACAAGATTTTATGTTTTAAGACACGTGCATCTGTTAAAAAAAAAGAAGAAAAAGAAAAAAGAAACCTAGAATAATCAGAGCACGAAAAGTGCCAGCATCCACGTCAGCAGTTCTTAAGATTTCAGTTAATTCCTCACTGACTTTGCCATGTTTGCCTTATCGGAGGGCCAATTATGGCATTGTTTATGCAACATTACTTTTCTGTGCATGAATTCAATCCAATGGATTTGTAAATAATTTAGCCTCAACTCTTATCTATGACACCACTAGTTTTATGACCTAATTATAATTTTCTTATACATATTAAAACAAATTATAATTACTGAATGAAAGAAGCATGCCCAAGCAGTAACTAAAGTTTGGTAAATGGCCAGTGGCCTGCTCACCCTACTTCTGGAATGAATTATCTACCCGAACATTGGTCATTTCATTGGCCTTCATCTTCATGTGGTCATTAATAGCTGACCCCATCCCCATGTGCCAAGGGGCTCAGGGGCAGAACAATGAGAACACAGCCTAACTTCAATGGCTCGTTCCTTGGTGGGACTCCAACTATAAGAGGAATTGGGCCCACTCTACCATTTATTCTAGACATTGGACACCCAGAAGTCAGCACTGAAGGCCAGGCTTCTGAATGCTCTGCACTACCCAATATGGTAGCCACATGGTGGCTATGTAGGCGAAAATTAAATATGATCCAAAATGTAGTGCTCACATCTCACCAGCCGCATTTCAAGTGATCAATAAGCACCCAGGGCGAGAGGCTGCTAAGCTGAACAGAGCAAACATACGTAGGTCATGTCCATCACCACGCAAAGTTCTACCAGTCATCTCTGCTCCAGGAAACACCATCCATCCCCTCCACACCCTGGAGCTACTTTTAATAATCCATTTGTGGAATTCAGGGCCCCACATCCTCTACAGGCAGATGGGGAATCATCCCCAAATCTTCATGGGCACTGTGGATATTTCCCTGGAAGATTCTGGAACCTTCTGAGTACTAAACTTAATCCCCTATCCCAGAAGTTGCCTTCTCCTGCTTCTGTGTGTCAAATATACCTTCACCTGCTGTGGCCAAGTGTCCACACGGAACCTTCCCCAGCAAGCAGCAGCCTTATTCACTTTACTCTCGCATAGTTAAGAAGACACCTGTCAAAAACAAAAAAAACAAAAAAACAAAGCAACAAAAAAACCCCACTGCTATTTTTGAGATACTGGGATCATTTACAGCATTATTATCTTGTACTCTGATGGGAACACTGTAATACGTTCGGATCCAAGCCCTGATAAGATTGCGTCTTCACACGTTACATATTGGAAAACTATTATTATTTCCTCCGTAATGGAATGGTGATAACATCAAACAAGAAGGAGGTTTCATCTTGGCTTCAGTCCAAATGGAGAAGTCATCCTAATAAACTGGAAACAGACCCAAAGCCCAGACTAATAAGAAGCTATCTGGTCTGCCTGTTTCTTGTGGTGGAGTAGGTTAACACAATTAACTTGATGAAGCCAAGGACTGAAAGCCGAGCAGCCACTGAAATGCTGAAGCCGGGACTATGAGTGAAAATGCCTCCAGGGATCAGGAGAGTAATTTAAGTAAGTAAGGAGGCTACGGGAGGTAGCCTTACGGGTGGGGGGTGTGGCGGGCTGTGACGGAGCAGAGAACAGAAGCCCCCCCAGAGCAGCTTTGAGTTGGCTCCAAAATCTCAGGAGCAGAAAAATGGGCTCAATTTTCAGATCTTCTGATTTTGTAAAAGGAAAAGGGAAAACCAGGTTCTTAATAAAATTTATTTTTAAAATTCTATGCATACCCGACAAAACATGTCCTCAAGTCCCCACACACTAAGGCGTGTACTAAGTAATGTTTTGATGAATCGGTTCATAAAGGAGAAACAAAACGTGTAATTTGCCGTTCGGGTTATCCCTCATGGTAGGTTGCAAAAATGACCACAATACTTGCCTTCGCTGCCAGGAGTCCCTTTGCAAAGCGACTTGGCAGCTTCTCTCGTGGAGAGGTGAAGTCTCTGTCCCCATCCTTTGATCAGCAACGGGCTCATTCCAAGCTGGGTCGTGCTTCCTGGAGCCCGAGGGCCGCCACGTGAGCAAGCCCAGGCGAGCCCCCAGCTGGTGAGACACACATGGCCCAGAGACCCCGTCGTCCCAACCCCTGGGCAGCCCACCCACAGACACAGAACCCGCCAGCCGGGCTGACCGGTGGGGGATCTCAGACGGGAGTGAGCCCAGCCCAGGTCACATAGATTACTGACCCAGAACATCACAAGTGAAGGAAATTGTTGTGGGTGTACACCGCTCATTTCCAGGGTGGTTTCTCATGGAAAAATCTTCTGTGACTACTGTTTAGCTCAGGGTCTGTGTCATCGGGGTTCACGCCCCAGCTCCATCAGACACTCGCTCTGTGGCTTTGTTAACAGTTCGATGTCTCAACTTCCCCCTCGGTACCATGAATGCAGTAATAGAATAATAATAATAATAATAATAATAATAATAATAATAATAATACTTCAGGGGGTCTTTACCAGGATTTAGTGACATAGGACAGTCCACGTGATGCACGGGATTGGCACCTGACACAGTGTAATTTCTTGATGAATTGTTACCCCTAATAATTTTGTTCTCTTCAACCAATTTTTAAAAAAGGACCTCCAGTCCTTTCTCATCAGTAACAATGGAAAGAGGAAAAGAAAAAGAAAGAAGTCTTCATTTTGCCAACTGTCACCCTCAGCAGGCTACTTCTTCCAGAAATTGGGCACACACGGGAGGCTTGTGTTAGGGATTATGTTAGTATGCTTTTTAGAAAGCAAGAGAAGTAATGACTTGCACCCAGGGGCGTGCTGAGCTAGCTCATCCCGGCTTTGGAGCCCATGTAGTAAGCGTTCAGGAATTTTATAAGCCAGATAGTAAAGAGGATGGTGGGCGTATTTACACCACAGAAACAGGCCAACACTACAATAAGGGCTGTCTTTCTCTCCTTCCCAGACATTCATCGGCATCCCTGTGCGTGCATCCCTTACACACCAAGCCAGGGGTCAAAGGCAGTCCGTTCTTTAATAAGAATCTGGTGGCACCGGATTCCTTTGTAGGATTCCCTCCAATCCCCTGTGGGTAGTGTTGAGGGATTTTTCAGAACCAGAGGTAGAAAGAGCCATATGCTCTCCTCGACCGTGGACTTGGGCATCCCATATATTCTTCATTCATTTATATATGCAGCTATGGAACCACTTTTAGAAAATAGTAGTGCCAGGGCGCCTGGGGGGCTCAGTCGGCGAACCATCTGCCTCCGGCTCAGGTCACGATCCCAGAGTCCTGGGATCGAGTCCCCGTCGGGATCCCTGCTCAGTGAGGACCCTGCCTCTGCCTCTCCCCTGCTTGTGCTCTCACTCTCTCTTAAATAAATAAAAATACGATCTTAAGAAAGAAAAAAAAAACAGTAGTGCGATCAGTTCCCAGAGGCAAACTGTGAAGGTGGTATCCTTTTGATTTTAAGAAGGACATTTCTCATGACATCACTTTTTAGGGTAGGACTGAAGGCGGCTCGGAGCCCCTGAGTGGCCGTAGGCCCCCTGAAGTGCAGGCCCTAAGCAGAGGGACGGTGAACAGGGCCACGGAGCCCAGAGCCACAGAGCGCAGAAGTCCCCAGAGCTGCCCTGATGCACGTGCGGCCCTGGACCACGGAGTCCAGGTAACAGACATTGGCTAACTAGTCCACGGAAGGAACGAAGGGAGGAGTAAACATGTCCTGCGATCTGGGAAGGCTGGTGCTCCTCAACGTGTGGTCTCTAGGGCCAGGTGGCCGGGCTCTCACCCTGAGGACAGGTGCTCAGCACTCGCTCCCCCACGCGTCTCACACGCCCCCCTCGAGGCTCATCATGTCTGGCACTCACTCTCCCACAAACTGGCAAGCCCGTCTGCCCCCCTCACAGCCTGGGACCCACAGCTTCTCAAGTCCAAGACTTGAACTCAGCAAACCACTTCCCCAGAAGGCCCCAGGAAGGGTGGACCCTGTGAGTCTGATTTCTCCAGAAAGGGTGATGATTTCGCCCAGGCAGCGGGCAGAATCATGAGCACCACCTGTTGAATGCAGAATGACTGTACCTCATCTGAGAAAGCAACTGCTCTTGCCTGAAGACTGGACCACGCAGTCCTCCTATGATGCTTCTTATTTTTCACAGCATTGGGGGGGGGGAGGGGAGGAAACGGTAGACATACATAGCTCATTTTATTGTGCTTTGCAGATTTTTTTTTTTTAACAAATTGAAGGTTTGTGGCAACCCTGCCTTGAGCAAGTCTATTGGCCTCATGTTTCCAACAGCATGTGCTCACTTCGAGTTTCTATTACATTATGGTAATTCTTGCAATAGTTCAAACGCTTTCGATACTATTATATTTGTTATGGTGATCTGTGATCAGTGACTGTGAGTCGCTGAAGGCTCAGATGATAGCATTTCTTAGCAAAAACGTATTTTTAATTAAGGGATGTACATTTTTTAGATATAATGCTATTGCATACTTAATGGACTATGATATGATGCAAACATCATCTTCATAGGCACTGGGAACCCAACAAATTCATTTGACTTGATTCATGGCGATATTCACTTTTCACGGGGGTCTGGGACTAGACCTGCAGCCTCTTGGAGGCTGGCCTGTGTAGAAAACCCAGCACTATAAAGTCGTCAGCAGCTCTGAAGATGATGGAGATTAATCATCTCACCTTCATTAGGACTCAATTATTGTGACTCTTTAGTGTTTTGTGGTCTCTCCTTTCAAGTTCTACAAACAGGCTTGGCTGCATGTTTGAAGACAGAACATTCTCGAAACCAGAGCAAAATCCGCCCCCCGAGGTGGGGGGTGTGCTTTTTATCCTCTCTTTACTCCATGAGGGAGAGTTCATTCTTACGCCATTCAGACTTCTCAGCCAGTGCCAGAACACGGATGGAGACACTCTGGAGATTCTGCAAGTGCCAGGCAATGAGGGCAGGTCCTCCACACTCCAGCCCAGGGAGGGCTTCTCAGTGGCAGCCGCAAGATGCTCCCGGTGGGAGCAGGGACGGGCTGAGGAGCCAGGGAAGACAGCTCGTCTACTGCGCCAGCCGACAGGCCAGCTCTCCCAGGGGACATCTGCTCCACACAGCCCCCGGCCTCTCTGGCGGATACGGAGCGCTCTAGGACCAAGCCACACAGCCCTAAATGTCCTCCACTCCAGTGACATCACAGAGGGGCGTGGCTCTCTCTGCCCAGAGTCTACTGAGGGCTCTGAAAGCCCAGTACATGGCCAAGCTCAGCCTAGGACAAGCACTGAGGGGCACCAATCCTATAAACTGCACCCTCTCTTTCTACCTGTTTCTGTGTTCAGTTCAATTAGAATGCACACTCCTTCGAACAGTTTAAATTACATGGCACAACCATAGCAATCTGGAGGCTAGGAAAAAAGTTGTAGGTGTTTACATAGCATTTTATACCAAAAAAAAAAAAAAAGTCGGCAATTTCCATAGCAACAGGCCAGCTGCCTGAGCTTCTGGAGACAATTCAAGAGCCAAGGAAGAAGCAGCAATGTCAGGTGACTGAATTTCAGGGATTAGTAGGAGGTTTTTCCCAGATACAGATGTCCTGATGGGGCAGGGCAATATGGGAGGACATAAGGATAGCTGAGCCCAGGCTCCCAAGGAGCCGGAAAGGTCCGTCCTGCCACTCTCTTGGGTCAAAGAAGAGTGGAATTTGTTTCTTCCTACAGGCACCTGAATGCAGCCCAGCCTGAAAGCCGGAGCTTAAGGCTGCGCACTGCTCCAGCCACACGAATCCCTCCTCGGGTGACTGTCATTCACAGGCAAAGGACAACAGAATCTAAAAAAATCACTTAATTCACCCTGGAAAAAACTGAACAAATAGCATCATAAATGTCTGTGTAACTTTCACCTAAAGTGACCAGGTCGGAAATTTTGCCATGTCTACTTTTGCTTCTCCATCTGTCTCTCTAGACATGTACATTTAGAATCTCAAGGTGTTGGCAGAATTGGTTTCTTCTGAAGGATTCTGGTGGTTTGCTGGTATCTGTGGCATCCCTGAAGGCTGCCCTGATTTTCCCACGAGATGTACTGGAGTAGGGGCCCCCTGTACTCCAGTACGACCACCCTTAACTAACAACATCTGCAATGACCCGATCCCCAAATAAGGTCACTTCGTGAAGCACTGAGGATTAGGGCTTCAGCATATAGACTTTGCACACAAATGTAAGCAATGATACTGGGGAACTTATTAGAAATATAAATTCTCTGGAGATGCCTGGGTGGCTCAGTCATAGGGTGTCTGCCTTCGGCTTGGGTTGTAATCTCGGGGTCCTGGGATCAAGTCCTGTTTTGGGCTCCCTGCTCGGGGGGGAGTCTGCTTCTCCTCTGCCTCTGCCCCTCTCCATGCACGTGCTCTCTCTCTCTCTCAAATAAATAAACAAAATCTTAAAAAAAAAAAAGAAATATAAATTCTCTGGCCCAACTCTACGTCTACTGAGCCATAAACTTTAGAAGTGGGATCTGGTGATTGACATTTTATCAAAAACTAATTATGTGCTATACAGTGGCTAACTGAACATAATAAAAATAAAATAAAATAAAATAAAATAAAATAAAATAAAAGGTGCTCTGGGTGATGCTCATGCCCCATCTAGGTGGGGAACCACTAGTTTAAAGTACTCGTGGCTGAGAGCTGCTCACGGCCGCTGAAAGCCCCCCGCTGACGGACACCCAGCCTGGAGGAGCATCTCCATTCCATGGGGGCTGAGGGCGAGTGGGGCATGCAGCCCCCGGGCTCCAGGACCCACTGGCATCTGGTTTACCTGTGCTGCTTTCTAGGCACACTCACATCAAGGGACTATTCCCTCATCAACAAAACTACTTCACAGGCTGTCCACTGATGTGTCTCCTCTACTGTAAGAACAAAGACAGCATTTGCCCCCTGCCCCTCTACAGGGCACAGGAAATACGGGCAACTGTGGGGGGCTCGGGCCCTTTGGCAGACACATCACACCACCCCACTGCTCCCGCTCCTTCCCACAAGCCGGGCACAGAAGCCCGAGACCTCGCGTATTCTCCGTGTCGTCTGGAGACAGAGAGAAAAGATGCCCCTGCTTCCAGGTCTTCCCAAACTGCTCACAGGTGTCTCTCGGTCTCTTCAGGGTCCCGCCAACATTTAACCCCTTCCAGCCCCCAACTGATGCTCTCTTTCACCTTATCCTCAGTTTAGGAAAACGTTTCTCTAATCTTCTGGAATAAGAATAAACTTGATAGAAAGTTTTCCAACTTTTTGTCCAATTCAAACGTGAAGGGTTTCACCCTCTTGTTTTCCATTTGTGCTAAGAGACCCCATCCTTCGCGGAAATCCGTATAACGTGTGCTTGCTATGGCTTGAATCTTGGAAAGAGCCATGGCGGAATGAGACTCACAGTGGGATGAAAATAGCACTTATTAAATCAAAAATATTACCCCCCCAACAGAAGGCGGGCTTGATGGACGGTTAAGTACCCAGTGTAGGGTGACTAAGAATGGGGGGGATACAAAGTCTCTTGAGCTCATGAGAGACTCTGTAGCCCCAGTGGTTAGTGAGAAGGAGCCCCAGTTGCTCCCTGACCCGGTAGCCAACAGCTCAGCTCAGTGAAAACAGTGCCTTCCCACTGTCCATCTTAAAGCAACTGTCCTCTTAGACCCACCTCTCCCCACGGTGCCTTTCAGGATGGCATAGTTGGGTCTGTCAGCTGGATGTAATCTTCAGTTCTTCCACCTGAGAAATGCTGACACTGATCTATCAACTCAGAGAACCCGTCCCATGCCTAAGAAGCCTGTTCCGGGAAGTGCTCATTAACAGCTAACGAAATGAGCGTAACTGAAGCGTGACACTCTTCTGCCAATGTGACATCAAGGATGGGCTCTGTCTTCAAATATACCTCTCTGATGTCATCAAAGTGCTCTTCCTTCCCTTCTCCTTCTTCTCCTTCTTTTTCTCCTTCTATCTGGAAAGGATACTAAGCAAAACTCTTCTTCTATCTGGAAACGATATTAAGATACACTTATTGCAAAGTATAAACTAACTAGATTAGGTCCTTGCTCTTTGGTAAACATGAAAATTGGCCTTTATTTTAATGGCTTATTGCCATGTTATCTGCTGCTAACATCTGGGAGGAGTGTTTCAAAGAAACAGAACCTCTTACATTGCAGGCAAGGTCATTAGGTTCCCAACAGACAGTTCTCACCACATGCTCATGGGCACCTTCAAGATTCACGGAGAACCACAGGTGGCTTCTACACCTGAGCGAAGGTGAGTTATAACCTGTGATCGCAGCCATGCTCCTGTGCATCAACATTTGCTTTCCTCAAGGTTTCTCAATGCCAGCACCACTGATTGGCATTTTGAGTTGGAATGTCCTCTGTTGGGGAGAGGCAGGTTGTCCTGGGCATTGTGGGATACCTAGCATCATCCTTGGCCTCTACGCACAAGATACCAGAGGAAAGGCTCTCCCAGCTGTGATAACCAATTATGTCTCAGGATGTTCCCACATCCCCAGGGAGGGGGATAAACCTGACCTCTGATTGAGAACCTCTGTTTTGCCTGAATGAAAGCAAGGGCATCCCTCCTCCTAGAGGATGTAGATGCTACCACTGAGATGGGAGTTCATCAGTTAGCACACTTCAGGGTGTCTCGGGCAGCTCTCAGCCAAAATGGGCTCTCTGTGTAACTTTACGAAAAACACACCTAATAACAAAAAAATAATAATGCAACAACGATAAACAATATTTATTAGGTGCTTACAACGTGCCAAGCACAGGTTAAAATTCTATCCCATTGAAGCCTCGCAATATCCCTACCAATAGTTGCTATTATGCTTATCCTCATACAGGACCTGAGGCCCAGAGGTTGAGGAATCTGTCTGCATCGCCGTGGAGAGAACAGTGGATCTAGGATTTGAACTCACACATCCATCTCTAGAGCTTACACCCCACCCCGATGTCACTGGTGGACATCTACTGCTCCTTCCTGCCCAGCAGGTAAGCCCGTCGTCTTCTAGTACCTATTCCTTGGTTTCCCCTTTGCCAAGTACTCTGCCTCTGCTCTCAGTCAACACGTTTTTAATGAGATTAATCCAGCCCTTGCAACTTGAAGGGCAACTGGGTGAAGAAACATTTAATCTGCTGGTCACAATAAATGGATTCGGGAGGAGTGTGTGGCTCAAACCAAGCCAAGCAGATTCAATTCCAGCTCATCTATTACCAGAAAGTCCACTTACAGATTTTTGTTGTTGCGGCAGTGGTGGTAAAATATACGTAACATAAAATTTACCATCTTAACCAATGTTAAGTGCACAGTTCAGTGGTATTAAATATATTCATAATGCTGTGCAACCCTCACCACCATCCACCTCCATAATCCATTTCATCTTGTAAAACTGAAACTCTGCATGCATTCATCCATAACTCCCCCAACCCCCAGCCCCCAGCGCTGGACAGCCACATGCCTACTCTAGTGTCTCTATGATGGTGAATACTCTAAGTATCTCATGTAAGCGGAATCACATGATAGTTATCATTTTATGATTGGATTTTTTTCTTGTTTAAAACTCTTTTTAATGAAGTGCTAGCAAACTTTTCAGTTGACCGTAATGAATTTTTTTTATTATGTTATGTTGGTCACCATACAGTACATCATTAGTCTTTGATGTAGTGTTCCATGACCCGTTGTTTGCATATAACACCCAACGCTCCATGCAGTACGCGCCCTCCTTAATACCCATCACCGGGCTCACCCATCGCCCTGCCCCGCTCCCCTCTGAAACCCTCAGATTGTTTCCCGGAGTCCACAGTCCCTCATGGTTCGTCTCCCCTTCCGATTCCCCCTGGTTCAGTTTTCCCTTCCTTCTCCTAATGTCCTCCATGCTATTGCTTATGTTCCACAAATAAGTGAAACCATATGATAATTGACTTTCTCTGCTTGACTTATTTCACTTGGCATAATCTCCTCCAGTCCCATCCATGTTGAGGTACAAGTTGGGTATTCATGCTTTCTGACGGCTGAGTAATATCCCACTGTATATATGAACCACATCTTCTTTCTCCATTCATCTGTTGAAGGGCATCTCGGATCCTTCCACAGTTTGGCTATTGTGGACATTGCTGCTATGAACATTGGGGTGCATGTGGCCCTCCTTTTCACTACGTTTGTATCTTTGGGGTACATACCCAGGAGTGCAATTGCTGGGTCATAGGGTAGCTCTATTTTTAACTTTTTGAGGAACCTCCATACTGTTTTCCAGAGTGGCTGCACCAGCTTGCATTCCCCCCAACAGTGTAGGAGGGGTCCCCTTTCTCCACAACCCCTCCAACATTTGTTGTTTCTTTCCCTGTCCATTTTCGCCACTCTAACTGGTGTAAGGTGGTATCTCAATGTGGTTTTGATTTGAATTTCCCTGATGGCTCATGATGTTGAATATTTTTTCATGTGTCTGGTAGCCATTTGCATGTCTTCTTTGGAGAAGTGCCTGTTCATGTCGTCTGCCCATTTTATGTCTGGCTTATTTCACTCTGTATAATGTCCTCAAGGACATTGCAGCAGGTGTCAGAATCCCCTTCCTTTTTATGGCTGATTCACGTTCCACTGTATGGGTAGCCTACCCTTTGTTTATCCGCTCATCCATGGATGGGCAGCTAGGTTGTTTCCACTTCCCGGCCTTTGTGAGTAATGCTGCTGTGGGTATATGAATGTCTCTTCAAGATCCTGCTTTCAGTTCTTTGGAGCATATACACAGAAGTGCAATTGCTGGATCATACGGGAATTCTATTTTGAGTTTCTGAGGTACCGCCATATTGTTTTTCACAAGAGCGGCACCATTTTGCATTCCCGTCCTTAGGACACAAGGGTTCCAATTGGTCCATGTCCTCAATGATGCCTGTTCTTTTCTGCTTTTTCAACAGCAGCTATCCTAACGGGTGTGAGGTGGTATTTCATTGTAGGAGACGTGTACTCTCAACCTCTAAATGTTGTATGAACTGGGAACCACTGGAGTCACCGTGGAGGGAGACAGCAGGAGTTGGGACAGCATGAAGACAGGGGTTTGGATGATGGAGTGAGAGAGACTGACTCTCAGAATGGGTTGTTGAGAGAACCGCAGGGCATGTTGTGAATGAGGACTTGCCGAACACTATGCAAACATGATTTTCTAGAGGCGCAATAGTGCCATCCAAACAGCAGTCCCAGGAGGAGCGAGGGTATGGCTTCTCAGGAGCAATGGGTCTGACCCAGGAAGCAGTGGACAAGAGCCTCTAAAAAGGCATGTGCATTCCTTTATGTGGTAGTGAATTCCATTTCTTCAAGGTCCCCCTGAGAAATTCAGAAGAAGAGATGCTTTCTTCAGGAAAGCATGTCCAAAGTGATCACAGTACCAGAACAAAACGCCAGAGGATGCTGGTATTTTAGGGGAACGTGAGATACGGTCTTCATCTTCTTCTATTCATTGTCTTCACAAGCGGCCCCGCCCGAGTGACAGCCACTCTCCAGGTCTGAGCATGCTGGTCCCTCTAGCCGATGCTGCCGAAGGAAAGGGACAGAGGAAGAAAGCCCTAGGCGGCACAAGATAGGCTGAGGTAGCAAGGTCAGGCCTTGGGAATATGAGGAAAGACAGCGAGGGACAACGCGACCCCAGCCCTGGGGGAAGCGAGGTCACTGGGCTCACCTGCGGAAATGGCTGGTAATTGGGCCTGACATTCACAGCCCGCCTCTCTCGCGCTTCCCCCCTCCTACACCACATCCTCCTCATTGCCTTCACGTCCCCATTTGCAGGATCTCCTCCTTTCTAAATAAGAAAGGGCATCCCCCGGGGGGCCTGGGTGGCTCAGATGGTTAAGCGACTGCCTTCGGCTCAGGTCATGATCTCAAGGTCCTGGGATCGAGTCCCGCATCGGGCTCCCGGCTCGGCGGGAAGCCTGCTTCTCCCTCTGCCTCTCTCTCTCTCTCTCTCTGTCTGTCATGAATAAATAAATAAAATCTTAAAAAAAAAAAAGGGCACCACCCTTCTGAAAGTAGACTGGAGCCCAGCTGACCACAAAGAGGACTTGTAAATATAAGAAAATATGCTCAACATGTCTAGGAAGGCAGGGAATGGGAGCTAAAACAGCAATGAGGTTCCAAAGAAGGTTCTGAACAAGGAAAGGGTAATGCAATTGGAATGCTTTAGAAACAGGTAAGCCTTGTCACCCTATCCGAGACTTTAATTCACCCAATAACTCTTGGGGTTGCAAGACACCAATGGTTCAGATTTCCCATATTAAGGAACCCTGCAGTAATGCCACGACACCAAGCAAAACAGCAGCAAATCAACACTTAAAAATACCTCAGAGGCTCCTGGGTGTCTCAGTCGATTGAGCATCTGCCTTTGGTTCAGGTCATGATCTCAGGGTCCTGGGATCAAGTCCTGCATCGGGCTCCCTGCTCAGTGCAGAGTCTGCTTCTTCCTCTCTTTCTGCCCCTCTCCCAGCTTGCTCTCTCTCTCTTTCTCTCTCTAAAAAAATTTTTAAAAATCTTAAAAAAAAAAATACCCCAGTATGGAGGCTTCTGGCTGGCTCAGTCGGGGGAGCATGTGACTCTTGATCTCGGGCCCGTGAGTTCAAGCCCCACGTTGGGTGTAGAGATTACTTAAAAATAAAAATCTTAAAAGAAACTACCCCAGGACTCTGGTACAGTGGAGTATCCAACACTCTTACTGCAATTATTACTCACCCCCTAGCCTAAGAATGCCCAGGTACACAAGTCCCCTTATGCACGTGGTAAAGTGTTTGTGACACACAGAACTGTGATCCGGGAAGCTCGAAGAAAATGAAGATGCCTTTTATTTTTTTAATTTTAATTTTCTTTTATTTTGAAAACTAAGATGACTCTTAAATCGGTTAGAGTGTGGCATAAAGGAGGCAGGTCTCGGTCCGGAAGGCTCTGCTCCCTTTCTCTTTTCAGAGAGCTGGAGTCAATTTTATGTGTAAATGTTTTTCCCACAACAGTCAAATGTCTCACCAAAGCCGGGCTGCCTGGCAACACAGATGTGTTGGGGGGAGCTGGGGAGGGGGCCCTGGGCAGGAAACATTATTTCTTCACTTCTTCCCAAGCAGAAAGAAAATTGTTCCTTTTCTCTGTTCCAGAAGAATACATTTAAAATGACAAGCTGAACAAAATGAAAACAAACCTTTCCTTCGGAGACATTCAACAGGGAAATGAATTTTAGACGGAGTGTGGGAAAACGAGTTTCCAGAATTGTCTGAATTAGCTCCAAATTTGCAGTCAGTGCAAACCCGACTGCGTTTGGGGTTCCTAATGACGAAGTCTGGGACATTCGGGTCATTCCTGAGGGCTCTACCTGACCTGGGGGATGGGTGCCTAGTTGGAAATGAAGAGCCAAATCTTTCAGGGGTGAGCCAGGGATCTGGAAATTGCCTTTCAGGCTTTTGCATACCCTTGGACACAAAGGGGATCAAGTAAGGATAAAAAGAGCTCCCCGACATTCAGTTACAACCGCACGTGTGCAGGCGGTGGTCAGTAATCAGCAGGAGGGTTTGAGAGCAGGCACAGGTGCACCGGGCACAGAAGGGCGTGCTCTCCACGTGGTGAAGGCTCCAAATCCCATTGGAGGCTCTGCTCTCCCACCAGTCAGAGGTGCCAAGGGGCACGCAGCAATTCAAAGTTCCCAGGATGACATGCGGCAAGCCTCCGAAATGCATGGGGGTGGTCCTGCCCTCTCCGGAGTGGGCCTCCCCCACTTCACGTCCATGCGGGACCCCAGAATGTGGCCTCCCTGGGAAACAGGGTCTTTGCAGGTGTAACAAGGCCCTGATCTCTGGATGGGATCCTTGCAAGGAAAGGCGAGAGCATGTGAGACATGGACACAGAGGGACATGGAGGGGACAGTGTGTAAGGACAGAGGCAGGGCGGGAGCGATGCAGCCGGGAGCCGAGGCACCAGCGGAAGGAGGAAGGGGCAGAGAAAGATCCCCCAAATCCCTGCCCCCCGGAGGCCCCGGAGGAAGCTTAGCCTAGCCAGCACCCTAACTTCAGGCTTCTGACTCCAGAACCTTGAGAGATCACGTTTCTGACGTTTTAAGCCACCCCGTTTGGGGAAGTTTGTTCCAGAAGCCATAGGAAACAAATATACTGATGCTTGGAGCCACGACTTAGACCAGGACACACAGCTCAGCCCAGGGTCACCATCGGGTCCCCAGGTCTGCGTGGAGGTGCTGAGATGTGATTCCGTTGTCCACGTGTTTAAATTCACAGACTGCACTGAAAGCCTGCGTTGTTAGCTTCTCGCCAAAACCAGCGAACCCGGCGGCCGGGGTCGTGAGTCCCTGGCTTCTTCCCTCAGCATCGCGGTTTCAAGCTCCATCCACGCCGTGGCCCGGATCGCCAACTCAGTCCCTTCTGTGGCCGCACGACATCCCATTACACGGACAGATCACATTTTGCTTTACTCATTTGCCGGTTGGTAGACATGGGGGTTGTTTCCACGTTTTGGCCATTATGGATAATGCTGCTGTGTGTGTTTATGTATTTGTGTATGTTTGGGGTATAATTAGGTGTAAGTGGACTAAAGTGTGGAGCTCCCCAATTGGCTTCAGTCTTTCAGGAGAGACAGGTTCCGCGGATCCCACCAGCCGCCCACCGGTGGAAGCCCAGCACCGTGCCCTCCACCTTGGGCTGGCTGGGAACCGGGTTTACCTATAAAAGGTCCGCATTGCAGAATCCTTTTAGGGGAGTGGACAACCAGTCTATGAGCCCTCCAGGCACTCCTTCCCATTTAGCTTCCAGGAATGAGTCCACCGACACATCGCATCCTGCTTGGAAAAATAACACCTCTCCCAATACCCCTGCATGCAAAGTCCCTTTAGGTCGTTGCTTTAAAAGCCTCTTCGCTGCTTCCGCCCTTTATCTTTTTATTTATTTATTGGACGATGCTGGGAACGTAGAGAGGCTGTTAAGGGCACAGGACGTTGTTTGGATTAGGGTGGGGGGGGCACCAGTTGTTAGCAAGAATGAGCAAGCATCCACCAGTCCAACTGGAACAGAACGCATGAGTCAGGAGCCCCGCATCCGAGCGCAGTCTGTGCCCCAGCCGAGGGCACCCCCCACCCCGCTCCCTTATTCTGCCATCCTGCCCCGACAACGCGAGTAGTTCCACAACGTAGAGTGTCTCTCCTCTGCTCCCTTTTTATTGTTCTGGGAAGACTACCTCCTTACTTCGGAGTGTTTTACTTAGAAAAGAAAAATCATCTCTTCGGATTTATGCCCCGAGGGCTCCATTATCAGGGCCAGCACACGAAACCTACCCAGGAAAGAAAGGGCAGAGCAGCCTCGCAAATTGCTGCTCGGTTGTCAGGTGCTCCTGAGAAAGCTCACACGGCCCGGGAGAAGGAACAGAAAGGGAGATGTGCAGATTCCTGTGGGTGCTTTGGTGTGGGGCTGGCTGGTGTGGAAGGCGGCTTGCCTTGGGGGACAGCTTGGTGGCTGGTCGTGGGCTGGATGTGTGGGGACCACCCGAGGTCCACAGGAGTCCAGACACTGGGGAAACCCCTAGACCTTCAACTGTCATGGTTGGTCTAAGTCTCCCGTCACACACACAGCTCCTGTTCTGCTCTTGATGATTTCTCTCTGAGCGCACATACTCAACCACAGAACCAAGTCCCGCATCTTCAGGGAGACCCACGGGAGACCCGACCAGACCTCCAGAACACAGGTGTCTGAGAACCTTAAGACCACAACACTGAACTCGGCAAGAACTTCTCAAATGCTAATGGGGAACAGACGGATTCATAAAGCCGCTAACCCAGAGGAAGCAAAGCAAGAATTAATTACGGGAGACTGAATGAATGGACGGAGGGATTAGAATCTTGATGACTTTGTTTAAAAACCCTGCTGGTTCTTTAATATTTTGTTTTCCAGATTGGAAGGACCCTTTTCCTCCTCTCTTTTAAGACATTTATAACTTGCGGGCGCCTGGGTGGCTCAGTTGGTTAAGCAGCTGCCTTCGGCTCAGGTCATGATCCTGGGGTCCCGGGATCGAGTCCCATATCGGGCTCCCTGCTCAGCAGGGAGTCTGCTTCTCCCTCTGACCCTCTTCCCTCTCGTGCTCTCTATCTCTCATTCTGTCTCTCAAATAAATAAATAAAATCTTTAAAAAAAAAAAGACATTTATAACTTGCAGCAATTTGCTAAAGCATACGACTGTAAACCCAGACTGAAACATTTCCCTTTTTCTCCCTACTGGATCTCTCCAGAATTCAGAAACTCTGATTAAATATTCTCATTCTTCATGACAATATATGTATTAGAATAAGCTCAGTGAGAATCTGTTCCTTTGCAATGGGACTCAATTACACAAGTCCATAGCTTGGCTTCTTGGCATAAAGACACTTTAAAGGTCTGAGATTCCTTGTTATCAGACACTTTTAAAGAACTGAGATTGACCTCAGGGATCCAGTGACACCCCTTAGATGTGACCAGAGCCACTACTGACTGTCATATTTGATAACAGACACAGAATCAGTAACCTTACTACGTTGATGTCAATCATCCAAGTTTAAGAAGACTAATTTTTTTTACAAACAAATGAGTTTCACCCTATCTTTGATAAAAATGAAATAAGTACAAAAATTATATTTCAGATGGAAAACTAGAGCATACCCATGATCAGACTCTCATTGTTAATTGTTTCCGAGGCCTTGTGATCTACGTGTAAACGTCAGAGAAATCGCCATGCAGAACACTCCCGGACAACCTTCGTGGCTGCTACCGGATGGAAACGCCCATGACATCACCAACCAGGGAGACCCCCTGGGACTGAAGCCGCCAACCTCATTGCACCCTCTGAAGACGCTTCCAACTCAAATCTAGAAAATTTCTCAACTGGCTGTTTATAATCCACTCGGATTATCAACCTTTGCTTTTCTTCTATTTCCAAAGAGATGTCTCTTATTAAATGACTGATTGCTCCCATCAGCCAGAGACCTGGTTTAGACCTGGTTACAGTACCACGTCCTGAAATGAATCATTCTCATGTTCATCCGGCCCTAAGTGACCATGAGGAGAGGTGATTGCCAATACCTCGTGTTGTGGTTTAACTTCGACAGGTAAACCTGAATCTGATTATAACCCATTGGAGCTGCTTAGTTGGTTAGATCTTGGCTCCTCAGAATCTGCTCTGGGGGGAGGGGGGTTCATTCTTTGGCTACTCTTGTCCTAAGGTTGTGAGATTGACCTCTGTCTCCTCTCAAGTGTTTTAAATGCCCCTTGACGGTCACTCACACATCACATGATGTCCACCAGGATCAGACACCTTGGGGAACTCAATGATCCGACCACCCATGTGCGAGATGGTGATGCCCCTGTTGGCAGAGGGGGCCCTGGGAGTCCTCAGCTGGGCTGCGTCATCAGGGGTAGTGACCGGAACGCCGTACCGGCTGCTCACGCTCTCAGTTCACTGAGGGACTGACCCAAAGTGGGGGGGATGTTAAAGTCACCCACCAACAACAGAGCCCAGCCTTAAAAACTCCTTGAGGTGACAAACCCAGTTTCGTCACACAAGCAAAGCTTAATTCAGCTTGCTTGGCAAGACAAGCGAGGCCAACTTGACCTGGGTCATTGCTTGCTTATGCCTCGGAAAATCATAAGCAAGCCTTAATTTTTTCCCCCAAATTGACAGGAGGTCACCACTAACCCCTTTCCTTTCATTTAAGAAAATTCTCATATTGTAAAAAGTGCCCAGGAAGAATAGTTGGTCCCCACCTCCAGGCTCTGGGAGTGCCTGCTTTCTAACATAGATGCAAGCCGCGCCCCCTCCTCCACCTCCCCTCCAACTCCAAGCCTCATTCCAGCTTTGCTTCCAGGGCTCCCGGTGTACAGACTGTCTTTTGGGTGTGTTCACAATAAACTTTAGTGATTCATCGGTTTAACTTCTGTTTTTTTTTTTAACCTCAACTTTGTGGACACAACGAAGCAAGCCTGCTCTCAGGTACAGAGGACAGAGCCACCTCCTTTGCCTTGTAGGCATCAATTCCAGTTACTTAGTGACGAGGCTGAGGTGCAGTGGCCTCCCCCGCTCTCCCCTCTAGTGGCCTGCAAGGTCAAGACTCACTGAGATAAAGTGAACGTCGATCCCAAACGGGAAGAAGTTGTGCAAACTGCGTCTAACACAGAGCTTCGAGGAAGTAGGGGTCCGGGGCAAGTGCCATCCTCGGCATCCTGAGGCCTTCATGGCATCCAGGCACGGGGGGTGGCAAAAGGCATTTTCAGGACTGATGGCTCTGATCGTCGGTGTATTCTGGAAGCCGTCAGAATAGCGAGGCATGCCCCTGCTTGCTGTAAGGAATCTTGAGATTGATTTTAAGAAGCCTCAGTCAGTCATGAAGGAAAACATCCATGAAAAGGAACGTTTATGATCTAGGTTTGATAGCAAGTATTTGGTTTTGCATGAATTCCATAAATATCTGCTGGGCCTTTGCTCTGTGCTTTGCTCTAAGCCAAGGGCCAAGGGGCCTACTCCCGTGACCGGACACACTTTGAGGCGCCTGTGGAACACATCTGGTTAGGCGTTTTTCATTTATGTTGGCGATCATGATTTCTTATTTTCTCAAATAGGTTTCCCAAATCACTATGACTACAGGAAACAAAGCTTCAACTTTCCACACCTTGACGCCTTTGGATTAAATTCATGAAGTCGCGAGCCAAAAGCAGGCTGATACTTTGGGCCCACGGAAGACAGCATCATTCGTGAAAACGATCTTATAAAGGAGGCCTCGGCCAGGTTCCCAAATAAGCTACTGGCCCTATAAAAATCCCTAAAACGTCCTGGCTGTCTCCAAATATAGCCTTGTCATCAACACCATTGTACAAGGTGATGAAGGAGAATGCCTCTGGATTTCACAGTCAGCAGAGGTCTTTCAAGTTCTCCTGCAGGCTCCCCGAATTTCTCAGTAGAAAGGTCCCCGCGACGGGCAAGATGGATTTCCCTGCGATCCAACCCACAGCCACGGCTGGAGGCCACTGGAGGCACGTGGGTCTCGTGAGCACATGCACTCACGTGCAGTCACTGTCTGTGTACATCCTCTTGCATTCTCTTACTGAATATTTTATCCTTGAAACAATTCATTGAAAAATAAACATTATTTTTAACTAAGTTACAATTAACTATGTTCTCTGGAAGGGAAAACCTGCTTCCCCCACGCTCTGCCCATCAGTCATGGCAGCGGCACCCTTCGGCCCCACGTCAGGGACCCCGTGTCTCCTCTGCCTCTCCCCCAGGGCTCAGGTCTGTGTTGGAATGATCGGGAAGGCAGAAACAGGGTGGCTGCACCTCACGGCCCTGAGCAACACCCACCCCAAAACCAGGCCATCACCACCCTCCGTGCTCCAAAGCGCTTGTCATTAAAAAAAAAAAACAAAACAGTTTTGCTCTTTAAACAAAATCACGGCGAGGTGGGCATCAACACAGCATCGAGAACAGACCTGGTGGCTATGGTTTTAGGCAAGGCATGGAGTCCTTTTACTGCTAAAACAGAATTCAGTGCTTAGGGAAGTTTTGATGGATGTTTAAACACAACCCCCATTAGTGACACTCAACATTCACAGACATACTTTTTATGGGCCAGGCACTGTCATAAGCACCTTAGAAATAAATATTGGCCTTCAGGGGCCTCCCACCCCTACAGCAGGAGGTGCCGTGAAGATATCCGATGTAGAGATGAGGGGCAGAGGTACCCACAGTCCCACAGCCAGGGAGTGCAGGAGACAGGCTCAGAGCTGAGCCAACTGTTTGCAGGAGCTGATCCTCACCACCGTTCCTGCCGAGATGATGACAAATACAGAAAACATCCCCTCCTGTCCAACAAAGCAGGTCTGGGGGGCCCACCAACAGCTGAAGACCCTGCACCTCCTGGGACCCAGGGACCTGGTGACTTACTCAAACCTGCCCCGGGTGGACCACAGAGCCTGCATTTCTGAAAGCGAAGTTAAGGATCAGTCTAAGTGTGAAGATAATTATGACTCTGGAATCGTGAAGCGTGGCACCATCCAGGCATCATCCCTGTCTTCTGCATCTACTTTCCAAAGCCAGGGCTGTATATACTTATTTTACAATGAAATGATCTGAAACAGAGTGTGCCGAGGGACCCAGGGGAAAAAAAACTCAAACCTTGCGGATCAGTGTCTTTCCCAGCCAAGGCAGGAGGAAGCAAAACCTGGATCCTCCTATCCAAACATTTGCTTTCCTGGCCTGTTATAAGGCGGACACTTCCACCGGCGCCCTGACGGGGAGGGGCGTCCCTCCTCCCACACTCAGCAGGTGCCTGGCTGGACACTGAGGCTGGAGTATGGACATAATGGGAACCGCTGCAGGGCAAACTTTGTCTCTTGCGAACGTTGGAGGATTTCATACCATCACTGATCACAATGTAGAAATGCTCGATCTTATCCAGAACACACCGGCAAGGGAGGATCTGGTCAAATGAGCCCGCTTAAAAGTTGAAAGAAAACATGGCAAGGACGATGACCAGACAGACATTCTAGAAGGGCATTATTCAAATCTAAAGGATGAAGAAATGCCTTGAGAAACACTTGGAGTGCATTTTGTGAAAACAAACACAAACAAAGCTTTTAAAAATGACCATTCTTGACATTATACGAGAAAACTTAAACAAAAAGAAATACGTTATAAAATGCTATCATTCTATTTTGCAGATATTTTCCCAAGCAATTCATTCAACATGCGATTAATTTTTTTATTTTAAGAACGAACCAAGGAAGAGTCGTAATTATGAACTAAGTCCTTCTTCACTAGAACAGAAAAAAAACCCCACAATTTTTATCATCTTTATCTTTTAAATAAACCTCAAATATTTTCTCATTATTATGAAATCCTGGTCCACATTTTAAGAGGATTTGCTGTAAGTGGCTTTTCTCCGGTATTGATAATCTTCGGAGAGCAGATGCTCCCGGACCGACCTCAGAAGCATCATGCAGTGACACAGTAGCCCCATTAGAACTCGCAAAATCTGCTGAGCCAGCAGCGGTGACGGCAGGTGGGTTATTCTGTTGTTTCAATTTATTTTCTGTTCTCTCTTTTATCAGGAGATGGAATACCTCTGCGCAATAATTTTCTGTTGGGCGGACTCCTTTAATCACAGCTGCGCTGTGCTCAGGAACTGAGGTTCCCACAGCCCCGACTTGGCAACACTGAACCTCACCAAAAAATTTTTTTAAAGGGTGCATGCATCCTTGCCTTTTTCCACACATACACCCAAAGTAAAAATATCATAAATATCATAAACCCTACGTCTCTTCTTGGGCTCTGCAAAAATATACTCGCATTCATGCAACAAGTATCTGTGTATCTACAAAAGAATTCAAAGCTAAAGAAAAATCACATCCTTCTCCAAGTTCAATGACAACTCAAGGTCAAAAGACAGTGATTCCTTTACCCTTGCTTCTTTTGGATTCCGATTCTGGCCCCCTCCCCCCGTCCCCTAATCCATAATGTAAGAGGCACTGCCGAGTGCAGAATTCGGCTTCACTGTGAAGCCGGAGGGTCTCTGAAGGTAGCGAAACCCCAGGCGTCCAGCCCCACCTCACAGGAAGCACACACAAGACTGCCCGGGGCCACCCTGGGCACCTACCTCAGGATGAAGAGGTCCACGGTGGAATTGCTGGCCATGGTGACATAGGCAGTGACCACGTCTCCTTGTTTGACTGGCCGGGAGGGCAGCCAGATGGCCACGTTGCTGTCCAAACGCAGCTCACTCAGTGCGGGTCTGCTGCCCGTCTGGTAGAGGAAGACGCTCCCGATCCTCTGCAGGTGGGGCACCGCTTCGTCCAGCCCGTCCTTCCCCGGCCGGATGGCGTTGCCCTTCCGGACGTCGCCGGCCGCACAGTCCCCGCGCACATCCCCCGGCTGCACGGAGTAGTAGAGCTCCACGGGGCTCCCCTCGGGCGGCCCGGGCGCCTTCTTCCTCCCGGCCACCACGCTCGGGGGCCCGAACCAGGCGGCCAGCAGGTCCAGCTCGGCCACGCACAGCCCCAGGGCCCCCTGCAGCCGGCAGCCGGCCCGCACCTCCCGGGTCTCACGGAAGGCGAACACGCGCAGGCAGGGCAGCCTCTCGCCGGGGCTCTGCGCCGCCCAGTCCCGGCCCAGCACGTGGAACAGCACCTGCACCTTGGGCCGGCTCAGGTACACCTTGTCCCGCAGGATGTGCGCCTTCAGTTTCCAGTTGAGACCGAATTTACTGGTTGGACCTAGAAAGTTCGAAGTGACCATCAGTTCCAGAGGCACGACCTTCTGCACAGAGAAGGGCCCGTAGCTAGCGTTGAGTACTGGGGGCCTCTTGGCCTTGTATGCGAAGAAGGACTCCACCCTGGTGTGCAGGCTGGAGTTGCGCACGACGTCCTGGTTGGTCTCCTTCAGGAAGAAGGAGGTCTCCGCCCCAAGGATATGGTAGCTCACAGGCAGGAAGGGCGGCAGCGAGGAGAACCGCGGCACGTTGTCTGTGACCCCTCGGCCCTCTATCACTTCAGGGGGCAAAGAAAGAAAAGAAAAAGACAAAGATGCGGTTATTGCAGGACTCCGTGGACAGTAGGTCTGTAAGCAATTTAGAAATGAGGAGAACGTTCCGAAGCCCACTTGGCTAGAATTTCCATGGTACTCCTGGAATCAGCCAGTAAAGGACTATATGCTCTACAAATTATATACTTGTATTAGGTTGAAGCCAACGAAATGTAGATTTTTCCACGTTAGAAATGGTTGAACAGTGATGATTTCATAATGTCACTGAGCAGAAAGCTGGCAAGATACCCACGAGTGTGGAGTTGGGATGTTTATTAATAATTTGCATGAGTTTAAAGCATATTTAATGATACGGGTACATGAACAGAAAAACAAACCAATGGAATGGATGAGTCCGTAAATAAACTCACGTACGCCTGGAAATTTAGCATGTGATAAAGACAGCACCCAAGTCATGAGGCAAAGAGAGACTTTTTCATATATGGTTCTAGGACAAATGGCTAGCCACTTGAAACAAAAGATACAATTATAAAAAAAAAAAAAAAGACACAATTAGATCCACACCTCACACCATACACAAGAATAAACGTCAAGTGAATCAGTGATCTAGACATAAGGAAATAAAAATTTCCAGTACTAAAAGAAGACAACGGATGAACGCCTTCATGAGCTGGGTGTAGGGAAAGCTTTCTAATTATGACTCAAAATCCAAATGCAATTTTTAAAAAAGTGATAAACTTCCCTATGCAAAAATTTTTAAAAATCTCTTGCATAACAACAAATTCATAAAGTCAAAAGGAAACATGGCGCACTGGGAGATACTACAGACTGCTGGCTTAAGGCACGCAATCCAGCCTGGGGATGGGCTCTGTTCGGCCCACAGTATTTTAGAAGATCACTAAGAATGGGAACCATCTTGAACAACTGGGAAGTATCTGGGTCTCCAGCTTCTCTTTACAGATGAGAGGACCTGGCAACGTTTAGGTGTTATGCCCACCGGGGAACAAGGGGAGAAGTCACTCAGCAGTTCAGTTACCTGCTTGTAACTGTGCAGGTGCATCTGAGTTGGAAAGCTCTGACTGGAATCCACAGCCTGGTAAGCCATCCTACCCTGGGGGCTGGAGCTCAGCACCGCGATGGGCGTCCATCATCAGGCATCACCCCTGCTTTTCTGCCCTCCTCTGTCCATCACAGACCTGGGCAGCCATACAACCAGCAGGCTCCTTGCTGCCCGAAGGTTCTCCTCTCCAAAGATCCCCTATGGCTTCCTCTTACACTGTGGGCGGCTCACTAAGGACTCGCTACACGCACAGGACAAAGAGGTTAAAGTGCCCAGTGGCTGACTTTGCAAAGCCCCCCGAAGTCCACGGCTGTGCCCTTGTCTTTGAAAACCAGCCCAGAAACGCAAACGGGCCCCCATTCATACACAGAGAGAGCAGAAAGTTCTCTCTTCCTCCAGCCGCCCCACACTCCCCTGCTGGCCGTCCTCTGAAGGCAGCAGGGGCGGCCCATCCAGCATATGGGGCAACCTGAGCCTCTCTCCTCTGGAAGCTCCCCTAATCCTTTTCCCGGCAGGGACCCTGGCTAGCAGATCAAAGCTGCCTCCGGTGGTGCTGCAGCCAAATGGGCTTGGGTTGTCAAGATGGCTTTTCAAAGAAACAGCATCCCCCCTTGTTCTCCACCACAGGCTTTGTTCTGAGGCCCCAGGGAGCAAGGGTGCTGGCCCCTCTCTCTTTGAGGGATGTGTCTGCACTTCCATTTTAACCCTCTCATTCCAGGACCAGGTGAAATCACCCTCAAAAGGCCCCACTGGAGTAGAACATCCCAGAAAGAGTACTGGTTCCATGTCCTTAAAATATGAATCTCTTATTTTTTCGTAAATGCTGAGTTTGTTTTCTATAAAATAAAGCTGGGAGTGGGCTTGCTGTCCAGCTGTCTCCTTTCTCCATTACTTAAGTAGGTCGCTCCTTCTCCCTTTTGTGGAGAAAAAAGTGCCTTGGTCTTACCTTCCTGCTGACCCCAGTTCTGATTTTTTCCAGTTCATGAGAGATCTAACGTGAGCAAGAAGAGACAGACATGGTGAAGAAGAAAGTGGGTCTAGTATGGTGGTTAAGGGCATGAAGATTGGTCATGGAGGCACTGAGAGTTGATCTACTCAGCCATCGTGGGTTCTTGAGCAAGTTCTTACCTTCTGGGAGTTTTAGTTTCCATGGATGGATGGGTGGATGGGTAGATGGGTGGATGGGTGGATGGGTGGATGGCTAGAAGGGTGGGTGGGTGGGTGGGTGGTTGGATGGAAGGATGGATGGATGGATGGATGGATGGATGGATGGATGGATGGATGGTTGGATGGGGGGATGGATGGGTGCATAGGTAAACAGATACATAAATAGGTAGAAAGAGTCAGATATATGGGATATAACAGAAGCTGTGTAGAACAATTAGAAATAGCCCCAATTCTCCTTTTGTATCTACACTTTTGCACGTGGCTCTGCAACCCTCCCTTCAAGAGGAAGAGTCTATTGACCTCCTTGAGTCTATGCTGGCCGTATGATTTACTTTGGTCAATGAATACGGCAGAGAGGATTTTAAGGGCAGTGAAAATACTCTGTACAATACCGCAACAGTGGACACGTGTCTTTATACATTTGTCCAAACCCACAGGGGGTACAACACCAAGAGTGAACCCTAATGTAAACTATGGACTTTGGGTACATGGGAACTCTCTGTACCTTCCTCTCAATTTTGCTGTGAATCTAAAACTGCTCCAAAAAAGAGAAAGTCTTCAAAAAATGAGAATTTATTGAGCATATGCATTCCCATGCCTGCCAGGAACATCTCCCTCCACACACAATGCTGCAGACAATGTCTCCTAAACTCAGACATTCCGAGAGTACTCTCATGACATCAACCAGATATTTATGCATTGCTAATCAATGATTTTTATCGATAACTAATGCTTTATTAAATACTTAATCAAATACCAGTGAATTAATGAATACATGCATTTAGATAATCCCCATATAAATAAAAACACAGGATCCCATGATCCAAATTGTTGCCAGTCTATGGCTCTGAGCCTGACATTTGCCATTTCTTTGTTAAATGGGGAGGTTACTGAGTGTAAGGTGTTCAAGATACAGTGATACCAAAATGAGACTGTTCCGCAGGATGAAATTAGAATAATTCAAACAGAATTGAAAAGGGGATCGCTTTCTCATTTGTGAGACTCGGGTGGCTTCACCCAATGTCCATGCACCTCAAACACCGACCCCATGGACGCTCATGAGGACGGCTCCCCCAGGACCTGTGCCCATCTGCACCCTCCCACGCCGTGGCTCTGTCGATCACCTCGACCCATCTCACGCTCTGGGGAGCCCTGATCCGGGGAGGCAGGAAGCAGAGGTGATTACCAACAGTCCTTGTATTTCTTTCTTTCGTGACACTTTATCTGCTGATTGCCAGGGAACCATCTCCTGGCTGCTGGGACCCAGGGAGCACAAATACCCACCCTCTCACTCTGGTGCATCTGCTCACACCGTCTCCCAGAAAGATAGGATTATTCGGCAATTTTTATCGATCTGAAACAATAACCCTGGAAAAGTCTGATGCTGGTTTCCTAAGGCCACGGAGGCGGGAACAGGGGGGCCGTTGACAGATACACCTTTTTATCCGGGCTCCCCGTTGATGGCACGTTCATTTGCTGTCTGCCTCCCTGTTTATCCATCTTCTTTATCTGTGCCGCCTGTCCGTGCTGGGGATATTGTGTCTTCCATCAGGTGTTGATCAGAGAACTCTGCGGCAGAGCTGTGGCCGGAAATTGAGTTTTTGAGATTCTGAGATAGTGAACACAGGAGAAGTCCGTGTCACTTAGCACCCGGACAGAATAACGTCAGGGGTGGGAAATGGCCCTTTCAGCCCACATGACGTGTCACCTTCATCATGATGCTCACCTGTGGGTGTGTTGACGGGGGCGGGTTCTTCGGAGCTGGTTCTCTCTGGGCTGGGACGTGGGGGTTGGCCAGGCTGGAGAGAGGACCCCAGGAGGGGGGCTGAGCAGGGGATCCCTCCAGGAGAGGCTCGGGGCCTCAGCGTGTGAGGAGCCGGAAGGCGGTCTAGGAGCGTGGGAGGGGGCCAGAGTTTGCTCTGACAGCAGTAAGCACCGGGTGCCCATAGGGTGCGTGCTAAAAATGCAAGGTCCTGCTTTCCTCTTCAATTGTAGAATGTAAAAACAAACACCATGGCGCACGGGCCTTTCAAAGACTATCCAGAGGGGAGGGGTTTGCACTGGATTTGGTTCTACATCCTCATGTTTGATTTTAAAGCACTGAGAGATTTTTTTTTTTTCCAAAAAGGTGTGGATATCTGCTCATTTTACAAACAGGAAAGCAAACACCTAGAAAAGTCCATGTATTTGAACTCTAAGTAAAAAAAAAAAAAATCACTGGAATCACCCAAATGCATGCGTGGTATTGTCTCAGGTTGTGCAAAGGGTCCTCAACTAAGGGCGATTTTTGCCCCTGAGAGACACCTGGTAACGTCTGGAAACATTTGTGGTTCTCACAGCTGAAGGCTGGGGGAGCTCCCGGCATCGAGAGGCCAGAACCCAGTGATGCTAACAGGCCAGGCCCCTACCACAAACACTGTCCAGTCCTAAATGTCGGCGGAGCTGAGCCTGAGAAAGCCTGATCTAACCTGATTCACGTGCAAGGTGTTCGTGGTTCATCCAAGGTACAAATGAGACAGAGGAAGGATTTTGGTCAAACCCTCTTCAATCCAGGGAGAGGAAAGATATCCTTGTGGGTTAAGGGCCTTCCTGACGTCAGACAAAATCCAAGGAATCCCTGCTCCACAATGTACTAGATAAAGATTTTGTTGTTGTTGTTGTTTCGTGCATCTTTTTGCAAATACCTTAAACTTTTGAGCTTTGGCAGCCTCATTTCTATAAAGGGAATCCTATCACCCCCAAGTCACAGAAGGCAATAAGCAAAGTACCCCTGGACAGAAGGCGCCCGAGTACTGGGAAGGGTGCTGTTGCTATTATATTATTATCCTTCTCAGTATGATTACTATCACCATTGTTCCAGTCATGCTGATAAGTTAGAGTAGAATGTTTTCCAGGCCACAGAGGTGTGCAAAGGAACGGGTGACACATCTGTATGAGAAAAGATTCAGGCACCAAGAGCAGTGGGCAGGCCCTTCCATGAGTCTGGGGGGCCACGAGGCCACGGATGCCTCCCACTGACCCACCTGGTATCAGACACCACCCCCCTCCCCCAGGGGAAACGCCAGCCTCCATTCACCTCAAGGAAAACCCTGATGGGACTTTCCTTCCCAGTTACCACCGCTTATGTGAAATATGAGTCGGCCCAAGTATTCTGAGGTTTTCTCCCCCCTCCCGGTTGGTGATTTATTAACATTCTCCAGACACAGAATGTCTCTCTCTGCTAAATACGGCGCATTGTTTCTTTTTTCTTGAAACAAAAGGCACCTTGATAAATGGATTATTTTATTTCAATGCCTCTTCTGAACAAGCCCCTGAATATCCTTTGCTGAAATTACATAGTGTGGTTTGCAATTTTGGAAGAGAAACTCTCCTCTAAAAGAGCAGGTACTTATCTCCCCCTCTGAGCTGCTGGGGGGACACCCCCCTTTCTCGGGAAAAACTCCATAATCATCCGCAGGTGTGGCTTAATCGCTACCCCAGCCCCAGCACAGCAAAAGACTTAGGCCTTTCAGAGACAAATTCTCTAAACCACCTGGAATCTCAGACCCTATCAGCATGAGAACGGTGCCTTGGGTATACACACACGAGGGAAATATTTCCTAGGTAGAGCCATAAATCTAAAGTGCAATGTTTTAACCGCCCTGAATTCATATTTCCTGAAGTCGAGTTTGGCAAAGAGCGTGGTAGCTATGTGGCTGATCCCTCCGCCCCCATTGTCCCTGGGTGTGGCTTGGACCCCAGGTCCACAGGGGGTTCTGGAGCTCAAGGTGGGGTTCCCTTAAGGGAGCCGCTCCCCGATGAATGCTGTATTAGTTTCCCATTGCTCCCGGAATAAATGACACAAACTTAGTAAGTTAAAACAATGGAAAATGCTTTCTTATAGTTCTGCAGGTCAAAAGTCTGAAATGAAGGTGTGGGCAGGGCTGCATTCTTTGTGGTGAGTTCAGGAGAGAATGTTTCTTTGCTGTTTCCCCTTTTGAGAGCACCTGCAGTCCTTGTTTCCCTTCCTCCCTCCTCAAAGCCAGCAGCCCACAGCTTCAGTTCAGTCTGACCTCCCACCTCCCTCTCACAGGGATGCTGGTGATTAAATCCCAGCTCAAACCACCTCACACCAGTCAGAAGGGCTGAAATGAACAAGGCAGGAAACGACAGGTGTTGGCAGGGATGCCCTTTCTCCAAAGGGGAACCCTCCTACACTGTCGGTGGGAATGCAAGCTGGTGCAACCACTCTGGAAAACGGTATGGAGGTTCCTCAAACAGTTGAAATTAGAGCTACCCTATGATCCAGCAATTGCACTACTGGGTATTTACCACAAAGATACAAATGTAGGGATCTGAAAGGGGTACCTGCGCCCCAATGTTTATAGCAGCAATGTCCACAATAGCCAAACTGTGGAAAGAACCCAGATGTCCATCGACAGATGAATGGATAAAGAAGATGAGTTCGTATACACAATGGAATATTACTCAGCCATTAGAAAGGATGAACACCTACCATTTACATCGACATGGATGGAACTAGAGGGTATTATGCTAAGCGAAATAAATCAATCAGAGAAAGACAATTATCATATGATCTCACTGATATACGGAATTTAAGAAACAAAACAGAAGAGCATTAGAGGAAGGGAGGGAAAAATAAAACAAGATGAAATCAGAAAGGGAGACAAACCATAAGAGACTCTTAACTATAGCAAACAAACTGAAGGTTGCTGGAGGGGTGAGGGGTGGGTGGATGGTGGGTGGATGGCGTCACTGGGGGATGGGCATGAAGGAGGGCACGTGTTGGAATGAGCGCTGGGTGTTACATGTAACTGATGAATCACTGACCTCTACCTCTGAAACTAACAATACATTATATATTAATTAATTGAATTTAAATTAGAAATTTTTAAATAATATATAAAGGACTTTTTTAAAAGAGAAAAATCAATAAATCCCATCTCAAATCCTTAAATTAATCACACCCGCCAAGTCCCTTTGGCCATATAAAGTAACATATTAGTAGGTGTTGGCCGTTGGGGCATGGACTCCTCAGCCCAGCACACACGGCATTTGGGGGACCTTGGAGGCATTTCTGGTTATCACAAGGGTCGGAGGGAGGATCCCATGAGCATGTAGACAGCGGGGTCCCGCTCTGCTAGACGTCCTGCAGGGCGTGAGACAGTCCCACGCGACACACAAGTAGCCCGGGCTGGTGCAGAGGTCTGGGGGTCCCCCTGAATATTCACAAGGGTGAGAAACCTCCTCTAAGTACCCGAGCCAACAAGCTATCTCCAACGGCCACAGAAACAGTGAGCAAGGGGCAGGAATTTCGTATAGGGCGCATTTTCCAATATTGCAACTACTGGGGCGAAATTGTACTTCGATTTGATAAAACTTCAGTGAAAAAGTGTTGATCCTTTTGGAAAATGTCATCAGCCCATGCCCAATCTGTTTGTGAATGCAAGTTGTCCAAACTTGCCCACACCAGTCAGAATTTGTGGCTGGGCCATGCCCAGGGACTCTGAGCACAGGACCAGTATCTGACTACTAACATCCGTCTTCCCGTACACGTTTAAGGTATTATTTTATTACAGATTACTCTACTCATATTTTTCCTGTCTATGACAGGGTACTATGCAGATTTGTTTTTAGTTATATATGTAGAAAGGTTGTAAGGTTACACATTTAGGGGCGCCTGGGTGGCTCAGTCAGTTGAGCATCCGAATCTTGAGTTTGGCTCAGGTCGTGGTCTCAGGGTCCTGAGATCGAGCCCCGTGTCAGGCTCCCCACTGAGTGGGTAACCTGCTTGGGATTCTCTCTCCCTCTCCCTCTGCCCCTCCCCACCATGCTCTTTCTCTCTCTAATAAATAATAAATCTTTTTTAAAAAGTTTACAAATTTAATTTTATGCTGTATGATGGTAAGGGTTGAGACCATTGGTCTAATCCAGAGGTTGGCAAAAATTCTTTTAAAGGGCCATATAGTAACTATTTTGGGTTTTGCAGGCTAAGAGGCAAAATCAATATTACATGGGTACTTATATAGCCATTTATAATGTGAAAACCATTCTTAGCTGTGAGTCACACAAAAACAGGTGAGGGGCCAGAGAAAGCCCATGATGCCATATTTGCCATAAGTCCCTGATTTAAACCAAATTGGTAATTCCAAACCTGTTTCCAGCAACGTGTTCAGTTATGCACCAGTCTACATCAGTGGTTTTCAAATAAGGGGTGTTTTTGCCAATAGGGGGGGTGGCATCTGGCAATGTCTGGGGACATTTTTGATTGCCATGGTTGGTGTGGGGGATGTTACTGCCATCTCATGGGTAGAGGCCAGAGATACTGCTCAATATCTTTCATGCACAGGACAGCCCCACAACACAGAATCATCTGGCCCCAAAGGCCAACAGTACTGAGGTTGGGGAGCCATGTCCTGGGCCAGTGGGGACCAATGAGTGAAGAAGAGGGGTTTGCTGGGGCTTCTGGGAAAGAAGTGCCCTCACACCTAAGAGAACCAGGGAAGCAAATGCCTTTCTCTCCAAAGGCAAATGAGGGACCAGGTGACCACATTAATTCTGTCATCCATGCCAGAACTGTGGGTGAGAACCCCAGAGACGGTCAGCAATGGCAGACACAGCAGAGGAATGTGCGAGTGGCTCTTGACAACAAAGAGGGAACGCTGCGCGGACACACTCTGCATCTTGTTTCCCCATCACACTTCCCATTGGGTTGACCAATGGGTGACCATCGGGTGTCATTGTCTTCTTTCAGCCAAATTCTTCTAAAATGGTACACATTGGCTGTGTCCAAATGGAGTTTATTGGCTTTGCACATCATCTAAAGAAGAGATGAGCACGCTTTTTCCGTCAAGGTCTAGACAGTAAATAATTTAGGCTTTATGGGCCACTCAGCCCTGCTGTTGCATCATGAAAGCAGCCAGAGGCCAATGTAAACACACAACTGTGCCCCTGTGCCAACAAAACTTTATTGATGGACACTAAAATTGGCATTCCATAGAATTCTCCCATGTCGGAAATATTATTGTTTTAAAAAAAATGTCTCTCAACCATTTACAAATGTAAACAGATTCTTCTTTTGTGGGCCATCCAAAAATAGGCAGGGGGCTGGATTTGGTGTGAGAGCTACCGTTTGCTGACCTCCGATACGGACGAAGCCTCTCTAAGAGTTGTTTCATGCAAATGATAGCTTTCTTGGTGTTTTCTTCAGGGCCCTTTACAATGTGAATTATACACCAGGTTTAGCTCATTGATCTGAAATGTAAACACGGTGTTTACTATACCTCCAAAATAGCTTAGAAATTGAAGCAAAAAAAAAAAACTGATCAAACATCAGAAGGGATTTAGAGTTGCATAATAAAAGCCTTTATAGCAGAATTTAAATCGGTGCATTTGCTGCTCATATAGCTTATGGTTTGAGGATATTTAGCTGTGTCTATTCAAAGAGAAAGGCATCTATTTATCGCAGATGGTGGTATTATTTATGATGGAACCTTACATTAATCCTGAGAGTTCCAATTATCTCAATTCATGCCAATAAAAGGGAACAGCATTCCCGTTCTTTATGAGGGTCTTTTTCCTCAAAAAGAAAGAGCTTATTTTTAATATAGCCCACATATTTTCTTTCCCACTAATTATAGATAATTAAAAAAAAAAACCCAACTTTTCTCTATCCCATTGAGCCATCCGATTTTTTCCCCACATATGAGTCCCATTTGCCTGCTAGTTAGCATCTGTAGTTTTGTTTGGTTACACCAGTATTTAGGATGATTATATTAATGAGAAGTCTTAGGACACAAAGTAGAAAATGCTTTCCTGATGGCGAAGTAAATAAAAAAAAAAAAGAAAGAAAGAAAGAATACGCCAGAAGATGAAAGCGATTTTCTCTTTCATTATACAGTCTTTAACTTTTCTCTTGTGAAAGAGAATGTTTGCACAGAGCCTCCCGGGGAGAATGGAGAATGGAGAATTCTTAAAAGTCAAAGAGAAAAAAAATCCCTAAAACAGAAGATGAAATCTTGGCCTCATGAAACCTGCATTATCACAACCCAGAAGGATGAAAACAGTAGCCCCAGTGATCAACAGCCTGTGGGTCCGGGAGCTCATTTCCTACCTCTCATATCATGTACTCCTTTAAAACTTTAATTGGCCCCCTGTCTTCCATACTCTTGCACCCCATTTTATACCTAAGGAGATGGAGGTCCAGAGAGGTTAAGTGTCTTACCCAAGGTCACACAGCTAGGAATCCCAGAATCAGGATATGAACTCAAGACCCATGTGCTCACCTTTATGCTATCCTGTTTGGAATACGGAATCAGAGTACCAGAGCTTGTTAAAATAATTAAAATATTTAAAGGAATGGCGAGAGTACTATTCTCTTTTTTTAAAAAGTTTTTATCTATTTATTTGACAGAGAGAGACACAGCCAGAGAGGGAACACAAGCAGGGGGAGTGAGAGAGGGAGAAGCAGGCTTCCCGCCGAGCAGGGAGCCCGATGCGAGGCTCGATCCCAGGATTCTGGGATCATGACCTGAGCCGAAGGCAGATGCTTAACGACTGAGCCACCCAGGGGCCCCTGAGAGTATTATTCTAAGCACTGCATCAGTCCAGAGATGCTGAATTGCAGGCTGAAAGTCAGGTTCACATTGAGGAAAGAATGGTTGAGAGATGGAGCCCCTGGATCCAGCAGTACCTGAAGCAGGATGGTCTCTGGAGTTTTCCCTTCATGGCTTATGCCAGTCCAAGATGGGCTTCCTTTGAGCTAACTGATATTCAGCTTCCTGTTCTTTATTGATGAGCCCAGTAGGCTCATGAGAAATGTTCTCATTTACTATTTCAGGGACAAGACATCAATCTTGGTCTTAACACTAATCTCTCAACAAAATCCACTGGGGGATATTACAAGGCATGATCTTCATTGAACAAACATTAACTGAGAGCCTTTCCTGTGTCCCGGGCTGCCTGCTTCCATGGGAAACACACAGGAAAGTAAGCCATGTTTATCAGGCTCAGTGGACTGCAAGCGGAGGAGCAGCCACAGAAGGGAGGAACGAAGATGCAAGAGGGCTGTGCTGGGGGGCTACGGTCGGGACCCACGTCTTGGGGGAGGTGTCTGCACAGGACCGACGTCTGCTCAGCGTTGTCCTCGTCGAAGTCCCTGTAGCATAGGGACACCTCCCCGCCTCCCGGCTCTGGCGTCCAGCTGGAGCTGGATGCTGGACGCCGTTGCTGTCTGTGATGGCTCTGGAAAGATGCACCCCCCCCTTTGGAAAGGCACAAGCTTAATGAGCCACGAACGAGAGAAAGAGAGTGGAGGATTTTGGAAAGGGACGGCAACACCCCACGCGGACCTTCCTCTCTCCCACGTAGGACAAAGGCCTGATGCCGAAGGGGGAACAGCCGAGCAGGCCCCGCAGAGTACCAGGGAGACCCAGGGTGCTGGGGAAGGGGGCAGAGACCCACCCTGGGCTCCTGGGCGCTCGGTCCCGGGGCAGGGTTTGAGGGGGCAGAAAGGGGCGGCCATCTCACGAGCATGAGCAGCTGCTGCTAGTCTGGAGGGCACCGTGTCAGCACCTGCTGGGGTGCACGATGCTCCTTCCATGGATCTGAGACTCCTCCTGGTCAAGAGCTACCCCAGGGATACTCCCATCCACGGGCACAAGCAGATGGGTCCAATGGGTCCACTGCGACACTCTCCATAATTGTCCCAAATCGGAAATGATGTAAATGCTTAGGGTGGGGGGCTTACACACAGGGGCCACAGAACAGAACCCCGTGAAGAACCAGAGCAGAGGAAGGGGTCCAGTCAAGAGGCCAGCTTGGGCCAGCTCACCCGGTTCCAGTCCTGGCCTTGCCTCTTCCTGGTTGTGAGGGTCAGGTGCTTACTTAGCTCGTCTGTGCCTCAGTGTTCCCATCCATATAATGCACTCAATACCAGCACACACCTCAAGGGACCGTCAGAAGATTAGAGCAGCTACTATGCAAGGCACTCAGAGCAGTGCCTGCCACACGGCAGGTGCTCAGCACCACTGTCCATTCATTTCAACTATGATGAGCCAGGAGTTGAACAGGACAACTGCAGGTACTGGCGCAGGAACCTCTCCAGGACACGGCACGGGGTGACAATCGGGTTGCAGAACAATGTCATTTATACCAAAACAAACACATCACCACAAGGACTGGTCTGAATTACATTTTGCTGCAGATTATTTTCCCACGGAGCTTTCCAGAAACACTACCCAGGACTTTATTCACTGGCCCCACAGATTCATTAAGGACCCAGGATCCCCATCTCTAATGCAGGCCTTCATACTCATGGTCGCAAGAACGCTGCTACCGATCCAGCCATTGCATCTGAGTTCCAGAGAGGAAAAAATAGGAAGGGAAAAATATCTCTGCCAGGTGAGTGTATTACATGATATTGGCTTTTTCTTTCTTTCTTTTTTTTTTTAATTGGCTTTCCTGGAAGACTCTCCCAGTACACTTCTGCTTTTAACTTCTTGCCAATATTGGTTCATAATTATGCAGCTGCAAGGGGATCTGGAAAGGTGATTATTTTTAACTGGGTACATTGCCACCTCCAGCAAATTAATAAGTAAAGAAAGAGGAGGAAAGAATGGATAGTATATAGACAGCATCATCTCACAATTATGACAGAAGTAGCATACCATTTATGCTAAAATAATTATGTTAAAAAATAACTATTGATATTGATATTTCTAAAATATGAATACATTCAACATCATTATGTTAAAACCACAAGAACAACACACACGCGCACGTGCACACAACTGTTCTGAAGGTTTTTTGTGATAACACCATGCTTGCAAAAGAGATTACCTGAGAGCAGTCGAAGGAAAATGAGGGCTTCTTTTTTTTTTTTAAGATTTTATTTATTTATTTGACAGAGAGAGACACAGCGAGAGAGGGAACACAAGCAGGGGGAGTGGGAGAGGGAGAAGCAGGCTTCCCGCGGAGCAGGGAGCCCGACGCGGGGCTCGATCCCAGGACCCTGGGACCGTGACCTGAGCCGAGGGCAGACGCTTAACGACTGAGCCACCCAGGCGCCCTGGAAAATGAGATCTTCTAGATGTGGTCACATGGAAAGTTTAGCTTTTTAGAATTACTTCTTCCCTCCCCGATCTTTGCTCTTCTTTCTGGCATCTGGCTTCAAAGGAGAGGGACGGTAAGGGGATTAACACAGGTCTATGTGCATCTAGATGCCTCGGCTTTATCCTGGGATGAGGAGGAGTCGCTAGACGCCGGGCTGACTGGAGGATTTCCTCGGGAAAAGCCCTCCATGTGGGGTGGGGGGCGGGGTTCATCCAAGCTGCCCCGGCGCGTCACTGCCCTGGTGTTCCTTACACGCAGCACAATTTAGTGAGCACCTGCTACATGCTGGGTGCTGCTCTAGGCAGTGAAGGTGCCACAGGGAACAAGACAGTCCTGGGAACGCCGGCACGGACACTCCAGTGGGAGCGAGCGGAAAACCGCAGAATGCTGGCTGGTGCCGAGCATCTGGAGAGGAGACATCTCTGCATCCAGGAGCTCACTCCTGACCACTCCAGCCCAAGCAGCCCTCACACCGGCCGGCCAGCCTGCAAGGGGCTTCTTCCTCGTCTCTCCCCAAAACGATTCTGGGTGACCAACTGGTTCTTCTGCTTTAGCGTCTCTATACCAGAGACTGTCCTTCTGACTAGCCAGGGAGACTCATGACCCAGAGACCCCATCTTCTCTCCCCCGAGGGCCCTGGCCAGTGTCTGGAAAGGGGGCACTCGGTAAGTATTTTCTGAACGAATGAATGAATAAGTGAGTGAGTGAGTGAGTGAATGAATGAACGAAGGAACAGAATAGAAACCTAAGTGCCCGGTGAACCCCAGGGCTGCCCGGTCCCGGAGCGCGGAGCGGATTCCCACGTCCCGCCAGCGTCTCTGGCCTTAGCTCCTCGGGGGACCCCCTCAGAGCGGCTGGTCGGGCCCTTCCCTAGAGATGGCCTCTCAAACTGGGGGCACGAGGGGCCAGAATGGCCCCCAGACAGGTTTACTACACTGGCCAGTGTTTAAAAGAAAAACAGAGCAGGAAGGAAAGAGCCAGAGAGGCAGAGAGAGAGGGTGGGCTGCCAATCCTTTAAAATGAGAGGGAGCACTTACACGTTCGGATTCTCAGTTTCTCGTAAAAGGTTGGAACTGGGGCCACTACCAGGCCGGCCTTCCTGCCTGGCGGCAAGTGGCTGGGGCCAAGAAGGAGCGGTGCCCGCGGGTCTCCAGGTCACCGGAAACCCCTGCTGGCCGGCCCCAGCCTCTGCGCCAGCCACCCCAGCCTCTGATCGCGTGTGCTCAAGCCCACTGATCCCAAAGGAGGGAAGCCAGCCCAGCCAAGCTCTGCTGCCAGACAGGCCCCTGACCCAGACCTGTGCCTTAGCTCAGGCTCTCTGAAGTGGAGGGGGCATCCGAGGCTCTACAAGACATGTCCTCTCCCCCAGAGAATCAGAGAAGCCACCGAGCTAGGGGACATTCCTAAGCTCTGCCACCAGAGGATGTGCTTTGAAGGGCCCAGGGGATGCCAAGACCCTGGGAGGTGTGCAGGCCACACCCAGGCCAGCCTGGAGCCCCGCAGTGGCGGGTCGTCCAGCCAGCCGCTGACAGCCATGACCCCCAGTCCCCCAGGCACTCAGCGGCCAGCCTGCAGCAGCACCCCACGTTCCCCCCACAATGCCAGGGCACCTCTCAGTGACTCCGGTTTAAACTGGACTGGGTCCAAAGCAACTCGGCCCTTCAGAATCGCTGGAAGAATCTACCCCAGAACTCAGAAAAGCCCCCGTCTGACGGGCAAAGGGCTGGGCGAGCGGCTCCAGATCGAGGCACACGTTTTCCACGCCAGGATGTGCTAGGCGGTGCCTATGTTTCCTTGGGCAGAAACCCCAAATCGGGGACGACCGTGTAGCCTATATTCATTCATGAGCGGCTCGGGCCAGACCAGGGCAGCAGAGCCCATGACGTGTCCTGTGGACCCCAGAACTGGGACTGGGTCGGTGCAGGGCACAAGTCACTGCTCTGCCAAGCTTTGCAACTGCCTCGGTCCCCTAACCACCAAGCATCCACCGCTGCCGAGAACCTCTGGGTGCACGCAGCATGCACTGACGGAGAGGCGCGGAGGGCCCGAGAACAGCATGCCGAGTGCCAGGCGAGTGACGCGGCAACAGAGACCTGGGGAGGCGTCCAGGCAAAGGGGCAGCAGCCCTTCGCTAGCGTGAGACCCTGAGCCAAAGGCCTACCTTTCTTTTTTTAATAATTTTTTGTTGTTATGTTAATCACCATACATGACAGCACTAGTTTTGGATGTAGGGTTCCATGATTCATTGTTTGTGCATAACACCCAGTGCTCCACGCAGACTGTGCCCTCTTGAATACCCACCACCAGGCTAACCCATCCCCCCACCCGCCAAAGGCCTACCTTTCTTCACCAGACATGCTCCTTGAGCCGTGGAAGAGCAGAACACCTGCTCAGCCAGGTTGTCAAGAGGCCAGAAGCCAGTAACAGCTTAGCACAATCCCAGCCCCGAGTCCACCTCCCACCACGGCCGCCGCTGAAAGCAGGGCTTGTGCTGGGCCATGAGGAGAACGCAGAAAGACACAGGGAAGGGAGAAGGAGAGAGCCCCACTTTGGGGGGCTGACCGTCCACAGGGGCGTCCGTGACTTGGGGACCTCCTGCGTCCATCTGTGCCCTCGGAGGGCTCAAATGCAGATCCCCACACTGCCAAGCACCGACCCTCCCAGCAGTCTCGGAGAGGATGCGTTAAATGTTGGTCAGAGCTGGAACGGTGCCAGGTTCTTCCCCAACTTGGACAGTAAAACCTGAGTCCAGGAAGGGGCGCCTGGGGCGGGGTGGGGACAGAATCCCAACCCTAACCTAGCCTTAACCTGGCTGATGAGGCCAGTCAGGATGTGCTCAGTAACATGCCACGAAGGAACTGGGGACTAGTACCTAGCCTGTCAGGTCTGCCACCCACCTTCCAGCCGGGCAGGGCCACGGGCTCCGGGCCCAGGGATGGCCCTCAGTGCCAGCTCAGAGCAGGGGGCGGGCGTGCAGGGCGCAGCTCGTGTTCCTGACTGCCTGGTGAGGTGAGCCTCCCACCCACTCCTGGAGTCGGATCTCCCAATCTCAGCTGCAACCCTGCTCTCTCTCCTGGTTGCAGGTGCTCGCTATGCGGCCAGGCTGCTTTGAAGGACGGCGTACTCACAGGCTTTCCTACAGGTCCTCCCAGACCTTCAGAGTCGTGTCCCATTTTCCCACCTTGCTGTCCCCCGCAGCAATTAGGGATTGAAACGGTGCAGGTGTGGGTGTCTAAATGTGCCCTGCATAAAGTGGACAAGTGGTTTTCTGCACACCGCAAACAGGGGACAGGCTGGGTCTTCTTGCATGGGCACTGACCTTAACCGAGAAACCAAAACAAAATTCTAGGGGAAATGGAAATCAGACGGTCACCCCTCGTGCATCAGGTGCAGTGCTAGGAAGGGGGTGTTTGTGTGGGAGATTTTCAGTAACCCTCCTGGGGTCATCAAAATGGGTGACGCGGCTCAAAAGGTACAAACTTCCAGAGAGAAAATAAAGAAGTCCTAGGGATGTAATATATCGCATGGCAACTAAAGTTAACCATCCATCTCATACATTTGGAAGTTGCAGAAAGCAGATCTTAAATGTTCTCATCACAACAACAACAACAAAAAGGTGTGACTGCGTTGGTGATGGATATTAACTAGAGCCCCTGTGGTGATCATTCCACAATATATACAAATACTGAACCAGTGTTGTGCACCTGACACTAATATAATGCGATATGTCAACTGTATCTACATAAAAAATTCCTGCTAGGTCTTGCCATCCCCACTGCACAGACGGGAAGATTGAGGCTGACAGGGTAAATAATCAGGCTCCTCTTACAGGATCCCAGCAGAGCTCCACCCTAACTGCAAGCCTAAGCCCTCCTCAGGACGTTCTGCTACATGCACCTGCAAAAGTTTGAAGCTGTGGCCCATGAGGGTTCTAAGCTGTTTCTAGACAAAGTGACAAACAAATCGAGGTGCGAGGCTGTGCCCTGAGGCTGGTCTGTGCCAGACTCGGCACCTGGACAGGGACACATCCTGCTGGGGGGCTTCTGGGGGCTCGGGTTGTGCGGTACTGGGTGTGAGGTTGGTGAGCCAGCCGCGCGTCATAGCTGGGAGGGGGTGGGGGGCGTCACTGGGGAGTGGAGGGAAAGCCTCCCCCCCATGGAGCTGGTCTTTGATGCCACCACACTGTGGGAGTGGGGGAGCCAGAGGGACCAAATGTTCACCTAGTGAATGAGGTCTGCTTACATGAACCCAAAGTCCCTAGAAATATGTGGAAAAATCAGAACTGAACAAGATGCATTCATAGGAATGACCACTCTCTGACCTGGGGACACCCCAGGGGACTCTGGTGCCACACGGTGGCCTCTCGAAGCCAACAGGAAGGGCATCAGACGCTTGGTCACCCAGGAGCCTCATTCAGCATCAGGAAAACTGGCATCTGATCTTTGACACACAAGACAAGAAGCCCTCCGCTTAAGTGCTCTTGCCCTTCTTCGCCTAATGACAACCAAATAGTCAAGTCCCACCCCACAAAGTCATGGGGCCAGGACCACGGCTGAAGGCAGGTTCCTCGGAGACCCACCCAGACCCACCACAGCGCTGCCTGCACCCCAAGATGCCTCTAGCTCTGCCGCCTGGGCCCGGGCCCAGCATTCCTGAAACTGGCAGCTGCACGGGAGGGACCGTAACTTCCCCTCCAGAACTTTGCCCCATCTCCTAAAAAGGAGAAGGCCAGACTTCTGTCCCCCAGTCATGATTTAGGTCGCTCGCTCATTGGATTTTTCCCTCGGTCCCTTTTCTGGAACACAACTGCCTCATTTTATAGGTTTAATTTTTTTTCTCTTTTGTTTAATGATCAGGTTAGCTAAACTCCACACCTGGTATGAACAGTTGGCCCTTAGTACACTAGCCGAACAGATGCCAATTCTCGTAATAGTTTGAAAAGCATAGTTACTTGGGTAATCCAAAAATATCCTGATTTTGAGGGATTTCTCAAAAAGTCCAGTTACGATACCAAGTTTCCTCGAAGCAAAGCACAACTTTGTGAGCTGTTAGGAAAACAAAGTGGCTTAGCCTTTTTCATCCCAGAGCCTCGGATACCTTCCTGCATTAATTGTGTCTTTATGGGAAAGTACTCGCCTGGAAAAACTCATTCAAGGAACCTCTAAAAACACCTACGGTCCCCTGTCCTGCTAAGGCAGGGACTGGGGAGGGAACAAACAGAAATCCCCTGGGGCTGGAGAGAGACATTTGGGAAAGATGAAATGATTAGGAGAATAGGGGGGAGCTTTGTGTCATTAATCTGACCTGCCTTTATCTTGCTGAGTCCAGGGACACCCAGGGATTCCCAGTCGGGTGTCCAGAGACTGAGTGCCATGGGAAAGGGCCCAAGCGTCCATCAGCGTGGAGGGGCGGATTTGGGCGTCGTGGTGAGCTCCGTAAGTGCCCAGATCATGTTTCAGCGTGGTGCTTGTCCTGCTGCTTCTGGAAACGAAGGAGCCAGGGGGTCACTGGCCCTTGTGAAGGCAGAAAATGCACCCACCCCTGACCCACTTGTAAGTTTCGGCCCTAGAAAAACACACACACATACACACTCTTGCTTGCACACACAGATACCCGCATGGACAGACATACACTAATGTAGATGCATACACACACAGACACACACGTGCACACTTAAGCACATGCACTCACAGATACACACACACACACAGACACACACCACATGCACAGAGCGAAACGTACAAGGAGCTTCAGTCTCCTACACGTCTCAGCAGGAACTTAAAAGCACCTAAAAGCCTGCCTATCAATAGGAGAAATATGGCTAAAACATAATATTTTTAAGTAAGGGAATGCTGTAGAGCAGTTACAAGGAAGACTCTCGAAAAAGAATCGTGACCTACTGATAATTACTAAAGCTACCAAGTGAAAACCTGGGAATTCATGACACGAGCCTCCCCTTTTGGTGTATGTTTGAAATTCCCATAATAAAACATCAACTTGGAAAATAATAAAAAGAGTGATGTAAGTCTGTGCTTGCTGAGTAATAGGGTAGCTGCCAGCCACACGTGGGTATTGAAATTTAAATTAACAAAAATTAGATACAATTAAAAACTCAGTTCCTCGGTCCCACTCACCACATTTCGAGAGCTTGTTTCCAGCATCATGGAGGTTCTATTGGTCAAGTGTCTGGATCCTTATTTAGCAACATAGGTATTAAAAATATCTTGGGTTTGGGGGGGAGGCTCAGATGGTTAAGTGTCTGCTTTTGGCTCAGCTCATGACGTCAGGGTCCTGGGATCGAGTCCCTCGTCGGGCTCCCTGCTCAGTGGGGAGTCTGCTTCTCCCTCTCCCCCTGCTTGTGCTCTGTCTCTCTGTCTCTCTCTCTCTCTCAAATAAATAAATAAAATCTTTAAAAAAATCATTTAAAAATATCTTGGGTTTAAAGACCGAGAAAAAAACCCATACAGTATGATCGTAATTCTGTAATTTTTCAAATTCAGAAACTAAACACTCTGCATTTTGTACGGGTGTATATCTGTGTACATGGAAAGCATTAAAGGATCCAGGGGTTTATGATAAGGTCAGATTCCTTCCCCGAAGGAGGGGTTGGAATATCGGGGCTGCTGAGCAATAGGCAATTAGTTTTGCCATTAAGGTATTAGGCTATCTGTGTTCCAGAAAACAAAGTTACACCGAGTACAGGAAACGGCAACAAAGCATTCGGCCCTGGAGGAGGAGCGCTGAGCGGGCGCTGAGCGGGGTGTTGGGTCTTCTCCAGGACGGGGACAGACAGAGGGAGGCTGGAGAACCAGAGCCCACCGAGATGCTTTCCCCTCTTCGTGCCCACAGTCCTCTGCAAAGCAAACCTCCCTTGCTTCTCAGGAGGTGGTAGAACTTCACCACTTTTCTCTGCAAACAAAACCAAGGGAGTTTCCCGGGCGACAAGTGCTCCTCACTGAGCCACGGACCTTGGCAGCTCGCTGCTGGTGTTCCTCAAGCTGACAGATGTCTCCCTCGCCACGCTGCTCTTTGTGACTCTCCTGGTGTGAAAGTCCCGTCCGGCCCCCGAGCCGAGAAGGCCCTGTCTCTGGTCTGTCTCCGAGGAGCGTGGCCCAGGATGGCAGCCTTCCTCAGGCTCTGCACAAGAATGCTTCCCAGGCGGAGGCCCCGCAAGTCCTGGGAGTATCTGGCGCTGCTTCCCCGGGAGGCATCCCCAACAATTCGGGCAGGTTCAAGTCTTCCATGGGGTCGTGCTGGATACACAGCCAACCCTCAATCCCAAGGATTCCAGACTCAAGAGGCCACCTACTCGCTGAAGTTTTTTTGTAAACTTCAAGTCCATACAGGTGGCACTTTCCCAGTCATGGGAAAAGTGGCCCTGAGTGCCTGTCCCCAGCTGGGGGGAGTATTCTGGCTCTTGGACTGCACGTAAGCAAGCGTCCTTTCCTTGTTAATGTCACACTTTTCACCGCATTGTGCTTTTTGCTGGTGATTTTGCTGTTTAAAATGGCTTACTGCTAAAGTGCTGGAGAGCATCCCTAAGTGCAGAAGACTCCTTGTGGAGAAAATGTGTGTTAGATGGGCTTCATTTGGGCCTGAGTTATGATGTTGTTGGCCGTGAGTTTGGTGTTAATGAATCAGTGACAACATATTAAATCAGGTGCCTTTAAACAGAAGCATGCACAAAATCAGGGTATACGTTTGTGGGTTGACGGAAATGTAGTGAACAGAGGCTCACAAGCAGTGTGGTTCAGTATCCGCTAATTCGGTGCTCACAGAGACTTTTGGGAACATAACCACTGTCCACAAAGTGAATAATGAGAGCCGACGAATTCCCCTCATAAAAGATGGGAAGTTCGAATAATGCACTTGGCTACAGTATTATCTAAAATCCTGCGGCATATTTCTCATGGAGAATGAACGAGGGGCCAGGTGTTACGGATCCTGTGTAGAAAACGTAACATACAGACATACAGATGTAGGCTACTGTAACATGGAGCTCCCTGCTCGGCGGAGAGTCTGCTTCTGTCTCTACTGTAACACGGAGAACACTCGGGGAGGAGAGCTGAGCCTCACACAACACCCGTTCCCCTGCTTTATGCAGACTCTCGAATCTGATTCGCACAGACGTCTGCTGACACAGCCCGCCACCCATCCACGCGTCCAACACACGGTTCCTGAACACCCACCATGTGCCAGCCACTGGTCTAGGCGCTAAGCTTGAAACAGTGAACGGAAGAGACCAAAACCTTCCTTCCTGGTACTTCCTTTCTGTCGAGGAAAAAGGACACAGCAGGGAAGTGAAGCAGCACAGTGGGCAGTGGGTCAGATTTGGTAATGGCTGTTGGGTAGAACGAGGCAGAGCGGGGGCAGGGCTGGTGTCCGTCTGGCACGATGACCAGGGAAGGTCCCACTGAGAAGGGGACAACGAGGCGAAAGGTCAAAGGGAAGATGATCTCACTGGGAAGGAGCAGGGGCATGGGGGGGCGGCGGGGGGGCTTGCCTGAGTCCCTTGGTGGGCGTGTGACACCACTTTCTTCTCTTTCCACCTGTCCTAACAGACCGGCCCCAGGTCCCAGCACAGTGCATGCTCCCAGCAAGTAATTCTGGGACAGAAGCAGACTCTGACCCCATTAGCGTAGATGTCCCACCCCTTAGAGCGTACCGTTGGCTGAATGGTGGCCCCTAGAAGATAGATGCCCTCGGAAACCTCAGATCCTGCGAAGGTGACCCTATTTCCATGGAAAGGGGTCTTTACAGATGGAATTGAGGATCCTGAGATGAGATCATCCTGGATTTAGGGCGGACCTCTTAAGAAACAGAAGAGGAGAAGATGCGGAGAAGAGAAGGCCCTGTGGACCGGGGAGGCGGAGGTTGGCGAGATGCAGCCACAAGCCAAGCGATGCTGGGAGCCACCGGACGCTGGGCGGGCCAGGAAGGATCCTGCCCCAGGGCCTTCGGAAGGAGTGGAGTTAGATGTCTTGCCTTCTTTCAGAACTGTGAGAACACATTTCTTCTGTTTTAAGCCCCCCAGTTTGTGATCCTTTGTCGTAGCCACCTTGGGTGACTGACACGGGCTGTAAGAAGCCTGGCTGAGAAAAGCCAGCCAGAACCATCCACGTCGTGGCAGCCGATGGGCCAAAGCAAGACAGAGGGAGGCACAGAGGCAGATGCTCAGCCAATCCGTGCCAACACCACCCAGGACATCAATCTTCTCTCTTCGTCCCTACAACCTACCCCCTAGCCCACATCTTTCCCTTCCCTGAACAAGAACCTGATGGTGGCATGGGGCGCACAGCTCCAAGGAAGAGCCCACTGCAGCCCTTCCCGCCTCCCCGCTGCCCTGGGCAGAGTGAGGTCCCAGCACCTTCTGCGCCTTGTCAACCGCCCCTCACCTCCTTGCTGAGCCCGGAGAAATCGGCAGCACCATGACGACCATGCCAGCCGTGGGGTGAGGTACCCTAACAGTGCCAGTCAGTTCTTTGAGGAAGGGAAGCCTTGAAACTGTGCTCTCCTGTCAAAACCCGGGAGAGACATCAACCACGTGTCTTCCATTAAATCTCAATGTCCTCACTGTGTGATGAAGGTGTAAATGAATAGTTGTCCTTGATGATTTTTAGCAACTCTGCTCTCTTCTTAAATCTGCATGCAGACTCTTTCAATGGGTACAGTCACAAACCTAAAATACCGGTCAGACGACTCACGTTCCCAGGCCCGTTCTCAAGGGCAGTCACCCCGTCCCTGGAATGGACATGGGTGGAGAGGCAATCCGAGGTACATATGTGGGGACATCAGAACTCGGGCTCGCCCCCACACCTCTAACTGCCCGACAGAGGGCAAGAACCCACACAGCTCTGAAGGGAAGGAAATCGGTGCCACAGAAATATAGATGAATCTGAAAATCCACAAATGGCCTTTCCATGCACCTCAACCGTTGCGTCTGAGGGCTTGCCCTACCACACAACTTGAAAATGAGGGGCTGGAGAGCAGAATGCAGGACAATGGTTTCAAGCATTTCCAGGTGTGTCCACAGTGGACACATCTGCATCGTGACCAGGACACACGTGTACACATACCTAAATTCACCAAACCCAAACGCAAGCTTCCTTGTGCAGAGCTCCATGTTCCCTGCTCCGCTGTATTCTGTGCCATCCGATTCCATTGCATTCTATGCTATTCTAATCCCTTTTTTTTAAATGTATAAACTCTTCACTAAAACGACCTCACCTCCTCCAGATGGGTTATCGCTTGCAATTTGAAAAACACCAGCCAACCGTGCAATGGAATCACATCTTAGCTCGTACAGGTTATGGTTAGTTCATGAGGCAAAAAAGGTGTAGTTGGTGCATCCTCGGAAAAAGTTCTCGGGAAAGCATGATGGTGAAGAGCAATATAAAATCCCTGAGCTTGGTGGGCCCCGCAGCATCTGCCTCCAGCCTCAGGGAAGGAGATGTTTCTGCAGCTGAACACAGGTGGTCGGTGGCATGCTCTTGTAACAACGTGTGTCTCACATGTTTGCACAGGTGACTCAAACGATGAGGAATGAGGCAGTGGTGGGATCAAGCTCTTTCTCTTTCTCTTACGCTTTCTGTCGTCAGTATGCAATGGGATTAATACCCTGTCTGAGTGATGTTTCCTCATCTCTGGAATAAACATTCATTCACCCAACCAATTGTTCTGAATGCCTTCTAGGGTCAAAGCACTGTTTTGACTTTTAACATCCCCTAAATAAGTTCACAATCTGATCAGCCTTTTCTAGGCTGAATCACACCTGACACACAAACCTCGAGACCCCCCAGGAGCTGAGTGGCTTGTCTATGGTTTCAAGTTCATGAGTGGGCCAGCCTCTTTATTTTCCCTTTTAGAGTAACTAACATTACATGATTCTCTTGATATTTAAAGTCAATATTGTACCACCAGCGATATTCTGGAAGCTTTTTTCCCCTCTCAAGACCTTGAGTGACTCATCATAGGAATTTTATTGTGAGACAAGTAGAAAAGTTTTAGATTCCTAGGAAAACACCCCAGAACACATTCTATCAGCACTTTCAAAATGGAGACCCTGAGGCCTTCATAAATCAGAAGAACACTAATCTTTTCGATGCACCTGGTTACTTGGAGCCCAGGAGGTAATTAGGGCAGGCTACCGTGGCGTTTCTTTGGTTCGCCTCCTTTCAAAAACCCTCAACTGATGATTTCCAACGTTCTCTTGGTGTCTACAGCTTGCTGATGGCTAACAGCTGCAACGTCCTCATTGTCTCCTGAAGCCTCTGCCAGAGGGAACACGGAAAATCAGAACAGACCCAGAACAACCCGGCTTCAAACCCGGCACCTCCCGTGGCTCTCAGAATACGACCAAACCTTCTTGTGGCCCCCGAAGCCCGAGTTCTCCAAACTCACACTCTCCGTCTTCCGCTTGCTCCCAACAGCTCTGACCCAGCCTTCACCCTTGTTCCCCGACACACCATGCTCATCCATGCCTCCTATTCGATCCCTCAGCTCTGCATCCATGACCCTTCCTGGACTCTCATTCTCTCTCTCTCTCTCTCTCTCACACACACACACACTTCTGCATGTGCCTTGTTCCCACACTTGTCACCTCTGTAGGGAACATAGTGGCTTGAACTGTGTCCCCCAAAAGATACGTCCAAGTCCTCATCCTTGGTCTGTGCATGTAACCTTGGGTGCAAACAGGGTCTTTGCAGGTGTAGTAAGTTCAGAATCTCTGCATGAGTTATCCTGGACTTAGGGGGGGCCCTACCTCCAATGACTGGTCTCCTTGTCAGAGAATGGGCAGGGATATTTGAGGCATGCAGGCACAGAGGATAAACAGCAGGAAAGGCCAGGCAAACACAGGGCAGAAACTGGAATGATGTGGCCACAAGCCAAGGACTGCTTGCAACCACCCAAAGCCAGAGGGGGTGTGGAAAGTATCCTCCTGAAGAAATGTTAGAAAGAACCAAACCTGCTGATACCTTGGTTTCAGATTCGTGGCCTCCAGAAACTTCTATTGCTATAAACCACCAAGGGTAGTGTAATTTTTAATGGTAGCCCCAGGAAATGAACACAGGGAGACCCCCTTATACTTTCTAGTGAACTAGCACCACCCACTTTCAGTCATGCTCCATCCACCCTGTGCTTTCAACTGGGAACATTTTGTTCTACAGAGGGTGTTTGGCAAGATTGGAAGGCACTTTTCATTGGAACAACTAGGGGATGCTTCTGGCATCTAGTTAGTAACAGCAGGGACACTGTTAAACATCTCACAAGGCCAGAACGCCCTCCTACAGCAAAGACGTGGCTGGCCAATGGTCGATAGTACTGAGGTTGAGAAACCTTGTTCTAACCCACTATTTACCTTCACTTATCTTTATGAGCCTTATCTCTGCAAGATAGGTATCATGTGATTACTCATTTATTGCTTTACTGTGTTTCCTCCTCCAGAATGTAAGTTCCAAGAGGGCAGAGACTGTGTCTTGCTCCACATGATGCCCCCAGCACCTAAAACATCATCACCACCATCATCATCACCATCACCACCACCATCACCATCACCACCATCATCATTTCCATCACTACCATCACCATCATCACCATCATTACCACCATCATCAAGATCACCATCATCACCATCATTACCACCATCATCACCACCATCATCACCACCATCATCATCACCATCATCATCACTACCATCATCACCATCACCACCACCACCATCACCATCACCATCATCACCACCATCACCATCACCACCATCATCAGCATTACCATCACCATTACCATCATCATCACCACCAGAACCA
>NW_027397159.1:300638-402060 GCF_003265705.2 Callorhinus ursinus | reverse complement strand
CACCATCATCATCATCACTATCACCATCATCATCACTATCATCACCACCACCATCACCATCATCACCATCATCATCACTATCATCACCATCATCATCATCACTATCACCACCATCATCACCATCACCACCATCATCACTATCATCACCATCATCATCACCACCATCATCACTATCATCACCATCATCATCATCACTATCACCATCACCATCACTATCATCACCACCACCATCACCATCATCACCATCATCACATCCTTATCGTCATCATCGCCACCACTGTCACTGTCAGCCCTATGTGTCATGGCTTACCATGTGTCAGCCATTGTTCTTCATACTTCACCTTAACTCATTATGCCTCACCACAACCCTATGGAAGTAATCACTCTCATTTTCCCCTTTTGTGATGAGAAAAATAAAGCCCAAAGAGGGTAGGTGGGGGAAAGCAGGATTTCAACCTAGGCATTCAGACTCCAGAGCCCATATTCCTACCCATTCTATATCTTATTTTCAGCCACTTGCCTGATTGAAGCATGGAAGGCAGGCTGTTGCTCCAGGAGTGGAGCCCACTGAAAGTGGAGCATGCAAGGCCACCCATGACCTCCTCCCAGGAACCCTTCTGGTCTCAGCCCCCTGACTCTCATGATATACGAATACAGAACTGCTTGAGCTTCTTTTAATACACCGAAGAGATTTAGACCTCCCTTTCTTAGCTCATGCCTCTACCTGTCGAGCCCCTTCTCTCTCCCCTCCTCCATTCTCAAGTGATTCTTCACTTATCCTTTAAGAGAAGTTCACTAGTCAACAATCTTGGATCTTCCCCAAAGCCCTGTGGGGCCAGATGCCTACCTTCTATGCTCTGTGGCACATCATACATCTCTCTATCTTACACATAAGAGAGAGAAGTCATCTGTCTAGGAATTGGTCGCATTCATCATTTTCCCTTTGGCAAACATTGCTAGCCCCCTACCCCTCTTTCTTCCGCCAAGTGACGTTGATTGTGTTGAGTTCAGCAAGGGGGTAACTGGTCTGTCAATCCCCAATCCCATTCCCATTGGACAAGTTTCTCTATTTCCCAGCTGACCTGGAAGGTAGAGGCAATCCAGTTCTGCTCATTTATAATTAAGGGCTTATCTGCTTACGGGCAAGGCTTTTCCTTTCTTGATAAGAAAAAAGCAGAGAGGACGGACCCCACTCTTGTTCCTTTCTTGACAAAGGACATGACACTTCAAGGGACACAAGTAACTTTTTGATCCTGAGGAAAGAAGCCAAAAATCTAAGGAAAGCCAAGCAGAATGACAGAAAAACCCTGGGTTTCTGAGGAAATCTGAGTCATTGAACCATACCTGGAACCCCCATCCCCACCCTGCCAGAGCTCTTGGTATTAAAACTAATTATAAGCCTTTGTCGTTTACCATACTATTACTTGCAGCCAGAAAGATTCATGAGTATCCTAATACCCTTAGAGCTGAGCACATATTATACAGTGCACAGCAAAAAGCACCTACTCTTTTGACTAGATTCAACCCTGTGCTCCCCACGGACAGTGTCATAGGGGCCTCTAGAACATTGTTCGTAGCTCATTGCACTGTGGACTGGCTCAAGAGAGAAATCCAGCAACTAGCTGGTTTTGTAGACTTCTAAACGTCATGTTTTAAGGACTAAGCACATTTCTCCCTCAATTTTGGGTACTATAAAGCCTAGAGTTCAATTGTCATCTCAGCCTTTAGTAATTGTTCATATAAGTCTTCATTTAAGCTTTTTGTTTACTAAGCTTTGAGTTTCCGCACCCTTCCCTGCCCCCACTTCCTCTTTGCTTCATCTTCCTCATTTTCATTTACTTACTCTTCCTGTCTTGTCAGCATCTTTGTAAGTCTTCTTTTTTGCACAAGACAATACAAGAAATTAATAAGGAGGCATTCAAACATTTTTTTGTGCAAAGGAGTAGTAAACACGACGCTAATTTAGCTGAGAATAATTACTTGCACACATCATATCCGCCTCTTTGTCAGCAGCAAAGCTCACCTGTCCTCTCTCTCATATTCATTTCATCCTGAAGTCTCTGTCTCTCTCTCTCTCCCCCTCTGGAGTATAATTTATAATTTTTGGATGTGGAAGTCAGGATACTTCTGGTTACATGAGACAGAACTGTTCACAAATGCATGCAGGCACATGCACATGAATACACTCATGTGCGTGCGCACACACACAAACACAAACTTTCACAGGTAAGAGTTTTATATTGCCTCTTACAAATATAAATTTTGGGAGCAAAGATTGAGCAGTGACAAGCTAGATAAAGGGGGGCTCAAACAATGCCACAGGATTCGGTGCCTCTCCATGGCTCACCTCACTTCCCTACGCCTTGCTCCAATCTCGGACAAGACCTCTCTTCAGCATGCTGAAGCCGCCAAGACAGCAGCCAGAAATCCACAGAGACCAAGCAGGCTGGGGGGGGGGGGGGTGGGGGGCGGATTGTGGATTAGCTCCAAAAGGAAAGGAGAAGTCTTACTGCATGACGGAAATGTCTTAAAACTGGGCTCATGGTGATGGTTGCACAGTTCAGTGAAGTTACTGAAAATCATCAAAGTGCATCCTTAAAAGAGTGAATTTTAGAGTTGTAAATTATACTTCAATAAGGCTGCTTAAATGAAAAAAGTTAGCAGAAATTGGGAGCTTACATCCTATCACCTCAACGCATCTCAAAGCAAAGATGATGCCTTCTACCTCAGCAGAGCCAGGAAGGACCCAGGACCAGTCCCATGGGCTCTGTTTGGTCTAGCTGTGTTCATGTCCATCTCTGGACCAATCAGCTTGGCCAGGGGGAGGGAGGACCGTTTGGACTGGACAGGCGTGGGTCACATGCCTCTCCTGGAGCCCAAAGTTGAGTTCCAGGGACAGAGAGCTAGGGAGGGACACTTCCCCAAGGAAAGTCTGGGTGCTGCTGACAGAAAAATGGAACTAGATCTTCAGTAGACAAAGCAAAAATAGCTACATACCAACACACTTTCTGCCCAAATAGGGACACAGTGCCATCCTGCTACTGTCACAGGAGGCTCCTGAGCATGTTTATTAAGACTGTAGATTCTTGGGGCACCTGGGTGGCTCAGTCGTTAAGCGTCTGCCTTCGGCTCAGGTCATGGTCCCAGGGTCCTGGGATCCAGCCCCGCGTCGGGCTCCCTGCTCGGCGGGAAGGCTGCTTCTCCCTCTCCCGCTCCCCCTGCTTGCGTTCCCTCTCTCGCTGTGTCTCTCTCTGTCAAATAAATAAATAAAATCTTAAAAAAAAAAAGACTATAGATTCTTCTAGAGCCAAAATACACAGACTGCAATGCTAGCTTGACCCCTTCCAGCTACACAAGGACAATATAATACCTAGCTCAAAGAGCTATGGGAGAAAATGGCTTGGTCCACAGAGAGCCCAGAGAGGAATGCCTGGGGCATGGCAGGCTCCCTCTGAGTGTTTGCAGTTACTCTCATGTTCTGCAGGGGAGGCTCAACTCTCCGAACACATATGGAACAGTTAGTTTTAGGAGCCTTCCCACCCCACCTGGGTCTGTGCCTTGGGGAGCTGCCCTGCAGATGGGTCGTCTGGACCCCGTGCACGTTCACTCGGAGCAAGGGAGGAGACAGCACGGCAAGAACTCAAGGTCAGGATCCGTTTCCACGTTCCTCCTGCTTTTGATGCTGTGTCTCCGGTGGTGGCCGCTTCCCCGCTGGCTTCTATCTCCACCCTCCACAGACCTCAACATCACCGGCTCTAGGAACACGAAATCCTTCGCTCCCTTTGCTGTGTATCCCTGGGCACTGGGAATATCTTTGTTCCCTGAACCCTGCCCCAGCTCAGTCAACAATCCCTTCATTCACGATGCTTCATTTGTTCTCTCTCTCTCTCTCTCTCTCTCTCGTTTCCTTTGCTCATTTGTTGTTTCTTAAGTTCCACACATGAATGAAATCATACGGTATTTGTCCTTCTCTGACTGACTTATTTCACTTAGTGTAATATACTCTAGTTCCATCCATGTTGTTGTCAATGTCATGATTTCATTCTTTTTTATGGCCGAATAAGATTCCATTGTATGTATATACCATGTCGTCTTCGTCCATCCATCCGTCTGAAACTAATATAACACTGTATGTTAACTATGCTGGAATTAAAATTACAAACTTAACAAATAAAGATGCTTCATTTGAACCACACTGGGTAAATTCTCTTTCCTGTTGGGATGCTGTTCAATACAGGAATAATCCCTCTCATGCCTGTATTATTTCGAGGCACCTTCAGCTGGCCTGAACTGTCCAAGCTCACCCCATTTACAGGGGGCCAAAGGAAGCCATTTCAGAACCAGGACATCGCGTGGCCATCATGCACATGTCATAAGGCTGATGGAGAAGGCGTGGGTCCTCCCGCGCTCCTAGGCATAGCTCTGGCCCGAGGCTTGCTGGCTGGGGCATCTGCTGGTCTAAGCCGGGGCCCCGAAGATGTCCATGGATGCAGCAGAGGGTGGATGTTAAGAGTGGGGACAATCAGGGAAGAAAGGAGAGGGTTTCAAGAAATGGAAACTTGATCAGCAACAAATAGAGCAGAGAGCCCAACTCTGGACTTGACACCCAAACTAAGGTTTGGGGTGGAGGGGTAGCCAGGGAAACCCTGGGAATATGTGAGCGGCTACATCATCTGGTGCTTTGTTTTTGTAGCTGACCCAGACTTCAGGCATGTCTAACCCTATAGACGACAGTATTAACCACTAGGCTACCTGGCTTCTGATAAGGCTCCCTGGCAACCAAACAAAACTGTATGGATAGCAGGGCACAGGAGACAAATCAGTCCTGGGCTGCTACGGACAGTTGTGCAGGTTGTGAACTGCACCAAGGCTCCTGGCCAAGAGGGCACTGGTGGAGTTGAAGTAGGCTCCATGCTCCATTTTCCAAGGCATGCCCCTGGCTAGGAACTGGGTCTTTTTGGAAAAGGGAGTATTTTCTCCTTTTTATTATGCACAGAGGAAGCAGCTTTTTCTAATTCACACAAAGCGGTCATGTATAAAGCAAGAGTTCCGGGAGCGACCTATGTACTATGGCCTACTTCCCCTTTCAAGTCCAATGGAAGTGCAGTAAGGTTGCTAGACCAGTGCTTTCTCCTACAAACACAGTGCACGCCTGAAACACGGGCCAAAACACAGAGAATTTCCTGGCGCCCACAGCCAAAGGTAAAGAGAAACTGGTAGAACAAATACCATATTTTATTTAACCCAACTTATCCAAAACATTGTGGTTTCAATGTGCAATCATCATATAAATTATCCACGAGATTTATATGTTCTTTTTTTGTAGAAAGTCTTCAAAATGCGGTGTGTATCTGACTTCCGGCACATCTCAATGCAACTAGCCCACTGCAAGGGTTCCCTGGTGCCTGGGACTCTGCAGGACTGTAGAGCAGGGTCAAGGTCACCAGCCGATGCCACGAGTGGGACCCGCGCTCTCACTTCTAATCACTGGGATTCCTGGTTTTAGAGTCCAGGCGGCCCAAAGCCACAGCCAAAGGATTAGCACCGGGAAGGAAGGAATTCATATCCGGTTTGGGTAAAAACGCTAAGTTAAAACCCAGAAGACTGAGGGGGATGTGGTTTTGGAAAGTAAAAAGGACTACTTCAAGAGGCCGGTGGCCACTGCTTCTAACAAGCCTTCATGAGCTAAGATGAACAGACAAGCGGACAAAGAAGCAGGTAATAAATGGGGGAGAAAGGAAAGAAAGCCCTTTCTTAGAGCAGAAAACCTCAGGATAAATGGAGAAGGTAGCCAGGAAGACGCACATCAGGAAAACACTGCCATCTGCAAACACCAGAGTCATAATTATTTTAGGCAAAAGTCATCAGTGGGTGAGAAAGCCAGGAGAGAACAGAGGAGTCACTAGACCTTCACCAGCCTTGTAGTATTTCCCCTCGACGCACTTACTGGCCACGGAGGGAAGCAGGGGCTTCGCGGAGGAAAAGACCTAGTGGGTGAGCGATCGTCCCGCCCAGACGGGGACGAAGGGGCAGCATGTGCCTCCTGACACGGAGAAGGACATGACCTCCCTGGTGTGGCGTCCCGCCGGCCACCGGCACGACATCTGCATCTGGCCGCAGGGGAGCCCGAGGGAGGCTGGACAGAGGGGCATTCTGGGGAGCTCCTCGCTTCCTGGTGTGGAGAGGGGCTGCAGAGGTGTGGCCCGAGGGGCTGTTCTGGGCTCACGCAGAATAAGGGATCCTAACAACTGAACGCGACACATCACCTGGGACTTTCTTTTGCTCTGGAGGCCGTTTTCGGGACAACTGGAGAAACCTAAATAAGGTCTGAAGAGCGATTATGATATTCCATCAAAGTGAACATCCTGATTTGAAGGATCCTGTGATGATGGAAGAGAATGTCTTTGTTTTTACGAAATTCAGTGGTGAAAGGGTATTACATCTTTACTATGCTCTCAAATGGTTCAGAGAAAAACGTGGGTTGTTATGTATCTATTATATATATGTATGCACATTTATAGGCACATGCATATGCAGGGGATGTGAAAAGATAAAGCAAAAATGGTAAAATGTTATCGTTTGGACATCAGCGATGGAGAATCTGGGCTCATGGACTGATACCCATGAATCTGCTGGATTCCATGTATTGTTCTTACAACTTTTCTTAAATCTGGAATTGTGTCAAAATAAAAGTCTTTCCCTTTTTTTTTTTTTTTTGGACAAATGTCAAAGGCAGGAATATTGAGGAGCTGAAGAGAAGAGCTGTTCTGTTCAGGACAGAGGAAAGGAAAGGAAAGGATGCAAGAGAAACCAGACAGGCTGGATCAACAGGGTGGGTGACCCACGGGAGGCGGGATTGGACAGGTGTGGCCCCCAGGTGTCTGGCTTGGCTAACCGGGGAATGTCATTATCTGGGGTGGGAGGAGGGTCTGCTGAGCATTTGGACGATGCTGGAGAGGTCATCGACCCAGGTGGGGCATGTCAAAGGGGGCTGTTGTGAATTCATACATCATTCTCCAGCCCTTTTGGGTCACAAAGATGGGGACTGCCACCAGATCAAGCTGCCAAAAACAACCCACCAGCAAAGGCAGCTTTCTCCCCTAAAGATGGCCATTTTGCATCACGAGCATAGTACCGACAGCTCATGTACGTCGTATGTGCTGGAAACACTACTCAGGGGCTGGTCCCAAGAATGGACAGCTTTGGAGTCCTCTGCTCCTGACACAGACCAACGTGCTCGGCAAAACCCTCAGGAATCGGTCTTGGAGGCCTCCACTCCCATTTATTTACCTTCTAATCCCTGGTCACAATGGTGGCCCTTCTGTGGGGCCCAGGGATTTACTTTCCCATGCCCCTGGGCCTTTGTACGTTCTGTTTTCAGGCTAGAATGCTCATCCCATGGCCAGTTCATTCATTTTATTCTAGTGTCAGCTCAAATGTCACCTCTGCAGAAAGCCCCTCTCTGACCCCACTGTTTAGGGAGCTTCAAACCCACACCCCTTCCCATTTGGTTTCCTTTCCATTGTGTATGCCTCTCTGAGTTCGCCTTGATCATTGATGCACTTGCTTACTTTCCAAAAAGTGTCTTAAAGTCCATCTATTGCACTTGCCAAATGTCACAGGTAAGGATTTGAGACCGCCTCACGGCACCCCCGGGATGCTCCCACTTTCTCCTGCTGCCTGTCCCTTACACCAGCTCAAGCTCAACCAACAGAAGGGAGAGAAGGGCTACTTCCCTGTCCCATTTACCAGGACGTCAGACAGCGGCCAGAGATCCAGGAAAGCATCAGAGCTCTGCGATCCCGGGGTACGAGGAGCCCTGTCCGGCTGGGAAGCTGGAATGTCACTGGAGGGAATGCATATTCTGGGGAATACCCTGGTGCCTTTTTTTAAAACCCCACCCCACAGGACCTGCCAAGGGGAGTAAGCAAGTTTGTGCGGTAAACTTGTCCACACTGGGAAAACTGCATCAAACAGCCCCATTCCTTCCAAGACTGGCACATGGGGAGGTCGCCTGGGAGCAGACACAGGCGGGGAAAGCAAAGCCCAAGGATCAGGGGTCCGCACTGTGAGGAGAAGTGTATGGAGACGAGGAACGGCGTCCTGGGAGGAGGGGGGGCCAGGCACCTCGCCTCCTAGGCACACATCTTGTCTCTGTGCGCGGGGCAAAGGGAAGCCTATTCACAGCGTCTTCCCAAACACCATCCCTGCAACAAAGCGGGCAATGTGTTTCATCCTGGCCCTCGGATCCAGCTGAGTTTAGAGCAGTGGGTGGCTTTCAAACCTAACATTTGATCAAAATGAAAAAGTGCCCCTTCCTTTCACCCCGTGACAAGCCTTGGCGTATAAATCACAGCCTTCCCGGGGAGGGCTCCTCGGAACACAGTCCCCCGGGGGAGCCTGGCCCCCTCTGTCCCATCTGGACAAAGGGGGCTGAGGCTTCCCAGGGGGCCCAGGGGCTTTTTAAAGGCCCCTTGTAAAAACTCAGACACCATTCCAGCACAACCACAACGGAGGGGGCGGGGAGGGAAGCCATCCTCCTAGGAGATTTGCATTTTATTTGGTTTTAGAGCTCAATGGAACTCACCCCCTACCCCCCACCCCCACCCCCACCCCCGCTAAAACTGTGCTCCGAAATCCAATGCTAAAATCAGGCGACGGGCAGAAATTTCTAGGCTTCAGAGATTTCTAGGATTTGGACTCTAAGAAAAAGGAATTGAGAAGTGTGCATCTGGTTGGCAAAAAAAAAAAAAAAGAAAGGGGAGGTTGAGATTTTAAATGAGTCAAGCCGCTTATCACTTAATAGTAAAAATGTTATGTTGGTAAATTAATAACAGCGGCAACAGTGAAATTGTAGAGTATAAGATATGGTAGCACAGTAAGAGTGACAGCAGCAGCAATGGGCAGGAATTTCACCCAGTATTCCCATAAAGCGCGGGGAACGTACCACAGCGGTCTCCTTAATCCTCTCTCCCAGCTTTATTGAGCTCTAATTGACATATCACATTGTATATGTTTAAGGCATACAATGTGACAATTTCACACACAGGTCCTTTCAAATGATAACCATATTAAGGTTAGTTAACATATGCATTGCCTCAAAGAGGTGCCTTTTTAAAAAAAATTTGGGGTGGAGGGGGGATAAGAACTTTAAAGACCGCCTCTCTTAGCATGGGATAGAGTGTTGTTAAGTACGGTCACGATGCTGAAGGCTACATTCCCCAGGATTTACTCATCTAATCGCCCGTAGCCTGTGTCCTTTGGCCAACATCTCCTCCCTTGCTCTGCCCCAACCCCTGATAACCACCCCACTGTTCTCCCTCTCTAGGGAGTTCGATGCTTTAGGATTCCACATATAAGTGAGCTCATATGGTGTTTGCCTTTCTCTGAATGACTTCTGTCACTCAGCATAATGCCCTCCAGGTCCATCCATGTTGCGAACGGCTAAAAAATAGGCCATTGTGCACAGATACCGTGGCTTCTCTATCCATTCATCTCTTGGTGGACACTTGGGTTGTTTCTGTGTCTTGGCCATTGTCAATACTTCTGTGGTGAACATGGGGGTGCAGATATCTCTTAGAGATCATGAGTTCATGTCCTACGGAATTGATCTGAAGGAAAGGAATCTTGATCCTTTAATTAACCCTGCGTGTGGGCACTGGGCTCATTCCACGGAGCAAAGGGGTCACAGGCACTTACTTGTCCACCCGAGGGGCAGACCCGAGACAGGCGCCCACTGGTGTGACTCCACATGGACTGCCCCCACCCTACCCCCAGAGTCCCCACCTTAGAAAGATCACCGGGTGTCCTCTACCTCCCTGTCTCAGCATCAAAGCCCTCAGGGGGCTCATTTTAACGTGAGAACTTGCCAGTTCTTGAACCCCACTGTAAACAGTTGCAGGCTTTGGGCTTTCTTTTGAAAAGTGCATGTTATGGAAAAAACAAACAAACAAACATATTCCCTCTGCCTTTTAACAAAGTGCAGGTTTTAATTAAGACTATGTGCTCACTTTTAGAACAGAGAATGCCACAAATCTTATTTTCAGTGAAAAAAACGGCAACTTGACTTCTTCCTACAAGACTGAATGATGGTGCTATAAACATATTTTTATGTCTGACTTTTCGCAGCTCCATCATAAAGCACGACTTTTTAGGGGTGTTTGTTTGTTTTTTGCAAAGGCTTAGACTGTTCCATCGATTTTACTAAAACCCTCTCTTGAGACTTCAACCCTTGCCTTTCCGTGTCCTTGTCTTCAGTTATGAGCGGGCAGAGCCCCCCAGGCCTCCCCGGGCTTGTTCGCACGGGTTCTGCACGGGCTGGGAGCAGCTCACCTGCACAGTCACTTCCAAGGACTTCAGGAAACCCTGCACCTTCTCAGATTTTCCGATTCACTTTGGAAAACACTGCAACTGCTTTGCATCATGAGGGGGGATGTTTCCGGCACTCCCCAAGTAGAGCAGGGGCAAGAAAACGCTCTCACCACATGACAGGTGGGACACTCACCTCGCCTCTTAACTAGTCACATGCTGAATGACACTCTCCTGTGGAGGCTGTCACCTGGTCACAGTCCCGTGACGGGCAATCCGACCAGGACAGGGGACCGCTCAGACGCCACGTGACAAGCCGCAAGGACCCGTGGGTGGTGAGGACCACCGGCACCATGCCTCCAGAACGCATTCACTCTCTTTCCTGGGATGTCAGGGACATCTTGCTCACTGTCTATTGTGACGTCTTCATATTTTGGGGGAGGCCCCGGGGCCGGTGCGGAGCTGAGCCAGGAGCCGCTGCTCACCCCACGTGGCCATCTCACAGGTGAGAGTCAGATGCAGGTGAGAGCATCCGGGGGGGGCGGCCTGTCGGGTCTAGAGCCAGGGGCCCCTCCCTGGAGGATGCGGCAGACCGCCCCCCCTTCCTCATCTTCCTTCACTCTGATCAACGGGTTGCCCACGTTTTCAATCTGCTGAGGCTGCATGGTCTTGGAGTTTCAAACGTTTCTCTGATTCCCATCTGTCTCCTAATGGGAAAGCAGGCGACCTCCCGTTCCTAAAGAAACCCGCTCCGGAGTCACGGGCACCAAGAAGCCTGGCAGATGCATGACAAGCGCCTTTGTCAGTGAGTCCTTTGGAGAGCGGAGTCCCCCGGAATTAGAAGCACGTGGCCTCCATCTCCGGCCACAGGCACAGGGGCGCACAAAAATGTAAAAGAAAAAGCACTTGGGAGAACTACATGTCAGTCTCTGGCGAGCCCGAGGCACCCGGAAGCAGTTCAAGCTGTTGCCCATCATGCACCAGAGTCACCAGGCGCTTTCTGCTCCCAATTACTTGATGTTGCAAGACCACCGATGGAGACATTTGTTATTTGGGGAAGCCCTGACTTCAGAAGGTCTGTTCTTGCTGAGGGTGAGGTGATGCCGGGGACCAGGCAGGCGCCCTCGGAATGCCCTGGCACCTGCTCATGGGAGTGTGGGAGATTCCCCACACAGACGCCCAGGCATCCTGGCCAAGCGCATGGGCCGTGCACACAGCAGTCCTTGCAACTTGTCTCCTTCCTGACGAACACCCCAGAAGTTCGGTCACACCAGCCCTCTCTCTGCTTCAAAGTGATACAGGTTTTAAGACGGAGGAAGCTTCCTGTCCCACCTTGCCCGACACTTTGGGAGACAGAGGAGGGAACTCAGGCCCACCAAGGCGAGGTAAGTGTCATGAGGACAAGCAGGCTCAGACTCGGGTACACGATGTCCCCTCTGCCCTCGTTCTGCACCTTGGGCTTCGTAAAGTGCAGGTTTCTGGGTCCCTAAAACCTTGAATGGGGCCAAGCACCTAGCAGGGGCTCATCCTATGTGTGCTGAATGAGTGAATGGCATCAGCAGTCATCCAGGAAGTATGCTGAGCTAGAGTCCTGGCTTGCAAGCAATGGCGAACAACCTTGGCTCATGCACACAGAGAAAGGATTGACCTGGCACCCTCGGGACTAGGGTGCACCTGGAGGATTGTCAGGAATGTGCCAGAAGTAGGCATGAAACAAAACGGCAGAGGGGGGCTCCTGTAAGCTAAAGGCTTGCATTAGTTGAGTGTCTTTTCGGGGGATCACCCCCGAGCTAATCAGCTCCCAAGGCTTGCTAAAGATTCCCACGCCCCGAAGAGAACATCCCATTGACTTATCTCTTCACACCATTCACTGCAGCCAAGTAAGTCACTCCGTACTGTCCCAGTCCAGGCCTGTGATGTGGGCTCGCCTTGGAGTCAGCAGTGAGGCCAGCTTCTCGAGACGACACGGGCGAGCATGGGGGACAGTCCCTCGGGAACGTAAGGGAGTGACCACGAGCCATCGAAAGGAAGGACAACTAAATAAAATGAGGAACCCAGTTCTTCAGTGTCACCAGCCACATCTCAAGCGTCAGGCAGCCACAGCAGAGAGCGGTCCCAGGACAGTCCCCCATCACAGAAAGCTCAGTTGGACAGCACAGCAAAGCACCAGCAATTTCAGGTGCCTGCCATTATTCTCTGCTATACTGCCTGGTGTGGGGGTGTGCACGGGCACACGCATGCGTCCGTGTGTGGCAAGCATCAGTCTAAAATGGCTATTACAGATTGATCCACATCTGATTCTTCTATTAGACTCGGAGATCACCAAGAACAGGCACATCATTGCTCTTATGACCGCGGTGTATTTGGTGCTGAGCAGAGGTGAGCCCCGTGCAGACACTCAGTCGATACCAGTCAGACAGAGATAGGAGTGACATCCAAACCTGCTGCAATGATTATCATCTCCTTGCAATTCAACAGAAATTACCAAAAAATTAAATCATCCTTTATCACCAGTCCTCTTGGGTTCTAAATTGATATTTTGCCTTCTCTGCTATAAACCATCCCTCTCATTAGCTTGCTTCCAATTAATTTTATCTCGCTTATAAAGACTAATTAGCCACTATCTTTAAGTTAGCACCAATCCAGGTCCTGTCGAGTGGTGTCTATTTGATGAGCAATCCTCACACGACCACCCAAAAGCACGAGGTGTTCTTGAGGTGCTGGAGGTCTGCCTGGCTGCCACGTGGAAGGTGCTGGAGATGACATGTCATGGGGGGGGCGGTCTGCAAGATGAAAACACCCTCAGAAAACCCCAACAGAAGTACGAATCTTGGCCATTATTTACTTTTTAGAATAGGGTCAGGGGAAAGTTGCATTCAGAAGGAGCAGGTGGCTTTGCTTCTCATGTAGCAATAGAAAATGACAAGCAGAAGGTCTTACGAGCTCTTCAAAAAGACCCAGAGGTAGAAGGACATCGTGGTTAGGGGTGAGCTTAGACCCTGCCCCCGTGGTGCCTCTGAGAACTCGCGTGCATCCTGGAGCCTTTCTGAACCTCAGTTTTGTCATCTGAGAAATGGGAACGCTGTTACGCCCCTTGCTGTGGGCGGGATGCGATGGGCTGAGGCACCGTAGAGCCTCCAACCCAGCAACCGGCCACGTAAACACTTGCCACGTGCTTGTTGTGGCCACGTCCGTGGCTTGTACCAGTTCCTGTGTTCTCGTCCTGTGTTGGCTGGAAGGATTGGGAATGAACTCAAGTATCATCGATGTGCAAGTCGGTTTTCTTACCCCACATCTCAAAAGGCTTTGTGCATAACTCAAGCTTGTAATGTGTGCTTCCCTGATGCTCCTCGGGAAGGTTCATGGCATGAGTCCAATACAAAGTCCCTCTGAGTGTGCCCTGAAGGGCTCTGGGGTCCTGGGGGGTCCCGGGGACTTGCTGAGCCCTCACCCCAAGGCACAGGCTCTTGTCTCCTGGCGCTGGGGGCTACATGACCAGTCCCAGACCCTGTTCCAGTGTCCTGGGTGGTGAAGACATATATCCCTACCCTCACACCTGGGACTGACTCAACGAGATGCTCTCACACACACACACACACACAATTTTAAAAGCAGTCACAATATTCTTCTGGTATCATTTCATAGCACTCACGACCTGTGTTTTCCATGAAAAAAAATCCACTTCTTACAATAGAGAATGTGAAACAGAACAGCAATTGGTTCTGCTTCTGAAGAACGCTCATCAGTGTAGAAGGCATGCCATCCACGGGCTCTTCTCCAACGATGCTGAGCTGGGTAAGCAGATTTTAAAGTTTTCAAGTAGCACGCTAGGGATATGTCCAATGCTTGGTTCCTCACAAAAGAGATTCTGTAAACCTCCTTTCTCTGCGTCGTTGTGACCCGGGGCCACAGCATTCCTTCCACCATCCTTCATCGTGCTGTAAATTCTCCACCCTCCCACCCTTGTGAAAACCCGTCCCCAGGAGGGGAGCCTGCCCGCTCCGGGCCTCTCCGCCCTGGGGTGCAGACCTGGCTGCTGAGCTCCCAGGAACCTGATTTGCTCGCAAGAATCATTCGTGCACGTGCCGACCCGAGACCCTGAGAAGCAGCAGGGATGCTGAGGCATGAGTCCCGCCCACGGAGCACAGGGCGGCCCCTGGGCTGGCAGTCGCTGTGTGCCATCCGGCGCCCTGCAGCTCCCCAAGGGGACCTGAGCTGGGGAGGGGAGGTAGAGGGAGAGCACAGGAAATACACAGCTGCACAGGCCTCAAGCCACCGTGGCCCTGGAGGCAGGCATCTTCTAGATCTCTCTTAACTGAGCAATCTGAGCCCGTGGGAAGAGAGAACACACGTGGGTACTGGGAGTGACGGCGCTGGTGGGGGAGCATCCTGGGGTGGCCGCCGCCAGGGTCAGCTGGTGCTGTTGGTAAGAAAGCATGAGCTGCATCCACACGGGCACAGTGGGGGTCCTGCAACCGCGGCCAGGACGGCGGGCCCCAGGGTGCGGCGGGCGATGGGTCTGCGCTCTGCCCCAGAGGAACTCAAGTCCCCTTCTCACAGCCCCGTGTCCAAGTTGGATGCATGGACCGCAAATATCTCTTCCATTTGAGGGAGGGGCATACTGGTATTCTATGCAACTCACTGGGTCTCTCAGTTAACGTATGGAGATGCTTAAGGGGTGCGTGCATGTGCGTGTGTGTGTGTGTGTGCGTGTGTGTGTGTGTGTTGCACATGTGTAGGGTGGGAGGAGACAGAGAGAGGGAGAGAGATGGAGGAGAGGGCTTTTATATAAACTTTAAATATAAATGAGATTTCTATCTCTTATATTTATCTCGGGTGAGTTGTAGGATCCATCCCTATCTTAGCTGGAAACAAGCACATTTTTAGTGGAAAAACAAAAGCAGCATCCCCAGAAAGGCATACCGCCGAGCTGACAAGACTCATCACAAGGCCGGTCATGGCGTGGGGTCTCCCGAGTGGGCAGAAGGCTGTAATATTAACACACGGTTCGTTACAACCGAATTGGAGGCTGGTTATTCAGCGCTCCAGAAATTAGGGATGGTCAGCAGGAACCTGATTTTCCCATGAAAGCAGGAAGCATCCTGTTCAACGCTGGAAAATCACTAATGATCATGCTGGAGCCATTTGAATGCACAGACCCCCACCTCCGGCTGTCCATTGTAACTCTGTCCTCTCTGGGTGGACACATCCTCTGCTCTCGGGAGCCAATGGCCGTCAGAAGTCACTGGCCTCCTCCTAACTACACAGGCAAGAAAGCAACTACGGTCCACGGGTATGTTTCCGGGGGTGCGCGGGTATGCATACAGTGGGGTCACTGGATGCTGTTCGCGAAGATGCTACTGTCCAGGGAAGGGAACGGTTTAGGGTGTTGTTTGTGCTGCCACCGCTTGGCACAGTGACTGTGTGCCCGGGGGAGCGCCGAGGTAGACAATCTGCATTGTATTCACTCGCTGGGTGTCGGGTCCCCCCGGCTTCATTCCACACCAGCCTCCCCTGCTGCGTGGTCCTTCTAGTCTTTCAAGACAGTTTTTGATGAACTTCATTCAACGTGGCCCTGAAATACAAGCTAACTATTTCTTCGGGAGCTCCATGTGAGAGAAAGCTATCAATCCCAAGAGTAGAGGAAAAAGCAATTCAAATTTTCAAGCCCTAAAGGTTTTCAAGGGGAATTCGTGTATGCTATCACTCACTTCCTTACCCACTCTCCCAACACGGATCTATCTGTTGAGTACCTGCTGGATTCCTGGCCTGCTCTGGGGGCCGAGGCTACAGTGGAGGATGAAACAGACAGAGTACCTCCCCGGGCAGAGATGACCTGCTTAGGGGAGAAAACAAACACGAAGCAAGATAAAGTAAATAAAATATACAGCAGATGAGCTGGAGACAAGGCAGAAAGGAGAAAGGCATCTGGGAAGACAGTTTTAAACACAGTGCCCTTGGGAAGTCTCACTGAGCAGATGGGATTTAAGTAACACTCCAGAAGAGGCAAAATAGAGCACACAGAGTCTTGTGGGCAATGGAGAGAGCACGTGCAAAGGGCCTGAGGTAGGAGCTTGCCTGGAGCATTTGAGGACTACCCAGGAGGCCAGGGAGGAGGAGGTGAGGGGTTAAGGAGAAGAGTCTGTGTGGAGGGAGGTGTGGATCACGCTTTGGAAGTGACTGTAAGGACCACAGAGAGTGTCGGGCAGGGAGGTGGCAGGGCTGACCTGGGATAGAAGAGGATCACTCGGGTTGCATGTGGAGTGAACGGAAGTAAGTGTAGGAGCAGGAGACCAGTCTGGAGGCTCTTGCAACTGTCCAGGTGAGAGACCATGGTGGTTTCGCTGCTGCACTGACCTCCCCCAGGACCACGAAAAGTTAGCCTCCCAGGAGGTGCAACACCATGGGCCATCCATCACGGTCACCACAGGCTACAGCCCCATTGGGCCACCTCTCTCCTTTGCAGGCCGCCTACACTTGTACAAAACCTCATCAGAGCATCCAACTTTTTAAGACCTTGATGTGTGAAACGCCCAGCTCCATGCAGGTAGCTCAGAATAACGACGTGTTCACCATAAAGGAAAAGCGGGTCGTGGGCAATAACGACGTCACTGTCCCAGCACGTGTCTCCCGTAGCCTCACTTAATCCTCGGACTGGCCCTAGGCAAGCCTGGGGAGCTCGAACCACCCAGCCCCGGTCCTGGAGTCGAGCAGAGGCAGGGCGCAAAGCTGGGGGGCCCACTGTATGCTCTGCAGGAAGGCAAGTTCCATCCTTCAGGGGCACCATTCACCCAGTGACAGCCCCAGGGGGAGGAGGGACTGAGGAAAGGAAGAACCTTAACTTGCACGACTTTCTTTGGGGCTGCCCTCTGTTGCCATGCCCTGGGCTTTGTCCTGGAGCAGACACCATGGGCAGAGCTGCCAGGAGAGACAGAGGGCCAGGGCCTTGGGTGGCAGCTGGGGGGCACCTCCGTCCCCCTCCAAGCCTGGCTCCGGGAAACCTTGCAGCCACCATGTTGTGGGGCCCGTCTCCTTGGAACATGGAGAATCACGTGTCTCATCACATTTCCCTTTTCACTTGGGCTGCTAGGAAACCTCTTACTAAAACACATTAAAAAGTGAGTGGAATGATTCAACCACTTCCTAGACCATAGAGCAGGATACTCCATGAGGTCCAAGAGCGCTTCTACCTTTCAAAAAGGTTACTGGGAACAGGATGGAGTTACTTTTTATCTAAAGAGTAAGAAAGTAGCTCCCTCTCAAGTCCTTAAGCATATACGTACACAACCCGCTAGACTGCCCTGAAGCTTCTCCGGCTACCACCTGGCATCATCTGTCACCCTAAGTTTCTCCCTGGGGACAGCACAGGGACCCTGCTTACTTTGCACTATAAACAAGAGGTCCAGACCCTCCCAAGACTGCAAAGAATGCTGCCCTCCATCAACACCCCTCAACCATTGACACCGGCCGGCCAGAGCTGACCTGCCATGCACACGATGGGGGGACGCTCCCTGCCCACCGATGGAAACCATCTCTAGGCAGGAGGAACCCCGGGGCCGAGGGGACCAGCAGCGGGCAGGAGAACCCCATCTCTGCCATCCCTGGGGAGGATCCAAGCAGGATGGAACCAGACCCACCTGCTCTGGAGAGGAGCCTTGGCTCGTGGAGTATAATCAGATGCAAAGGCTTCTCAACACTTAGCAGGCTCCAGGGAACAGAAGGAAGGAGGGAATGGCAGCTGGTGATCAAACTCTTCGAGAGTGAGGAGTGCCACTGCAGCCCGGGCATCTGCCCCGAGCAGGGCCTCAGCTCCTTTCCCCTGCTTCACGCAGGTCTGGGGGAGCCTCTACCTTATGCCATCAAGGTGACTCACTCCTGGCCGAATACCGCCACTCCGGGGTAGCTGGAAAGGTCTTCTGACAAAGAACTGAGCACTAAAGGATCCTTTCATTTTCTTTCTTCTTACCAAACAACCTCAAAGAAGTGTCGTCAGGTGAACTTTTTTTTTTTTTTTAATTTTTTATTGTCAGGCGAACTTCTAATAAGGGGAACAGTGTTGACTGTGGTACTGCGATCCGAGAGAGACAAAATATAATATATATGTATCAGTTAGGATAACTCGAAGCACCAGTTGTTCATAAAGTAGATAGACATTTATTTCTTTCTCACTTAAGTCCCAAGAAGAGAAGTAGTCCAGGGCTGGTTGGATAATGCCATTGTGTAAGAGACCCTGGAACTCACATGACCTTCTCTGTGATGTCTACCTCATGGCCCAAGATGGCTGCACAGTTCTAGCCATCGTGTCTACCTTCTAGTCAGCAGCAAGAAGAAAAGAGGAGAAGCCTGCTCGAGTCCTTTCTTTTTTTTTTAAAAAAGATTTTATTTATTTATTTGAGAGAGAGAGAGAATGAGAGATAGAAAGCATGAGAGGGAAGAGGGTCAGAGGGAGAAGCAGACTCCCTGCTGAGCAGGGAGCCCGATGCGGGACTCGATCCCGGGACTCCAGGATCATGACCTGAGCCGAAGGCAGTCGCTTAACCAACTGAGCCACCCAGGCGCCCCAGCTCGAGTCCTTTCAAAGAAATGTCTTAAAAGGTGCACACTCGGGGCACCTGGGTGGCTCAGCTGGTTAAGCGTCCAACTTGGTAACAGCTCAGGTCATGATCTCGGGGTCCTGGGATTGAGACCCACGTCAGGCTATGAGCTTAGCACAGAGACTGCTTAGGATTCTCTCTCCCTCTCCCCACCACTCCAGCTGGTGCACGCATGCTCTCTCTTTTTCTCTGTCAAATAGAGAAATAAATAAATCTTTTTTTAAAGGTGCACACTCCACGTCCATTTATATCTTGTTCTATAAATTAGTTAGGTCCACCAAGCTTGGGGTGGGGGGCTGGTGAGTAATGTCTTTTTTCCTAAACTACGCATGTTTGCCTGAGTCCAAAATATGTGGGTGACATCAGGCTGAAATACTCTGAAGTCCTTTGGACTAAAATAAAACACCTTAGGGGGTAAATGGCTGGTAATGACAGTCATTTCTCTTTTACATCAACAGACTACTTCTGTCTCCCTTTATGACTCCAAATTAAAATACTCACGGAGAATTCTCCTGACCACCAGTAAAGAGAACAAAAGTGGTCAGACTGCCTTTCCATCCTAAAGCTCCGGGAAACAAATGAAAAGCGACACTGAATCGGGTCAAGAGCTTCACCAGGGGAGACCTAGAGAGAGAGTCCAGGGAAGCGAGATCTCGAGAGGCACACTTCGTCTGGTGCTCCCAGAACCCCCTTCCGGCACACACAGTTAATAGTCTGGCTCAGCGAGGAATGCAGTCACAGCCAAAATCCCAGACGAACGGATTCACTCATTCCTTTAACATCCTAGGTCCCTGCTTTGTCTATTCATGCCCCCGCCTTTTTTCCCTACTACGCCATTTACATTCCTTATTGACTCCTAACAGCTCTTTATATAGCAAGAATAAAACGCGTCTGTCATCCTGTTGAAATCAACGTCAGCTTTCATAGAATAACGGGTCTTTAGGAACTCAGAATGAAGAGGGTTTTCAAGCTGTTGAACAGAATTAGGCAGAAAACTCTTTTGACCTACAGAGTTGAGATGATTTCTGGACCAGGCACACGTGAGAAAACCAAACACACTTTCTGGGTGAACTCCCCTCTTGACCAAAGTTCTTATATTGTTAAGACTCCAGTGCTCCCAAACTCTGAAGACCTTTGGCGCATCCCCATACTTCCAACAGAGTGACTCTCTCAAGGAAAAAGCAGACAAAGGAAGAGCCGCTGAAAGTCATCGGAAGAAGCCACTGGCGCCTTGCACGGATGTGGGAAGGTATGTGGAAGACGCCCGTAAACTCGAGAGAAAGGTTCAAATCATCATCTTCTTTCTCCTCCTTCTTTTTTTTTCTCCTCTTTGCTTTCCAACCATCTGCACAAAGACCAGCACCCGTGATCATGTTTTTTACGGTAGAAACAGGGAGAGGGAGTTGCTCGGATCATCCTCCAGAGGGGACCTGCTTGGACACAGTTCTGCCAAGACCCGGCGCGTGGAGACCCTGAGCCACATCCCTGGGCTGCCCAGCAGTTGTTTGCAATGGAAGAAAGACATGACAATTTCCCTCCGCCCTGGCTTGGGGTCCACGTTCTGAAGGGCTGCCTTCTCGGAGGCCCAGAGCACAAGGCCACACTGCCCCAGTTTCTTTGGAAGTACTGGCGTTTGCCGCTGAGGAGCGGAGAGACCCACAGTGGAGCTCACGGGACGAAGACCCCCTCTCTGCCACCCCATCTTTGTGGGAAGACAATAAATAACAGCAGGATCACAGTCCCCAATGTCGGGGACCACCCGAGGTCCCCCTGCATGTGGTGGTCACTTTCCTTTCATCCTCCCTCGACCGTGGGAGGGGGAGAAAAGGGGCCTCTCAGCCTGACCCCAGCAGGACAGGTGCCTCCCGTGAACCTGAGCAGCTCGGAACCAGACCCTTGGATATACAAGTGAGATGAAATCAGGGACCCCTCCTCGCTCTGACCTTACCCGGGCATCTCTGGATGACCCAGCAAAGGCAAGATTAGATCTAGAGAGGCAGACCTCCACCCCCTGGGCTGACACCCAGCCCTGGCAGATGTACTTAAAAGGAGAAACCTCTGTAACTTGAGCCCCTCTGCCTCTGAGAGCTGGAAGTCTCCCCGCACACAGACCACATGCCTGCAGGGGAGGCTGACCTCCAGTGCTTTGAAGGGGGGCACCTCCCCCAACACAGACACACAGTCAAACACGGCTCAGAAAAAAACACGCAGAGGGGAAGGGGAGAGGCTAGAAGCCCAGATGTGAAAATCCAGACAACCCGAGAGGGGCGCTCAGAGAGCCATGGAAGATCCTTAAATGCTTTAATTTAAGTCCTCCTTAAGGATCTCTTGCTAATCATTTAAGCCAACCCACATCTTTACAGAATCCAGCGAATCACTCAAAGCCCTTGGTGCAGGGCACTTCTAAGTGGAGACGACCCTCGCCTCCTCCCCTGACATCATGTGAGAGGGATCGGGAAACAGTTAATAAATCTTAAGACCCTGGGATGGATTTCATCTTTTGTGCAGAAAAAAAGGGAAAAAAATATCTGTATATATAATCTCAAGAAGGAAACTAAGAGCGGTATCTAAGTGCAGTCAGCTAAAGCCAGGGGCAGCCAAAGCTTTGGCAGGGGCGGAGGGGTGCGTGGAGTCCGCTCGCTTTCAAGAGCTTCCCCCCGCCCCTTCCCTCCATCCATCTACCAAGCGATATTTACTGGATGTCCACCACATGCATTTTTAGGTTTATGGAAACATCAGGGGGAAAGTAAGAGAAGTCCTATGTATCTCCTGTCTCCTTACACACACACACACACACACACACACACACACACACACGCACGCATACACGCATGCACGCACACAAATTTCCCTATTATTAGCTTTTTCATCAGTGGGGTACCTGTGTTACAACTGATAAGCCATATGGATGCATCACTACTAAAGTCCACTGTTTGCCTTGGGCTCATTCCTGGTGCTGCATAGACCTGTAGGTTTCGTCAAATGCATCATGTCATGTAGCCACCATTCCAGTGTCCTACAGAATAGTCTTCTGCCCTGAAAGTCCTCTGTGATGCACCTGCTCCCCCCTCCCCCATCCTTCCCAGCCCCCAACAACCACTGGTCTTTCCACCACCTCCACAGTTGTGCCTTTTCCAGAATGTCCTAGAGTTGGAATCACACAGAATGCAGCCTTCCCAGAGTGGGTGCTCTCGCTTACTAATATGCACTTAAGCTTCCTTTCTGTCTTTTCAAGGCTTGACAGCTCATTTCTTTTTATCACTGAATAATATTCCATTGTCTGGATGGAGCATGGTTTGTTTATCCATTCACTCGCTGAAGGACATCTTGGTTGCTTCCAAGTTTTGACAATTACCAATAACATTGCCATAAACATTTGGGTGCAAGTTTTTGTGTGGACACACCTTTTCAGCTCCCTTGGGTAAATACCAAGGAACACGATTGCAGAATAAGACGATAAGCCTATATTTTGCCTTGCAGGAAACCACCAAGCTGTCTTCCCAAGCGGCTGCACCATTTTGCGCTCCCACCAGGCACGAGTGGGCACTCCTACTGCTCCAAGTCCTCGCCTGCCCTGGGCATAGTCGGTGTTCGGAATCGGAGCCCTCCCATAGGTGTGCAGACGTCACAGGCTGCAGTGTTAACCCGGATGACTTCTGGGAAGGTGACAGTGAACAGACACTTGATGAGCATGAAGGAGGAAGCCGTGCAGACGTGGAAACATCTAATTCTGCGGACTGGTGACTGCCTTCTTTGTATGTAAGTTGGGTAAAGTGGAACTGTTGCATCTCTGGAGTGCAGGGAGGATATGACCATCACACTGGAAACACACAGCATGCCTAGATTGCCGTGAAGGAACCATGCCTCCCAAACCTGGGATTGCTAGCCTGGGACCCTTCTGGGGGAAAGCCAGTGATGGGTCGCACTGCTGGTCCCTCCGGGTTTACCACTGTCCTGTCAAGAGCCAACCTGCATTCCTATCCACAGGCTTCTGGGGACACACCTTACTTCCTTCCACACAAGTGCCAGTCGTGAACTCTGCGGTCACAGTGGATCTCAGCAGATCAGGGCTGTCACCATAAATTTCCTCTCTAAGCAGCTTTATCTTTTATTTTCCTCTCCAAATTTTTACCCAAGAAACGCTCCCTCTGGAACTTTGGGCCACTGCTAGTACACCCTAAGAAGACCTCAGCTCTCTGGACCGGCACATTGTGAAATCAACTGCCTCTACCCAGAAGCTGGTCCCAGCCCAAAACAGGCAAAAGAGACAAGAAGTCCGAGCATCCAAAATTTCTCCTTAACGAGCATCAGGCTTGATTTCTGAAGGAAACACCTAGGAAGAGAGGTCCAGTCTTTCTTCATTCCTACTTTCCTCAAGCCTTTCTCCCTGGCTCGGTCATTTGTCTTTTCATGGGCAAAATCAAAATGGGGTGGTTAGGACTGAAAAAGCTGGGATGCCCGTGAGCCTCCCTAAGGACGGGGGTAGGAAGTAATAAATACCAGCAGAAGGGGTTGGAAAAGCAGACAGTGACTCAGATGCTCACAAATCCAAGTGGTGTGAGGTCATTCCTTACAAAGAGAAACAGATCTGCCACCCTCGACGGGTTTTAATAAGAGGACCCCACTATTAGAACTAGCCCCAAATGAATTAACGATCCTCATCTTCTGGGGCAGCTGTGAGAGAAGCCTGTGTCTCGCGTGTGTGGAGACTGAAGCATGAACCTCCCTGAGTCAGAATGCACACGTCCCTGTGACCCCAGTGACTCCGCCCGTGCACGAGTGCCGCCTCCCCTTGGCCGTGATCTAAACGTGCCAGCCCGACCGGCTGCTCGGGTCCCTGGTCTAACGCGTGAAAGAGAAAACACTTGAACAAATCAGTCATACTGCTTTCGAGAACTTCTCCAGGCAGCAGGTAAAAATCGAAGGCAAGAAAATGCAGGTGGGAAGCCTGCACCAGAGCGCAAGGAGTTCAAAGCAGAGACAAGGAGTAGGAAGCTGGGGATCCTGCGCAGGCTCCTGAGTTCCTGGTTATTTCAGGAGCCATGCAGCTGACCCTCCCTGGGGTGCTCCAATCTTTAGTCTCACATGTTTGTGAACTGGGATTAAAAAAAACAAAAAAGCAAAAAAAAAAAAAAAAAAAAACTACCTTCAAGTTAATGCATCCATTTCGAGAGCTCCACAAGGAAAGAATTAAGCAGACAGGAAATCATCCAAACATGAGGATAAAAAGTCGGACAGAGAGCTTTTGAAATATGAGAAGGGGTGCAGTGAACTCTCCCAAAGAACAGAAACAGCAAAGGGGCTGTTCTAATTGCAAAGAACATCCAGACCCGAGACCCTCTGTCGGTTTGCAGCAGAAACTGGGCTTCCAGAAGGCTCGGTGCAGAGGCTGATTTGGATTCCATCAGCCAGGTGGTAAGATTCTTAGTTTTTTGCTCTATCCTAGGAAGGGCATGTGGCTTCAAGACATTTCGCACCAGGGGCATTCTAGCCCGAGAAAGCAGAAGAAGGTGGAAATGCGACAGAAAGCCCACCTTGGACCCATCCACACTCTTTTCTGAGGCCTCATCCTGATTTAGCATCAGCTACGTCATGGGTGAGGCTGAGCTCTGAACACGGCGTGAGGATCTGGGAACAATGGAAAAATGTAATCAAGGAGCCAAGCCCCTGCACAATGATAATTACTGTTACCCTGTCATTCCCTGTTGAACATCATAAACCAGACACCATAATCTTCAGGCAAAATGTTGCAGAAACAGCTGTAGTAATGAAAGAACATGCTAACAAGATCAGAGACCATGAACACAGACGAGAGGAGGCAGCTAAGAAGCTTCCAGCCCATCTCCTCCTGAAGCTCTCCCCCTTCCCGCTCTGGGGCTCGTTCCTCTTGCTCTCTCAAAGCACTGTCCCCCAGGCTGTTTCCCAATTTCCATGGCTGTAGACTCAAGTTTGTCATGCCAACTTGGGAAGAGCCAGACCGTGCATGAACTGGAAACGTCCAACTTAGAAGCAACAGAGTCTCAGACCAGTAGCTCCCCAAAAGCCCAGAGAGGGGTGAACCCACGCCTCGCTCTGCGTCACCTTCTCCAGAAGACCCGTCTGGACTAACGGGCGATGGGGCCGCAAGGCACTCCTTCTAGACTCGCGGAAGGGGAAGAGAGAGCATGGCAGAGATGCAGGCTTCCTAGAACTGCTGGTAACAGGCTGGATCATGGGGACTTTTGCATAATAAATGGCACTTCACCTAGTGTCCCTCTCCCGCTGCTAGAGAGAGGAAATGCCACCACAGCCTAGGGACAGACAGATGGCTCACCAAGATGGCTTCTCATCACGGCTGGCTTGTTTCACCCTGTAGCCTAGTAAAAACAGTAGTAGACCCTGTGGATAAATGGCTGCCTATTTGAGAAAAATGATGCATATGTGGTATTTAAACTGTAGAGCAAAACAAAAGGAATGACTTATCAACCTTTCAAAAGAATGGCCTTGCTGGAAATAGTAACTCGGTTTTAAATATAGAGTCGCAGCTGGGACATCTTCATCATATAATTAGGTAACTGGAGACACTCCGTTATGAAATGGGCGCCCGTGTCAGCACAGTACCCCCTCCCACCGAACTGCAGGCTGTGCTGGGGGAATGCTATTTCTCACAAAGCCCTATAATGACCATGTATATAAATAAGTAAGCATCTGTTTACATATGCACATATTTAAATGTAGTAATAAAGGCACACATGTATTTTTATAAATTCCGCTTCTTCCCATCTAATGAACAAACTCAAAAACAATTCTATTTTATCCAGTGCAATAGTATGAGTAGCAATTAAACCGAAATCACTTAAACATTTATTGCCCCATATTAGACAAATGTTTTCACAATGAAGCCAGTTCTATTTATTTAAAACACAAAATTATAATGGAAAATTACCCTGATCACTTAAACTCCAATACTAGAGAGGCAAAATAACACTTTTCCCCCCATTGATCTAATTTAATGAGCTGGGATAAAGCGTCGTGGGTAAATAAGGAACCGATCTAGGAGAGGACCTACGCTCTGTGTTTCCCACGGAGTAATTCTGGGACAGGCCGTTTGGAGTGACAGAAAGAACACCAAGGGGTGGGGGGAGGTGCATGAGTTCTGGGGTCCAGAGCTGCAGCTATGCAACCAGATTGCTCCCCACCCCGCCCCAACCCCCCGTCACTTGCTGGGTGTCCTGAGGCAAGTAACTCACCATCTCTGTGCCTCTGTATCCCCATCTATAGAATGGGATCACACAAGTACCTACTCAGTGGGGCTGCAGTGAGCACTGGCAGGTTAAACCTGGCTTTATCAGCCACTGAGTGAGCCAGTTATTTTATCTGTTTTGCTTCAATTTTCCTCTCTTGTAAAATGAGAATAACCACTGGCCCTTCTTCATAGGCTACCGTGATAACTGGATGCAATTTTGTAGGCATGAGTGCCGCTGAACTATTGCAAGCATTTGAACCAATGTTGGCTATTACTGACCTTTCTTCCCCTCCCTGGATATACTGACAGAAAGTCAAAACACATCCGTGATGGCCAATCTCAGCAGTTGACCTCTCTTTGCAAAGAGCAATTGCCAATATATAAACTATTTAAAAAGGCATTATGTGTTTGTTGTAATAAACCCAAATTGATAAAATGATTTATTAGAGCACTTGTCAATGAGAAAGATGAGGATATTTTAGAGGACAGATAGACATACAGGTGAAATTCGTCTGCCACAGTTAAAAAGTCAGATATTGCCCCCAAAGTCACAAAATTACCCCACTATCACACTATTACCAAAGGCATAGTCATCATTCACCCATCAGCGGCATCTGGGCTGAGGATACAGAAAGGGGATACTCTTAACAAAGAATATGCTTTTCAAAAAAGTTCTGGCGCAGCCCCATAGCTTCAGCAATCACAATGCGTCCAAATAAACCTTGAGTGAAATAAACAATAATCGAAGGGAAACCCCGACCCTCTGGAGCTAAGGGGCGACAGCACCTGAAGCTCAGCTAAAGCAGCAAGACAGGAAAGTCTCTAGCCTTACAGGTGTGTATGTAACAGAAGAATGTCAATAAATGAGTAACGCTTAATTTCAAGAAACTAAGAATGATAAAAGGGCTTTGCTAATGACACTGGAAGTACATATTTACGTATCTACAGATGGCCGGGCATTTCCGTGCAACACAGTTGGAAACCATTAGGTGCCACAGGGTGACAGAAAATACTAAACACGTGTTGGGCTTGAGCACCGGCCCCAGAGCTACAGCGGGTCCTGGGCCCAAGGGGTCTTGACACTGAATCTGGGGACAGGGCTGGGCATGGTGGCCCCAGGAGAGGCTCGGCTGACACTGACAAGGGGGCTTCAGGCGGTGGCCACTTTGATATTTTTGCACCTACTGGCCCTTTGCAGGTCATACAGCTGATTGTGTGCTGAGACTAGATGGTCTTTATCACTCCTTCCAGCATTAACTGAAATCCAGAACTTTCTGATTTTTATTGAGTTGGGGTGAGCAGGAGGCTGTCATGAAAACCATCGAGGAGAGCAGTTTCTTTCCCAACCTCATCCTTCCCACACGTGCGCACAACACACACTGCTCACACACACGTGCACACACCACTTACATGCACACAGCACGTGCAGCTCACACACGTGCACACACCGCTCACACACAAGCACACAGCACACGCAGCTCACACACACATGCACACACCGCTCACACAAATGCACACAGCACACGCAGCTCACACACACGTGCATGCAGCACACAGCTCACACAGGTACACACCGCTCACACACATGCACACACAACACACAGCTCACACACACGTACCCACAGAACGTGCAGCTCACACAGCTCATGCATGCACACAGCACACGCAGCTCGCACATGTACACACACAGCTCACACACATGCACACGGCACATGCAGCTCACACATGTACACACACTGCTCACACACATGCACACAGCACACACAGCTCACACATGTACACACACCGCTCACACACTTGAACACAGCACATGCAGCTCACACACACGTGCACACAGCATGCATAGCTCACACACATGTGCACACAGCACACGCAGCTAACACACATGCACCTGGCACGTGCAGCTCACACATGTACACACACAGCTCACAAACATGCACACAGCACACGCAGCTCACACATGTATGCACACTGCTCACACACATGCACACAGCACATGCAGCTCACACATGTACACACACTGCTCACACATATGCACRCAGCAYGTGCAGCTCACTCACACGTGCACACAGCATGAGCAGCTCACACATGTACACACACAGCTCACAAACATGCACACAGCACACGCAGCTCACACATGTACACACACCACTCACACACATGCACACACAACACGCAGTTCACACACACGTACCCACAGAATGCACAGCTCACATGTACACACACAGCTCACGCATGCACACAGCACACACAGCTCACACACGTGCATACAGCACACGCAGCTCACACATGTACACACACTGCTCACACACGTGCACACAGCACACACAGCTCACACATGTACACACACTGCTCACACTATGCACACAGCACATGCAGCTCACACATGTACACACAGCTCACATGTATGCACGCAGCTCACGCATGTACACACACTGCTCACACTATGCACACAGCACATGCAGCTCACACATGTACACACATAGCTCACACTATGCACATGGCACGCACAGCTCACACATGTACACCCACTGCTCAAACACATGCACACAGCACACGCAGCTCACGCATGTACACACACAGCTCACACACATGCACACAGCACATGTAGCTCACAGATGTATGCACACAGTACACACAACTCACACATATACACACAGCTCACACACATGCACACAGCACGTACAGCTCACACATGTATACACACTGCTCACACACATGCACACAGCACGTGCAGCTCATGCACGTACACACACACACACACAAATAACCAGGAGACCTCTAAACCTAACGTTCCAAAGCCTAACACTATACAGGCTTCTCGGCGCATTTTCTCACACTGGCCTCTAAGACCCACAATTTCTGCAGCGGAATCTGTGCTGTCTGGAGGGTGGAGGGCCTCTGCAGAACCACTGGGCTGATTTCCAAAATCCCCAGCCACTTGGCGAGCCTTGCAGAGGCTCAGACAACTGCTGCTCTTTGAAGAATAAAGACAATCTCAGACACGACCAGGAGCCACCCGATCCTCCTCCTGCAGGCGATGGAGGGAGGCAGAGGGCCCTGGGACACTCTGGGGCCACTGTGCCCCACAGCACAGGACGCAGAGCCTGTCCCCGCAGTGTCCCGGTGGAAGGTGCACCGAGGAACTGCTGCTGGGCCACCGCTGACAGGGTCACGGCCTCCTATTGTTAATCCTTCAGGAAAATCAGAGGCAGTGCCGGAGGGTTTGGGCTCAGAACCTTGACATGTGAGAATTATATGGTCTATCACTTCCAAGAAACCACTGTGGCTCACAGCAGAGAGAGAATGAGGGAGAGAAAATACTTGTTCGGGGAAGAGCTGTTAACAATCGTGAAACACAAGACAGCAAACTGATGTGGTTCTTAATACTAATATTTCCAGACGACAGCCCCAGGGCTGGATGCAGAAACAGCTCTTCTTGCAAAACAAAAAGGACATCGGAGGAACAGAGAGGCCGACCTTCCTTGAGCAAACCACCTTGCTCTGCCTTTCAAGAAGCAAGAGGCCCGCATGGGGCTTATGTGTCTTGGAGACATTCCAAAAACAACTGACGTGATGCCCCCTGAGGACCTCATCCCTGCGTCCGTGTGGGCAGGCGACCCGGGGCGCCAACAAGTGCATTCAGGACACGCCGGGCCTAACCTATGTGCCTGTCTGCAAGGAGCTGCTTGCAAGCACAAGGCACCCCCAGGCAGCGGAGTCAAAGCCCAGAGCAGAAACGCTCGGCCTTGACCCTGGGCGGGAGCGTGAAGTCACCGTGTTGGGGGAGCGAAGCCCATGGAGAAAGATACACGGGAACACTCTGTTTGCCCAGTTTCAAAACAAGCTAAACAACTTCACTTTCAGATATGCCCGTATGATTAAAGGTTCAAAGCTAGGGACCGAGAGACCGACCCGAGATTTAAGAAGGCCGCTGCCTCTGGAGACAGACGGATAGAGATCAAGGGAGGGACAGGGGGCCACGTTCTGGGGAAGGTGTGAACGGGACTCCCACCTTATCAGTGTTATCTGATTTATTCTTTGTGATTCATCTGAAGCACACAGGATGCAGTTCTAGCATCTGCTAACCCATGATGAATGTTCACTGTACTCTCTGTGCTGTTCTGTCTTCTTTAAGGGCCATCTTTTTTTTTTTTTAAAGGCCTCCTTTTCATTTTTATAACAGGGATTAACGGTCATGCATAGGGAAATCTGATGTTTCCAATATCTCCCTTTTAAATTTTTCCCTTCTAATTGAAAACCCATGGATGATATTTTCCACTAAGGGCAAGATTCTTTTTGGCCAGGGGTCCAGAGTGGGAACGCACATCACAAGTGAGGAGAGGCATGTGCACGTGATTTACAAAAGAAAACGGGGGGATTCCAATTAAACAGGGCAGTCAGGAAACAAGTATAAAATGAACAGCTTCCCTTCCCCAAATATATTCGAGACTTTACGACCTGTGTGCGCACAACGTGCTCAGGGTTAGTTCTGGTGACACAGAGCTGAGAGGACTCGCACCCATTGACGCAGTCGGGTTGCTTGCCATGGCAGTGGACGACAGGAGGACCACCGTGTGGGCGGCTCTGCAGAGCTCCTCTGCCACATCAGCTGGGGGCATCCGCCGACCAGGTACGTTATGCACGAGTGGGCACGTGCACACCTGTGCTTGCACACCTGGACAGACCCCCGTGGGCCGCAGCTACTCCCCAGCAGCTGCTGTCCCTCCCAGAGGACCGAGGTGAAGTCGGATAAATAAACGTCCCTCTTCTTAGGGCTCGACATGCCTGGCAGGCCAGAGCGAGGCTCCGTTCTACCACGCGCCGGCGTAATCCCTCCCTCCTCTTCGGTAACGTCCAGACACGACTGGGACAAAAGGGGCCCCCACCCCGCGCGCAGGCAAGCTGATGGTTCGGTGCCACTTGGACGGTAAAGAGACGCACGCGCACACGCACCTGAGCCACGAGGCTGTCAGGAACTTTGTCACCCCTGCACATCACGAGCTCCCATCCAACGTGATAAATCAAACCTCGGCCCCTTTAATGAGGGTGATCTTAACCAAATATTTGGCTCTGTATATCTCAGGGACATTTTTCCTTACTAACGTTTAGCCGCCCAGACATCTTGGGACCAGCTTAATGGCCTCCACATGCTTTCTCCACGGGGTCCGGCTCTGGGCCCCCTTCCCTCCAACGTCGCTGCCTCTCTATTACAGGAACCACGGGAGGCTGCAAGAGCTCCGAGCCCCCAGGGCTGCCAGACCTCTGCATACCATCTGAAGATCAAGGGGCATCCATCTGCAGGATGATAATTTAAACCATCTCCCTGTCTCTAAACACAAAGAAGAAAAGAACAGCGGGACCCAGCTCCTCTATAGATCTGAGGCAGGGAAAACACAACTTTGTTCAACTCTCAAGACTGATATTTGCACAAACCCGTGAAAGTTAATCCTGTTGCCGCAGAGCTACCCCGACCCCATGCTCTGGGCCGTACTCAAATGGCCAGAAGGCTCCGTGGCCCTGGGTCCTCAAAGGATTCATGTCAGTCTTCCGACTCTCTGATGGGGAACTGAGATCAGAGTATTAAAAAAAAAAAATTTTTTTTTTAAAGAGAAAGGAAAAAAAAAAAACCCTAACTATGCTAATAACAGAGTTTTCATCTCCCAAATAATCCCGAAGTTCAACCATGCTGGATTCTTCCAGGGCAAAATGCAGAATCATGTTGACAAAACAAGTAGAAATGCCTTTCAAATCCCTGGGTTACCAAAGGGTTTTCCTTGGCCAGGAAGGACTACCTGGGGTTTGTGGCTCAAAGCAGGGCTGCCCCTTCCCTTGCGAAATCCCAGGGCCCAAAGCAGAGAAGTGTCTGACTCAGGAGATCAGCAATGGGGGTTCCCATGGAAACCAGCAGGGACGGAAGCTGGAAGAAGAGCAGAGAACAGAAAGCATAGCAACAAATGGAAACCTGTACCAGATCCTGGTTCCTTCCCTGGGCGTGGAGAGGATCTGGGTTGCAAGAGTCCCAACAGCTCTGGCTGTTTCGTATTTGGCTTAAATCACGGAGCTGTTCTGGGATCCCTGCCTCCATAGACAGTGAGCGCCTGTGTGCCCCCCCATCTCAGACGCCCTGAGTGCCAATATGACCTTATCCATCGGGGACCAGTAGTGTTCACCTGACCTTATCCATAGGGGACCAGTAGTGTTCACCTGACCTTATCCATAGGGGACCAGTAGTGTTCACCTGACCTTATCCATCGGGGACCAGTAGTGTTCACCTGACTCTTTCTTCCATCCGCTCATGTAAAAATCAGCCTTGTTCTCAGCAATTACAGGATATTAATGCCTCGATGAGCTAGTTATTTTGAAATATTTCAGCTCAAAAATAATTGTAAAAGCACGGCCACCCAACCCCGTCTCTCTGTTCCCTTCCTTGTCTACTTTTATCGCACCTGACGCTTCCTTGACCATCTACTCTTCATGTGCACCTGTCTCCCTGCCTGCCCAGGGGCGGCACGCCACCCAGGAAGGAGTGAATCAACGGGATGACAAGCCACCGGCCCCGCCTGCCTCGTGATGTCATTTGTGACAGCCAATGGGTTTTGGGAAGAAAGAAAACTAAAAGGGAAAATGAAAATCACTAAAACTTCCATTTTTTCTTTTTTTATATTTCCCCCCCTACCGCACAGGGTATCAATCCTAAGCTTCCCCAGAATTAAGCAAAATCAAGGTAAAAATCAATAAATCAAAACAGAAAAAGGAGGCTCTGCTTTATAGAACATACAATTAATTCCCGAGTGACGTTTTAATATGTTAAGAAAGAAAAAAAAAGATATCGTGATGTAAAGAGATTTTGGAGCCACCTGGATGCAGGAGACTTCATACTCATCAGCTCCCTGCCTCCCACCCGCTCAGCCCTGGGAGCAGGTACGGTCACACGGGGGCTGATGGAGATCCTGCTCCAGTATCGTCTCTCCCAGGCTGTGGACGGGTCTAGGTCTCCTGCTTTGTTTGTACCCCCTGCACTGGCTACAGTTTCAAATCCAGATCCTGGAGATGCCTGGGCTGCCCAGTGGCACAAGGAGGCTCGGGAGAATGGAAAACCAAGGTCCCTCTGCAGGTCGGGGATGATTTGTGAGTCTGCGTTTGGAAGAAAAGCGACATCAGCCAAAGGCAAAGAAGTCTTCATCCTTGTAATTGTTTCTAGCAGACCTGGCCGCTTGAAAAGTGCAGCCTGGCCAGATTAGGCAAAACCACCAAGTCCTTTCCAGAGACTCGGACAAGGGGGGGGGGTCCGAGGAGGGAGGACGTTCGGCTGAGGGGGGCAATGGGGATGAACGGAGATATAAGACCAAGAGAGATCTTTGCCTTGATGCTTTCTCTGGAGTTTGGTAGGCAATGAACTTACACGTGTCAAAAACAAAACACAGTGTCACACGTGATAATTTTTCCACCTAACTGATGCAAATGATATTTATCTTTGAAAACACGTGCATTCATTCATTCACTCACTTTTATTCACCCCCTTACTGAGTGGCTACGGGCAATGTCCCGAGCCCCAGGAATCTCAGCAAGCACGGACTCTGCAAGCATGCCAGGGGGGACCACATCTGTCCCGGCCCCGTGAGGCCACGAGGCCAGGAATCAGGATCTGAAGGCGGAGAAAGACTTGAGCAGCCCAAAAACCAGAGTGGGGCTGCCCAGTGCACTCCCCAGGATGCTTTGCTTACTCGGAGGGCAGCCTGCTGGGCAGGCTGCTGGGGACAGAGCGCGCCCCGACCACTCCAAGTCACCAAATGAGAACTAACAGGTCGGCTCTGGGGGCGCATCGGGTCCCTGTTAGTCATGCCCTGAACTGGAAATAACCACAATTTGGCCGACGATGCTAAGACCGTGCGGGGAAGTACACATCCAGATGAAAACATCTCCAAGGCATATTGAAAACCATGGCGAAGTCTACACATAACTGCCTATTTTAAGTACCATTTAAAAAAAAGGTTACATACGTACGTTGACATGTTCTCTTACAGGTCTATTCACATAGCTATACATATAGTGCACTATAAATGATGCCTTATGGGGAGATTATCTACAATGTCAGCGGGATTCAATTCGCATTTACCTTTCTGCCACGGTCCCACTTTTGGATCAGATGCAGACATGGGTGGGGGTGCGGGCGGGGAACTTTACATTCCCAAGAGGGTTATGGGGGCATTGAATTTATGTGCTACTTTTAGTTCATCTCTTTGTATTTCTCTCTGTCAAATGCACAGCAGCAAAACACTAGACATCAGGAGGGCAAGGAGTGAAAGCAAAGGGGGTGCTCATGGGCCACGGACCCCCCCGAGGGACGCCGACCACCCCCGTCTCTCCCGCACGGTGACCGGGCCCCTCCGCACAGCAGCCTGGATGGCCCCTTTCCTTCACTCCAACTCAGTCGCTCTGCAGCTAGGAATTTGGTTTAAGGACTTGACTTTTAGGGATTTATAATGATTGGGCTTAAAAAGGAATCGGGACTAATTAAATGAACACTGTTTATGGCGTATGAGAATAGCAAACAGCTAGAGGTAATTCAAGTGTCTGTTAGCGTGATTGAATGTAAGACATGATCCTTATAAGTCTTCTTCTCCAAGATAATTTCTGGAAGTAAGGAAATGCACACAGAATGATAGGAAATGGCCAAAAGAAATCTATAAGAGGACCTGGAAATACCCTCTGGTTTTAACTTGGCAAACAGACAAACCATATATCTATATACATGCACACATACACATATGGAGAGAGAATAAGCAAGTGAGCGCTAGATTAAGGAACCGGGCAGGAAATATGTAAAATTATTGACGGCCGATGTTATTGAGTGGGGACAACTGTTGGTTTCTATTTTATTTTTTACACGTCCTTTTAGTTCTACGATGTCAAAAACCCGGACAGTAAAAACACCCATTTCATCTCAACCTTGGTCTGGAAACTGCCTCGCGGTCCTCGTCGGTGCCTGGCCTTCCCATCTTAGGGAAGATGCATGGAGGACGGGGGCTGGCCCTGCTGAAGAAGGGCCCGCAGGGACTCTGGGAACCCGACAACGTGTGCTTAAAAACGAGCTTCCCCACGGCTCCGCACGCGTGATCTATCCCCCCGTTTAAAGTTCCACATTTTAACCAAGGTCTTTAGAGCAGGTTTTCTCAAAGCACCTGCCTTCTGCATGTTGACCCCTCCCTGCCTTCCCATCTTCCTTTCCTCCCTCCCTCCCTCCCTCCCTTCTCTCTCTCTCTCTCTTTCCCTTCCTCTTCCTGCCTCGGTGGCAGCCGTGCCCCTGCATGGGGCGTTCTCCCCGCACACAGGCACCACAGCTTCTGGTGGCGGACTCGGGCCCCTGGTGCGCCTCACTTCACGCAGTGGGGCGCGCTGCCTCCCCGGCTCCCTCCAGGATGGAGTCCTGCAGGGGAATTACATTCTCTCTGCTGCTGGCTGGCCACCTGCTGGCCCAGGATCCAGGCTCCGTCACTGTGCTTATTGGCAAAACCGGCAGATTCTATCTGGAGCCTGGGGGGCGCAGAAGCGCATCTATCAGTAATCTAATTCCACACGCCTGGTGAAAGAAACCAATATTACCACAGCAAAGACTCGCCTCTTGCTATATTGATTTTTATATTAACAATAAAGGACGGCCGGCCCCCCAACGAGCAACGCTGCGAAGAGAAGATGCACATCCCCATTTCCCCCTCGGTCTGCAATTTGTGAATATTCTCCGGCTAAAATTCCTGCTTTGTCACGCCTGACAATCTCGCCTTTTAGGCTGGTGGGCTCTCCATTCTGCGTACCATGGCTCCAGGCCAGTCTTCAGCTGATGGACCTAACACTTTGTCTTCCACATTCCCAATCAGCCCAGGCTCGGGAAACTCAGCCGCTCTTAACTGAGAGAGTTCTTCTGGGTTCCTATTTCATTCTGCCCACACACAGCCAGGACCTCACTGAAGGGTTTCTCCTGGAGTTAGCGTTTGAGTTCTGCATTTTTCCAGAAGTTTTCTTCCCCGATGCTCTCCATGCTTCACCAAAGAATGACAGAGAGTAGGCTGGTTCACTTGTCTGTGTGCTTCAGTCTCTCTCACCAGGATATGGGACCCACAGGGGCAGGGACCCCATCCAACTTGTTTATGGGTGTATCTGTTGTCCCAGACAGTGTAGACACTTGAAAATATATGCTAAATGAATGGATGAGTTCTGCTTTATTTTGCATAATAATATTGCATTCTTAACCTTTCCTGAGTCTATTCCTGCATATCATTTTCATGGATATCTCTCCCTCAATATGGACGGAGCAGCAGGGTGAAACCGACAGTCTGGGTAGAAGTCAGGAAACCTTCAAGAAAACAGGGGTTTTTTGGCTGGAGATTATTCAGTGCTCACATATAATTGATGCCCAAAACAGTAAATAAAACAGCACCCCCTGGATGCTTTAGAAAGATCTTTTTGGGTGGTTTCCTGGTCTGACTCCTTCTGGCCACTGGTGTCTTCCCAGCTCCCTGAGCCCTGAAGTGAGCTCTCACAAGTGACCGGTGCGGGAAGAGAGGACGCTAGCCATATGTTCTTTCTAGCGTCCCCTAGCAGGGAGTTTCCGCTTTCCAACTGCATGCTCTGTTTGCAAAGAAGGTGGTCTGCTTCCTCATTTCTGTTACAAACCATCCCCCAGATTTCTGGCTTAAAACGACAACTTTTATTTTGCTCACGAGTCTATCACTTGGGCAGGACTCAGCCGCGACACCTCGCCTCGGCTCCATGTGACATCGGTCGAGGCGGCTCAAATGCTGGGGATTAGAATCACCCTCACACTCACTCACACGTCTGGCAGTTGATCCTGTCAGCGGGACCACTGGCCAGTACACGCACACGTGGCCTCTCCACGTGGACTGAGCTTATGCATAGCATGGCGGGTCCTAAGGACAAACGACCCAAGAGAGATGGACAGGGGCTGGCAGAAGCCACGTCAGCTGCTACGATCTGGTCTTGATGCCACATGGCATCACCAGCATACTGGATTTGTTGTATAAATCACAAGGCTGCCTAGGTTCAAGGGGAAGGGGACTCATTCCCACCTCCTCATGGGCCACGTGGCAAGGTTCTGGAAGAGCCGCCCTGAGGAGTTGTATTTGCCACATTAAATGAGCGAAGGTCCTGCCCTCCGGCTACACACGCTGTAGAGTCTCTGATGGATCTTCCACCACACCCTCTACTCCGTCCTATTGGGGAAGGCAATCGGCCAAATGTGCACTCTCTCCTAGAAGGCCTTCCCTACACTGAAATTTTCACTGAGAGAATTATGGATGTACATGCAGTTGTAAGAAGTAATGCAGAGAGACCATGGGCTCTACCTAGTTTCTCCCAACGGCATCATCTTGCATAACAAAGCGACGACACAGTCATATTGAGACGTCCCCAGTTTGGTCATTCATGTCCGTCTGCATTTAGCTCTGCCCAGTGTTCCCGTACGTCGGGGTTCATGTATCTGCCACCACAGTTAGGGTGCAGAGTTCCAGTCCCAGGATGCCTCTGGGTGCCCTGTATAACCACACCCACCTCCCCAACCCCAGCGTGTGGCAATCACTGATGCATTCACCATTTCCAAAACTGGTCTTTCCAAAAGTGTGGTTTAAATGGAAGGATGCAGTAGGTACAATGTGAGAACACGGCTATCATTCTGCGTACTTCCTTGGCAGTTTGCCCAAACTGTGGCCTAGACCCATAGTTGGCTCCTCTTCAACGCTATATAGTATTCTGTGGGATGGATGGACCACAGTGGGTCTAACCATTCCCCTGTTGAGGGACACGTTCTCTCAGTTATAAACCATGACCTAAGGGCCAAAGACACAGCTGGGGGTCGTTCGTCTGGTTTTCAGGAATGGCGCCCCGAATGGCATGCCCCAACCCACTGCAAATCTTGGCTGCAGTACCCTTTAGTCTGTCCAGATTTTATGAGTCCCTGATAGGCTTTGGATGGGTTTTCCTCTGCTTCGATTATCCCAGACCAGTTCCTAATGCAGGCTACCCAAGAACTGCACTTGATACACCCCTATGTGCAAAGGCTTTCCATCAACAGTCCAAGAAACAGACATTGATAGCACTCTCCAATTTCTCGGGAACTTCTTCTAAAAACCCATGTTCTCTTATCCTTCATGGTACCTTTACCCTCTGGATGTGTCACTGCCAACTCGCCTTAAAAGACAGGTCAGTAAAGCATCTGCCTTTGGCTCAGATCATGATCTCGGGGTCCTGGGATAGAGTCCTGCATCGGGTTCCCGGCCCAGCAGATTGTCTGCTACGCCCTCTCACCCTCCCCCACTCCGCTCTCTCTCTCTCTCTCTCTCTCTCTCTCTCTCTCTCTCTTTCAAATGGATGAATAGTCCATTTAGTCTTTAAAAAAATTTTTAGAAAGACAGCTGAGAATCAGCATAAGAATAGAAAGAAAAGAGGTACAGATCCTAAATTATTGGCACAACAAATTCAAGGTAAAGTCATGCTCTCAAATCAACAAAAGTCAACAAAAACAAAACTGACTTGCACAATTCTCAAATGAAGATTTACATGCACTCAAAATGTAAAAACAAAACAAAGAAAAGAAAGAAAAAAAGTTACAGGTAGTATCTCACTCTATCTCACATCTCATTGCATCTTGATGAGTGAAATAAAATGAGCTGATTTTATTTCAAGGGCAATTCACCTGAGGAAAACACACTTAGGTAAAACAGCCCACAAGAGCAAAACAGAAGTGTTTCTGACAATGATTTTGGGGGTTTTAGGTTGAGTCTTATTAGACTATTGGGCAAGATAATTAAAGAAGTCCTTTTTTTTTTTAACGTCCTTGAGATCCACCATCTTTATAATGGCAATCCTTTTCTAAACACTGATGCTAATGTTTCTATCTTTTGAAAATGTCCAAGATTTTACACAGAGCAGGGATTTTTCTCAGACAGACGTCAAGATGCGTCCCTTACATGTTTGCAGAGGTCCAAGGTGGGAAAGGACAGTGAGGTTTGCTGGTTTGGGCTATCCAGGATTCAATAACTGTACCTTCTTTTGATGACCGCACCACCATTTCTAATCATGGTAAGTGCATCTCCTGCATTGTGTGAGACTGGACAGGACTGTCATGGGAGCGTCCTGTCCGCCCCTTATGGAGACATCGAGACACAGCATGTGAGCCCTGCTTGACCCAACAGTCCCTCCAGACAGATTCTGGAGCTTGAGTGCAGTGAAGGTAGAGAAAGAAAACAGGCAGGGAGACCATATTCCATTAGCAAGGCTCTGGCAGGTTTGCTGGACTTCTGTTCACTAGACCAATCCGCAGGGCTCTTGTGTCTGGCTTTTGTTAACATGCATCATTCTAGTATCTTTTCTGGAATTCCTTCTCCATTAGGTTATCATGCAGTTTCTGTTGCTGACCAACGAGGCACTCTACTCTATAAAAGAGTAGCGACTCAGGATCCTAAACACCTTGTGTCGTCACCGGCATTGTATCTACCCTCCCGAACTTGGGCATCTTACCCAAAGTGACCAAGGTAGGATGTCTGAGTCCAAAGGGATTTTTAAGACCTACGCAATGCTCATTCTTGAGATGGAGACCCTTCAGCCCCAGAGGGGAAGTGGTCTATTTCAGCAATCTAGCTGGGGCTTAGAACCTGCCACTTCTCCTTCCTGGTTACCCCTTTTCTTCTGGCAACCTTGCCTCTCACAGGGCAACAGATTACTTCTATTTGGGTTTCTTTCCTAAATTTCATGCGAGTTCCTTCAGTCTATTATTTGAAGGCTGCCGAGCTAGAACATAACTTGTCTCTCCGTGATCATTTAAAAACATTCAATCTATTGACAACCCCCCACCCTGATTAAGTTTCTCCTGTCAATTAATTAAAGCACAAACAAATGAAATACTGGTTTTTATTTAAAGTTTGGTTAAAAAATGGCACGCAATTAGCTGGCAACAGACATGATCTCAGCAGGGTTTCAATTACGCTATGGATGATAGTTCCCTAATTCAATGCAAAGCTGTAATTAAGAATGTAATTAACTCTTGAGGTTGCACTGATGTCATCCACCACGAGGACTCATAATGACCCTTGTTCCTGTACAGAATCCTCCGGCAAGTCAAATATTCCTCCAGGGGATTATGTGTTTTTACTTATCATTTAAGTACATAAAATAATTTCGAACGGGCACTTAGCCAATAGGTTGGTTCCATTTACAATGCCAGGCAAATGCAAGACATAACTTTCCAAGCACCTGCTTGCTGGGACTCAGCAAGTGAGAAACTTGGAATTGTTTCTCATTACTGATAAAGAGCCATTTGTGGTACAGCACCCCAGAAAAGGAAACTCAGAAGCAGCCCCTGTAGGAATTTACCTTCCAACACAAGTCACATTCAATATCCCTTCCAAACTTCTGTTTCTGATGCATCCGCGGCAAGCTGCAGGGCCGGGACCATGTCTGTTTCATTCACGGTGTCCTCAAGGTCAAGCCCCGTGTGGTATCTCGCGGGTCCCCACTACATACCTCCTGCGTGCATGACCTCACTAACATCCCACACTGCCTGTACGATATTTCCGATATCACATCTGAGGTCCTAGAATAGCGGAATTGACTTGCTTCTAAAATCTCTGCAATTCTCACCAATTTATAACCCCCCTTCTCCTACAGAGCACTGCTTTTCTAGAAAACCCTAAGGGAGTGATGTAAAAGGAAACAGAAAAGAAACATAGAGCATGTCAAACTTTCTTTTAGGCTTACTGACTCATCTTTTTTTGTTGGTGTGTTGCTTGACAGATATTGGCTTGTCTATTTTTAACCTTCTCATGTTTTATCATCTGGTATTTGAACATCTAGTACCATGATCTGGAGCCTAACAACACTTAATATGCATTTCTGGCTTAAAAAGATAAACTTATTAGTGGTTGAGTTTACTCAATATCTGTTCTTGCTTCTGCTTATTATATAACCAGAGGGCAACTGTTCCTGGCTTTCCTCCTCAAAGAAACCAGTTAAGAAAGGAGAAAGTTTTGCTTAGGAACCAAAAAAAAAAAAAAAAAAAAATGCATCCAGAACTGCATTTGAGGCAGGTCAGTAGAGAATAGTCCACCCAGAAGACGATGGAGAAATATTTGCTTTTGAACACGGAGAACTCCTACCTGAAAATCACAGATATGTGTGAAACAGATTTGGTTACTGAGCAAACTGAAAAAATTCAAGCCTTCAGAGTATTTATATAGCTGCATTTTTTTAAATGCTTGCGGGTGACAGCTATTCCAAAAAAAAAAAAATCAGGTTAAATGAATATATATCGAGGTCCCAGATTTGGTTTTGGGTGATAAGTTTGCAGCTGCATATCACATTATTTAAACATAATTAATTAAATAACTATATAAATACAAGTGAGTTACACACGGTGCAGAGAAAGAAGTGTGTTAGGATAAAGCCAGGTCTACACCTTAGGCAAAAAGTAATCATAAAAATAAAAAATTTTACCAAGATGATGTCACATTAAAATGTGAAAAATAAAGCAGGCAAGTGAGAAATGGTGACCAGTAATGAAACAGAGACAGTTGCTTTTCCCTCCACCCCAGAGGTTCACGGGAACGTCTCATTTGAATTTGCATCCTGGTCATCCCGAGTCTGTGACCCCAGGAGCCACAAAGCGTGCCTCCCCGGCTTTCTCAAGCTGCATTTCCAAATGCAAAACCCGGCTTCCTTCAGAGATGTCACAGTCGACTTTAGCTCGAGTCCTTTCCAATGACGGTGGGGGTGAACCGTCCTCCCTTCCCTGGAATGGAAAAGGCGTGTTTCCAAAATCCACAAAAACCCTCCAGCAAGTCTGTTGGGTCTGTTTCACTGCGGGGAGGGGAAAACAAGGAAACCAAAGGACGACAAGGAGAGCAAAGGTGCCCCAGCGGCTTTTACCCAGAGTCAGGATGGGTCGGGCCACCTGGGCCCCCACATGCCCAGAGTGGTCCCGACCATGGGCAGCGCCCCGGGGCTTCCCGACACAGGTCACTGAATCAGTGACAAAGGAGAAATGGGCTTCTTCCTGCACGCCCCCCCCAAACACACCCCTTGCCCCGGCTTGGGCCTCTCTCTGCTTCTCACAACACACCCCTGTTCCCTGAAGGAGGGCAACCTCGCTGCAAGGCTGCTGAGGTGTTGTCCTGGGGTCATCGGAACAAAGAGCCACAACGTAGGAGGCTTGAAACAACAGGCGTTGATTCTTGCACAGATCTGGAAACCAGATGTCCAAAGTCAGGGTGTGGGCAGGACCGCACTCCCTGGGTAGGCGCTGGGGGAGAATGCTAACGTCTGGCGTCCCTGGCGGTCCTCGGCGATTTGGGGCGCGTGGACACAGCGCTGGATTTAGGGCGCTCCCCAATCCAGTAGGACCTCATTTTAATTTCACTCATTGCATCTGTGGAGACTCTACTTCCCAATAGAGCCACATTTTGAAGCCCTGGGCAGACATGGAATTTGGGGGAATACTATTCAACCCACTCTACCACCGACTTTCCCCAAAGGTGGGGAGCACATAGTAGGTTCTCAATTAAACACGGACGGATTAATGAGTGAGCTTTCTGCCAATGACACAATCTTATTAATTTTTTTTAAGATTTTATGTATTTATGAGATAGAGAGCCCAAGCAGGGGGAGCGGCAGAGGGAGAAGCAGGCTTCCCACTGAGCAGGGAGCCCGATGAGGGACTCGATCCCAGAACCCTGAGATCATGACCTGAGCCGAAGGCAGATGCTCAACGGACTGAGCCACCCAGGCCCTAACCCCCCACCAAGGACACACTCTAAACTCTAACTTTGAACAGCCCGGACAAGAGGTAAGAACGTCAGCTATTAATTCGTGCCTTCACCAATTACATTTTTTTTTCTTAAAAAACTCAGAAATCACCTAAAAAGCAACTCCTCGGATTCGTAGTCAAGAATGAAATGGACAACACATTTCTTCCTCTTTTCCCACTCCGGGGATATTTTTGGCTCAAACAATAAGTGATTGAAGTAACAGATTTCTCTGCTGAGCGAGATAAAAGTCCTTTGATCTCTGGGAGACTCTTGTTTGCTTTCCGTGCCAACAGTTATTAAATAGATTCCAAGTTCAAGTGTCTCCCAGGGACCCCAGCCATTTGTGGGGGTTCCCACCCCTTTCTTCTCTGCCGTGAGTGATGGATTTAATCAACTTCTCAGGCAACTTGCAGTATAAAGAGAATATCTAGCCTCAAACAAGGCGGGGGGCAGGTCTTTCTTCTTTGTGAGAACTCAAAGATTGTCCTTGGAGAAGAAATATAATAAAGTAAATTAATCCCCATATGCTCAGCCATCCCTGCACCCTCCTGTTATAACTCACTTGGTCCATACACTGTGTTTTCACTGTAACTCTGCCCACAGCGCCCAAGGTAGGAAATCACCTTGTAGTACACAAATATCTAAAGGCTGTGGCCAGCCTCCCTGAGGGATCCCAGTTCGACCACTTAATCTACTCTGCTCTGCTGGCCCCATCTACAGTCCCAGGGGCTGCATCCTAATTGATCCGTTAATCATAGTAAAAAGAAACCCTTGGTCCTCCAGGGCCTCAGAGAATGGAAATCTCTGTGTCTGTTTGCTGCGGGTAATCCACAATCCTGCTATCAGAAATGCGCTTGGCTCACTGGTAATAAAGATGGAGAAAAGCCTGTGGTGATGTTGGGCAATGTCAGCCTCTGGAAAAGAATCCCCCGCTTTTTTGGGGTCTGTGGTCTGCATCGGGGAGACCGTGTGCAGGAGTCCTGGCAGGGAGACTGGGAGCCCGGTGCTGAGGCTGATTCTGGATTTAATGTCACCAAGTGACCCTGAGCGAGTCACTTAGCTTCTCTGCGCTCTGCTCATGGGAATGAAATGACGTGATATCCCCAAACACACGGCAGTGACCACGAGGATCTCTGGACCCCCACCATCTCCCCCAGGGGCTGAGCCTGCCCGCCCGGCCCAGAGCAGACCGGAGGATGCCCTCTCTGCGGGCAGGAGGCTGGTCGCGTGGCCTGGGCAACCCCTCCACTGGGCAGATCCAACAGCAAGGGAAAAGGCACGCCTCCCTGCCTGCCGGCCCAGGTGTGCGGGTGGTGAGCCCCAGGCAGCCGAAGCGTCACCGATTCCGCTCGGTGAGAAGCAGCAGACACTGAAGGCCATGACTCTCCCAGGACTGCTGTAACCAATGACCACGGACTGGCAGAGAAGCATACTGCCTCACCATTCTGGGGGCCACGAGCCCAAAATCAAGGTGTGGGCAGGGCCGGCCCCTCCGGGATGCCCTGGGGGATGGTCTGGTTCGAGCCTGTCTCCCTGCTCCTGGCGGCTCCTGGGATCCTTGGTGTCTTCGGCATGTGGCAAAACTTCACGGCAGTCTCTGACCCCGTGGTCATGTGGTGTCTCTCCTGTGCATCCATGAATCCAAACCCTCTCTCCTTTCCCTTCTAAGGACCCTAGTCATCAGACTCAGGGCCCATCTTATTCCAGTAGGACCTCTGCAAACATCCTCTTTCCAAATAAGGTCACACAAGGAGCTTCCAGGAAGCGTGCATTTGGGGAGACACTGTTCCTACCGCCACGGAGGGCAACTCAGAGGAGAGGGGGACTGGGAGAGGGAAGGAGGAAGACTCGGGAAGGTATCTTCTGGTACCTGGGGCCCACAGTGCCTGGGATGGTCTCCACTGCTGGGCTGTGTTAACAGTGAGTCAACCAGGTCCCACGGATCCTGAAAGTGCTTCTGAAGCTGAACGCCCGTCCCCTGCCACTCCCTCCTGATGCACTCAGTGCGAGGTAAGCTTAGAACGAGGCCAGGGGTTCGACTCCCCTTCTGAGTCCAAGTCACCCCTGGAAAAGGGGCAACTGTAGGTAGCCGCTGGGACGGGCCAAGGGTGCCAGGGGAGAAGGGGGCCTCGCCGGAGCCTGCTGGACAGGAAGGCTGAGCCTGGGGAGGCGAGGGAGCATCCTGCTGTGCCATCACCTGCAGGGGCCGCGCAGAAGGGGCGGCGTCTGGGTGGCACCCCTACAGCATGGGCTGTCACTGTCTCCTGCAAGGAACTGTCCTCAAAGCCATGCGGGTGAGGAACTCGCCTCTGGGCAAATCTGATCGACTCCATCTGTGTTTGGTGGTAGCTCAGTCACTCTGGCCGCATTTTCCGACTTTTACCTTGAGAAAACCAATGCAGAGAGGAGGGCCAGAGACGCCGGCCCCTCTGATCAGCCTGCGCTGTGGTCTGCAGGTGGGGCCAGAGAACCCGCTCCCCGCGGCGCATACTCATTGTGGAAATCAGCCCAGCGTCTGGTCCTAAGTAGGTGGTGTTCCCGGGCTGTGCCGAGCAACAGGAGGACAGCAGTGAGGACAGCCTACTCTGCGTGCGGCCTTTGCACCCAAGAGTGGCTGAGGTCATAGCTGCAAAGTAGCGGGGACCTGATTTTATCAGAGCACTGGAGACCACGGGTCTGCACCCTGGGGAGCGGGGAGCAGGTCCGGGGTGAGCGCCCCTGGGCTGGCTCTGCCAGCTGCCACGTGCAGTGTGCTATTACAAGCAGTACCGATATTATTATATTAATATAGAGGTTTTATAGAGCTAGTGTGAATACGGTTAATGATGTTATTGGGTGGCTATCAATTACATAGTATTTAATTAACTCTGTATTAACATAAATGACTAATAATAACGTTCACCATTGCTAAAATGCACACCCTTGTCCACGAACACTCACGGCAGCACCATGCGTCCTAGCTGGAAGGTGGCAACAACCCAGATGTCCACCAACCGATGAAGGGCTACATAAAGTGTGGTGCATCCGGACAGGGGGACAGCAGAACGAAGAAGGCCACCTGCCACCACACGGGTGAGCCTCGAGAACGTCACGCCACGTCAAGGAAACCATTCGTAAAGGTCATGTACTGCAGGATCCTTTTTAGATGCAACACCCAGAATAGGGAAATGCACAGAGACAGAAAGCAGATGAGGGGTTGCGGGGCGGAGGGAAGGGGGCAGGGAGTGAGTGCCATGGGTACCCGTGTTCTCCGGGGTGATGAAGATGTTTTGACACTACGGAGAGGTGACTGTTGCATGGCATGGTGAATGCACTTGGCACCCCTGAGCAGCACACTTGAAGGTTAATCGTATGTGAGATTTTCGGCTCCACAAGAAAACGCACGTGTGGGTACTTGCCACGTGCTCTGCATTACTAGTTTACAGAGAAGACCCTGACACTCTGTAAGGACAGGTAATTTGCCAGTTTCACGAGGTTAAAAGACAAAAAGCAAGACGCGCATCCTTCTCCTGCCCGGGCTCGGCTCGCAAGCCCCAGCATCCACCTTTGGCTCCAAATCCACACATCCCTGCCTACCAGGTCTCGGAGGACGGAGGCACTGGCCTCACAGGACATTATTGAAAGGACTCTCTCTTTGCTTGAGTGAGGACACGGATGCCTCTCAAGTGTCTCCTGGGTCTTTTGTCATCACAGACACACCAAGTATTCCCCAAGGCTGGCCTCAGCCCAGCACAGAAATGACAATTATCCGTGTCACCACAGCTGGGGGGAAAACACTTCCCATCACCTTTTAAAAATACCATTTCCTTCTATGGGGACCAAGGGAGACCAGGTAATTGAACCTAAGAGCTAATTAATTCACACAAAGGAAGAACCTCAGTCCACAAAGATGAGACCGGAAGATTTCTAGCATCTCCTCTGGAGTCGACGGAGAGCCACAGAAGAATCCAGGGGAGCAAACCTCCGGAGTGTGCCCACGGTGCTCAGCGGATGCTCGGTCAAGGTCAACGGCACCGGAGGAAAGGGTTCTCTTGCCCGCCCCAGCCTGCCCATCCCCCTCCCGCTGGAGAGACAACAGCCCTCTGATACTTAGAGCTCTTTCCCCTTCTTCCATTCATTCTACAAACCTGGCGTGAGTGCCAATGACTTGCCCAACACAATTCCAGTCCCTTTTGTACACTGGTCTCTGTGTTCCCTCTGACTACCTTCGTCAGGACCGTCTGCTGTCCTAAGCAGTGTGCTTCTAGAATGTGATAAAGGGAATGAACTTCCAGAATCTGATCACTGGAACTAGAAGGAAGTAGGAGAGTGTGTTTAATAAGACTCAGTAACACAAAAAAAGCAACCAACCCCCCTGAGGTTTACTATCCCAAGAGGGGGTATTTTATGGGGCTCCTATGATTGAGAAGTCTCCGGGGGGATGCCTGGGTCCAAAAGACACTGGACCTAGGAGCCCAGATGATGTCCCAAGAGCCTCTAGGCTGTGTCTGTAGGCAGGATGGCTGCCAGCAGCTCCAGGAGGTACAACCCAGGTTAAAAAAAGAAATGTCAAATTGTTGCAGCCAAAGTCCCAGGAACTGTCACTCACTGCTTCTGACTGGCCCCACTTTGCAAATCTGCCAGCCCCTGAGCCAGCCACTAACTCCCACGAAACACACGGCTCTCCTAGGGCCTGGGTCATGTGACCACCTCTGGAGCCTGGGGGCTGGTACCCCACACTAGGGCACTGGAGGCAAGCAGGGCAGATCCCCCAAGAGTGAGCCGTTGGCCCCTTGTAAACGAGGGCAACCCACGGGGTGCAGGGACTGGCAGGGACATTCACAGGCGACAGCTGAGCTCGTCCACCAAGGGCATGAAAGTCACAGAACACAGAGATCTAGAGTTCTTGGGAATCCTAACATCGTAAGGAATGCACCGGGAACATTCATTCCAAAAAGAAACGAAAAAGTCAAAATGCCATTAAGAGATAATACAGTTTTTGCTTCCTTAATTATTAATAGACATCAAGGAATTATTTAGAGTTATATTAAAACTGGATGAAGGAATTCATAATACATTTGGGCCACAGGAGATTATGGAAATATCTGGCCTCATTTTCATGTCACCTGATAGAAATTTATCCTGCAAAACAATTGTGAAATGTAATAATGTACGTTAAAATATGGGCCCTTGATAATAGCTTTGCTCTTTTTTTTTTTTCAAATTCTGAGAGCTGAGGCTTACAGTTTTATGTGCAGATGATTTTGAACATCTTTACTCAAACATTCCTAAATTTCTAGGCCACATTTTGGCCCTTGGGTGGGGTGAATATTTGCACATTCTAACAACTTCCTCCCTCCCGGATAGCATCCTGATTTCGAAGGGCATTGGGGGGCGGATGGCACTCCTCCCAGACTGCCCAATCTAAGTGGAAAAGTAAGTCCTGAAAGCTGGTAAGGTCCCCGGAAAGTGTCATATACCCAGCGGTGGGCATGTGACCCAACTATGGTCAACAGAATTCCAGCCAAAGATTGATTCTTGAGGATGCCAGAAAGAAGGTCATTCATTCGGGCTCCAGTGGTTCCTTCCCTTGATCCCTGTAGTAATAATCAGGGTGTTCAAGCAGCTCCTCAACCCCAGGGCCGAGCCTCTGCCCTCAGTGCTAACACATCCAGAGCTGGATCACCCACACTTTGCCAGCATAACTCCAGGTGACCCGCTTTGGGAGGGGGGCAGGAGTACCAGCAAAGACAGACAAACACCTGTCTCCCATTCCTGCAGCAAACTACCTTTCCTTAGTCTGTTAGGGGCTGCTATCACAAAATACCGCAGCCCGGGGTGCTTACAGACAAGAGACATTCATCCTTCACGGGGAGGGGGTAGGAGGCTGGACGTCCCAGGTCAGGGCGCCAGCAGGGTTGGGGAGCAGTGAGAACCGTCTCCAGGTTGTAGGCAGTGGGCCGGCCTCTCCCTGCATCCTCCCGCGGTGGAAGGGGTGGGGGGCTCCCCGGGGTCTCCTTTACAAGGGCACCAACCCCATTTGTGAAGGCCCCACCTTCCCAAAGGACCCACCTCCTCCCACATCACCTCGGAGGGTGGGACGTCCACACGGACTTGGGGTGCACATAGACTCCCAGACCACGGCAGCTCTTGTTCACCTCACTTTTCCTTTCCTCCCAAACTGTAGCCATAATCCATGGGGCAGCTGGTGAAACTGAGCCTCGATGGAAGTGGACAAAGGCCCCTTCTTCTCCTCCAAGCCCTTCTTGAAGGCTTCAGAAGCCAGAACAGTAAAAACAGCTTCAGACGGCTACAGAGATCCTGCTGTCGCCTACATATCACCCCTCACGATACCCTCAGACTTTCCCTCCAGCCTTTCTAAAGATAACATGACAAAAGAAAAAGCATAAACCGCCAAACTGCACAACAGAATTTCTTCATGAGGCAAAGAGGTGTCTCTGAGCTGCGATCTTTACTTGTAAACATTTCAAGCTGGAGTCAATGGAGGAACCCGGGAGTGACCGTCACTGGTGCCCAGTGTGATAGTGGGATGGGCATAGACTCAGACCCCGTTAACTGCCCATCATGCACGATGCTGAGTGCCTGAATTAAGCCTCAAGGAGACCCTGAAAATGGATTTCTGGCTCCTTGAGTTAATATCCACAATAAGCATCGCAGCATAATTACAGACATCACCTGCGACGGTCAGTTCCAGGCACTGTCTAAAATCAACATAGTTCGAGAATGGTCCAGTTTTCATTCTCCTGCATGCGGCTCTCCAATTTTCCCAGCACCATTTATTGAAGAGACTGTCTTTTTTCCATTGCATGTTTTTTCCTGCTTTGTCGAAGATTATTTGACCATAGAGTTGAGGGTCCAAATCTGGGCTCTCGATTCTGTTCCATTGGTCTATGTGTCTGTTTTTGTGCCAGTACCATACTGTCTTGGTGATCACAGCTTTGTAATAGAGCTTGAAATCGGGCAGCGTGACGCCCCCAGCTTTGCTTTTCTTCTTCAACATTTCCTTGGCGATTCAGGGTCTTTTCTGATTCCATACAAATTGTAGGATTGTTTGTTCCAGCACTTTGAAAAATGTCACTGGAATTTTGATCGGGATGGTATTGAAGGTATAGATGCTCTGGGTTAGCATAGACATTTTAACAATGTTTATTCTTCCAATTCATGAGCACGGCATGGAATGTTTTTCCATCTTCTTGTGTCTTCTTCAATTTCTTTCATGAGTGTTCTGTAATTCCTAGAGTATAGATCCTTTACCTCTTTGGTTAGGTTTATTCCGAGGTATCTTATGGTTTTTTGGAGCTATTATAAATGGAATCGTTTCTCTAATTTCTCTTTCTACAGTTGCATTGTTAGTGTATAAGAAAGCAACTGATTTCTCTGCATTGATTTTGTATGCTGCCACATTACTGAATTGCTGTATGAGTTCTAGCAATTTGGGGGTGGAGTCTTTTGGGTTTTCCACATAAAGTATCATGTCATCTGTGAAAAGAGAGAGTTTGACTTCTTCTTCGCCAGTTTGAATACCTTTTATTTCTTTTTTCACCTGATTGCTCTTGCTAGGACTTCTCGTACTGTGTTGAACAGTAGTGGCAAGAGTGGGCATCCTTGATGTGTTCCTGATCTTAAGGGAAAGGCTCTCACCTTTTCCCCACTGAGGATGATATTCGCTGTGGGTTTTTCATAGATGGGTTTTATGAACTTGAAGAATGTTCCCTCTATCCCTATACTCTGAAGAATTAGAATCAGGAAGGGATGCTGTATTTTGTCCAATGCTTTTTCTGCATCAATTGAGAGGACCATATGGTTCTTCTCTCTCCTCTTATTAATGTGTTCTATCACATTGATTGATGGGCAAATGTTGAACCACCCTTGCATCCCGGGGATAAATCCCACTTGGTTGTGGTGGATGATCCTTTTAATGTATTGCTGGATCCTATTAGCTAGGATTTTGTTCATAGCAGCGATGTCCGCAATAGCCAAACTGTGGAAAGAGCCGAGATGCCCTTCAACAGATGAATGGATAAAGAAGATGTGGTCCATATATACAATGGAATATTACTCAGCCACCAGAAAGGATGAATACCCAACTTCTACATCAACATGGATGGGAATGGAGGAGATGATGCTAAGTGAAATAAGTCAAGGAGAGAAAGTCAATTATCATATGGTTTCACTTATTTGTGGAACATGAGGAATAGCATGGAGAACATTAGGAGAAGGAAGGGAAAAATGAGGGGGGGAATTGGAGGGAGAGAAGAACCATGAGAGACGATGGACTCTGAGAAACAAACTGAGGGTTCTAGAGGGGAGGTGGGTGGGGGGATGGGTGAGCCCGGCGATGGGTACTAAGGAGGGCACGTTCTGCGTGAAGCACTGGGTGTTATACAAAAGCAATGAATCATGGATGACTACATCAAAAACTAATGATGTATGGTGATTAACATAACATAATAAAATAAAATTTTAAAAAATCAACGAAGTTCTTCCAAAATCCAGATGCAGAGGATGCTCGCATTACATTTTCTTTGAAAGATTGAGTAATAGGTGTGTGTGGAGTGGGGAGGGTCTTCCTAAAACAGGCAATTTGCCAAAGACAACTCTTTGGATGGCTGTGGGGATTTCCTGCTTTTAATCACCAGCCAACTCTTCCATTAGAGCCTCAGATAATGATGTTTAAATGTCATCTGATGCCCACTGTGTAACAGCTGTGGTGTCGTCATTCCAGATGATTTAATTATGAATAATAATGATGAACAAGGAAAAGCCACAAAACCACAACACAGAGTCATAGAATCGGCCAAAGCACCGGGCAAACTTTAAGTTTGGAGAATGTATTTCGTTTTCAGGGTTGGTAGTGATTTCAGGATTCAGGACTTCCAGGGGCGGGGGGTGGGGGGCTTGGGTAATTTGGGGGAAAGGGAGTAACTGCCAAGATGGGGATTGTGTGCAAATAACTGAAATGGTCTCTTTATAAGTGAGATCCTCACTCTTGGGACCAATAAATCATGTGCAGAGCCTCCAAGGAAGTCTCAGTCGGAGGCATGCGAAGGGGGTGTACCCTGTTTCCCATCTGTCCCCACCCTGAACCCACTAGCCATCAGCCTTCTCTGCACTGGTCTGAGCCAGCGCAAGTCAGGCCTGGGTACCCTGCTTCGAGCCCCGGCCCCTCCACCTGCCTCTCTTCCCAGCCACCCTGTCCTGTCCCAGGAGCCTCTCCCGCCTGCACTAACCAGACTCCCGTTTCTCCACCTCCCAGCCTTCAAAGCTGCTGGAGCTTTGAGTGGAAACCATGGAGGCAAGGCTTCTGAAATCAGCCCCTAAATTTCCCATGATTGTTTCACGTGCGCTGACGCTTTCTCTTCAAGTAGATTATATCTAGTGTTTCCAGAAGGCTGTTCCAAAGCTCAGCATGCATGCACACAATCTCTCAGGTTCACAATCTCAACAAACGCCACTTATTTGCGGCCATCCACACTTGTACTCAGGCACAGAGAAAAGGATAAAATGCATTTACAAAAGATAAAGAAAAGGGATGTGTTTATGCCCCCAACAATACTTCTCAGTGATCAAATTACTTGTTGCTCATGACTTCTGATGACACCAACTATATTAGTCAGTTTTGACGTGTAACAAACTACCCCAGAACTTAGTCAGCCTAAAACAATAACCTAACAACCGAGCATTTAGCTCAGATTTCTGGGCTCTGCTGGGTTCACACACCTGTGTCTGCAGTGACCATCAGGCTGGTGGAGCCTGGCTGGTCAAGAATGACTGGAGCCAGGAAGACTCCTCCCTGGTGGCCTCATGGCCTCTTCCAGCAGGTTCTCCCAAGCTTGTTAACATGGCGACTCGGGTCAGTTCCAAGAGGGACACAGATGTATACAAAACCTCCCAAGGCCTCGGCTCCCAACCGACTGGCACAATGTCACTCCTGCCGTGTTCCCTTGGCCAACACAATTGCAAGGAAAGCTGGATTCAAGATATAGGGAGGTTAAGACTCTCCTCCTGGTGGGGGGAGCTGCACAGCAGCCTCCATCCCTGGAGGGAAGGAGAATTTCTGCAATCTGCCATGATGACCACTGTGCACACCACAGGCCCGCCTGCCCACTGCCGCTGATGCCGAGGGGTTGGGACCTCTTGCCCCAGCCTTTGCTGCTTACGAGGAATCAGATGAACAACCCTATTATTTGCTTGGACTGACTGATGACTATGTGGCCAGGAGTTATTTTGAGAGACAGGCTTGAAATTCTGCAAAAACTATGAACACAATCCCTTGCCCTCTCTCTCCAAACGAAGCAAATGTCGGGACTCGGGGTCAGAAACAAGGGATCCCCGTGCTGCTTTATTATCAGAACATCTGCCAACACACTGCCACCTGAACGGTCTGGGGGGCGGGGGCCCTGGAGAAAGCAGGCCTCGCAGGGCTTGACCAGAGACGGAGCTGGAGCCATTAAAAGCTTGGGCCCATTTTTACCGATATATCTTTATGCATGCTGTCATAGGACCCTCTTGTTGGGAGAATAACCAAATCTCCTTTTGCTTAAACCACAGAAGATAGAATGATTACTCTTGCTTCGACACCCATAAGCAGAAGCTCGAACCCACATGGTCTGGTCAAATAATAAAATTTGGACTTTATCAATATCCTTGTGGCCAGGAAGAGGCACAGATCCTAAGGTCTTGGAAGCCAAGTTGTGGCCTGCCCTGCCATGCTCCCCATCTCTTCCTGCTCCCATGGGAGGAGACCAGTGGGGGTGGGGAGCACTGCACCAGGGTCCACAGATGCTTCCCAAGCTGTTGGCTAAGGCACTTTATTGGGGGGATTTACAAACTGATACAGGAAGTGCCCCAAATGTCCACAAATCAAGGTCTGAGCTTGGAAGAGCTCATCTGGGTTGATCCTACTCAACTATGAACCTCCATTCAGCCCACGTGTCTTCAATGCATATAAATCATTTCATGTCGACTGAGGTACAAGTTCTGACGTCTTGACATTGAGTCCCACAGATGCGTCTCGTGACCCCCACGTCCTAGCTTCCCAAGGAAGCATCTGTAGCTCTCCCCGAAAAGTCCCTTCTCCTTTAGTACCGCACAGTAATCCACACACGGTAGACACTCAGCACATCTCGTTGGCCAATTTGCAACATGACAAGAGGCAGGCCACTTCTGTACTTGGCTGGACAACAGTACCAAAGTTAGCGTCCCATGTGGCACTCCAGGGCGGACAGAAACAGCCAGCCAGAGGAACTCCTATGAGTTACAGAATGATCAAGAAACCTGGTTTTGCATGCTTGGCCCCCGCTTTCCTGTGGAACACAGCCGTGGCCATTCCATCTGAGAGGGACAGCAACACCACCAGACAACAGTGTGGATGTCACCTGCCAGGCGATCTGAGAGTATTTGGTGCTAATGACACAATACAAAACCTAAATACAAAGTTCTCTCCCGGACTCCTCTCCCTGACACCGGTCCCACCCAGCACATTAATGTCAGGCCTGAAGCAATCGGCCATGTGACAGTCATTTACACAGCGGTGGCCACCACAGCAGGCTCCATTAAGACAGGGCACCCACTGTTGGGCCCTATTTTGCCAAATCAATGCAAATGAAATGCATCCCTTTCCTCTGGTTCTTGGGAAATTTTTTCCTCATTTGGTGGTGATGGTGGTATGGGGAATAGAATTTAATAATTTAAAATAGTAATATCACCATCCCATAATGTAGAACTGACTCTTCAGAAATCAAGGCAAATACCCAGTCATTGGAAGAGACATGGTTCTTGGTGGTACGGGGGGGGGGGGGGGCGGTGCAAGACAGTGATTTGTGGGTACTGGGGCCACAGGGAGAGAGGGCATTCTTGGCGGGTCCCCCACATGCATGGTAACATGTGGTCACCTGCAGCCCCTGAGTTTTGAGATTAGCTCAGCTCCCCTGAAGATGGAGTCTGGTATCCACCCAAATCCTAAATTTCTAAGAGAGAAGTACGTTCTCAAACTTCCCCCCCCCCCACCGGCACAAGGGTCCACTCCTTTGAATAAAGCTGAGGCCTAGGGGAGGGGGTGGGGCTGGGGGTCGGGGGGGGTGTTAGGTGGGACCAGAGCCCACAGGCAATCTGAAGCGGACGCCCCAGCAAGGAGAGCACACGCCGGGTACTACGCATGGTCACCACGTGGTTTTTGTGGCTCTCTCCGGCAGCATCCTCGACAGTTCTGGGCAGAGGGGCCTATCCGAGAGCGGCTGAGAAGGCAAATGGGAGGAAAATCTGCAAACGCTCTGTGACCTTTTGAAGCATGCCTGCAGCTAAAAGAGGCACTTGGGTATTCTCTAGGCAATTAGAGGTAGCCCAGGCACATCAGAGAACCCAACATGAAGGGGGTTCCAAAACATTTGATAACCAAAGTCAGAATCCTGAGAAAATAAGGATTTTGTTGGGCTCTCTGCACATGCTCTGTTGCTAAGCATGGTTTGAACTGTGGACCGCAGATGGTCAGCAAGGATCATGACTTTGCTTTCAGTGTATGGATGGGGTCTTGGGGGTTTGATCAGACCCCGGGGAAAGGATTGTGTTTTATTTTTTCCTCCACTTTATGGAGGTCTACTGGACATATAACACTGTGTGGGTGATGATTTGATACACAAACATACTGTAAAGTGATTCCCACAGTACGGCTGGTTAGCACGCCCATCACGTCACGTAACTACTATCTGTTTGCAGAGAGAATATTTAAGATCTACTCTCACCCCTGGGTGGCTCAGTTGGTTGAGCATCTGCCTTCAGCTCAGGTCACGATCCCAGGGTCCTGGGATCAAGCCCCGCATTGGGATCCCTGCTCAGCGGGGAGGCTGCTTCTCCCTCTGCCCCTCCCCCTTCTCACGCTCTCTCTCTCAAATAAATAAATTTTTTAAAAACCTTAAAAAAAAAAAGATCTACTCTCAGCGACTTCCAAGTACACAACACGGTATTAACTGTGGTCACCGTGCTATCCATGAGACCTCCAGAACTGAACCATCTAATGACTGAAGTTCATGCCCTTTGACTGACATCCCCCCAACTTTCCCACCCTCAACCCCTAGTGTCCAACAACCATTCCATTCTCTGTTTACAGTTTATGCTTTAAAATTCAAATGAATCATTCTACTCAGAGTTTTCCCTTAGCATCATTGGGTGTCTGGAGGGAAAGGTCCAGATGAGACACTGAATCCTAAAAAAAGAAAACACACACACACACACACACACACACACACACACACACACACACACACACACACAATGTGCCAATCAGTAGATATTTCTATGTGCTCCAAAAGGACTGAGAGAGAAAAATAATTAAAGTTGCACCTTCTGAGTTCAAGTCCACGGCACCTTCAAAGCCAGCATCCACAGCCCCCAGTGCAATGAGAACCCAATGCAGGAGGTACACAGAGGAGGAGACCCCTCGTAATGAAGCCAAGACACTCACTGACACCCCCCACCCCAGGAGGTGGAGCTTAGTAGAGACTTGCAGCCCTGCTCAGGGCCATAAATTACTCAGAGGCACGACCATGGGTAATCCAATAATCCATTTATGACTTTAAATAAATCTGGCTCCACGCTAGAGCCCTTCTGAGTTTACAAACCTACAATATTCCCAGACACTGGCCCCACACCGGCGGGGGGCCATCAGGCTCAGCCCTGCGTCAGCGTGGTGTTCACTGCACAGAAAATTAACGAAAGGCGAGAAGTCAATACTACATTATCTCCTGCAATGAAGGTATTCATTCTGTTTGCTGCTTGTCATTTCAAGCCAGGGCCGAGGGAAAAGTTGGCTAGTCCCACCCATGAAAACAAGCTCTTGACTCCTTCTGTTGGATCATGAAAGTTTAAAAAGGCAAAAACTAATATATGTCCACCGTAATTAGGAAAAAAAAAACCATCTACTTGGCAGAATTACAGCTGCGTCTCCCACATCCCAATTTCTACCCAAAGATCACAGGATGGATTTCGGTGGAAGGGGCAGATGGGAAAGTAAATCTAAATCCGGTGATTCCCAAAATGGCACACAGATACACAGGTTTTATTTTTACTATTATATACTTATTTTGATGCCTGTTAGAAAAAATTATTACATGTATAGTAAACCCTGAGATTTTTAAAATATACATATATATATTTGTTGGTAAGTTAAATGAGTCAGTTTAATGACTCATTAATTCCTGGCATACTCCTGATTTTATTCAAACTTCTTCCCCACCGTCAGAGCCAGGAACCTAGTAGCCCACGGCCGACTCCGTTCTCAGCCCCAGGGCTTGGTTCTGACCTGACTGAGGCTAATCCAGCTCCCTTCCCTGTGACTGGCTAAAAGAGCGGCTAGGAGTCTTAAATATGACGAACAACACAAGAAGAGGGAACCTTTAGGGTGGTTCTCCCCAACCTTGAAAGAAAGTCCTGAAAACCGAGTGTACCCCTCCATAATAAAATGAATTATACACCCCGAATACCATAGACAGCTGTCCTGTGACCATGAGGACAGCCAACTTTCGGATGAGGCCAGCTCTGAGGATGTTCCAGCAGAGACAGAATCATGTTAACCATGAAGCCAGCAGTAAGCATCAGTGAACATGGGAACTACCCTACTTCGGAGCGTGAGCCGGAACGTGGCAGAGGTGCTAGGACTCGCAGGTCAAAGCGCCGTAATTATGACACCTGAATGGCCAGAGTTCCGGACACTTTGGTCTAAATATCAGATCAGCCCCAAGGACGTGCCCCTGGGTTTAGGCTTCTGGCCATGAGCTCTGTAGACCAAATCAGCAAATATTCCCGAAAACACTGTGCTCCTGCAGCAAATACGGCAGGACCGAGAGGGACAAAGACACGTGGACAGCAAGCAGGAAGAGGCCCCCAGGAAAACATCCTTCATTGTGTCTCACTCTTACCCGTTGGACACTCCAAAACATCCAGAAAATACAGGAATGAATGAGGCCAAGTCCATGTCTTCAAGAAACCACAGAGGGGCAGTGGCGGCAGGGGGGGAACGGCAGAACAGATGACTCGCCGTGATCTGCAAAATGCACCAGTCCAGACGGACAAGGAAGGAAGATCGGGGGAAGCTGACGCTGGTGCAACCCAGCTGGTGCTCACGGCTGAACCACGTGTCTGCACTGATGGGGCGAGAGTTTATGTAGGGTTTTGTCTGTTCTCTTCCTTTTTGGGTTGCCTCCTCCTTGGGGGAACTGAAAGGCACACAGTGGGAAAAGCCTGAGAAGTTGTGTGAAGGGCAGAGTGAAAGTGGGGGCAGACAGCTGCACGGAAGGTCATCCTTGCCTCTCTGTGCCATGCCGAGCCTCAGTGTTCCCATCTATAAAATGGGAAGGGCAGCTGCCTTGCTCTCAAGCGGGTCTGAGGTTGAGATGGGATTGAACACATGAAAGGTCTTTCAGAAGAGCCATACAATGTATTTATGCCGGGCTTACAGCATGCTTGCTCCTCAGACACAAGTCAAGGATGAGGGAATTGAGACATTGAAATAAAATATAAGAAATCCGACCACAGTATCAATCACAAGACATCCAATCCAATGTCTTCCCATGCTCAGGATGCCACGCCCTATTCCCCCACCGGCTTGCATTTTATACTCTGTTAGAATGGTGGGGGCAGCTAGCTGAACCCCGAATCCTCGGCAATGCCACCTTGCTATCTGTCAGGAGTCACGGGGAGTGGTTTCACGGTTGTTCAGTGTGATCGGGTGGCTCTGGACAAGGAGAGACACCTGCAGGCCCCAGTCTCTGTTGGAAGCAGTGTGGGATGGGAGTCATGTGCCCTTTCTCCCCATCATCTTGCTGTTGTAGCAGACTCTCCTGGTGGGACACCTTTGGGCAGGTGTACTGAGAGATGCCATGAAATGGATTCCCTTCCTTCCACCTCTCCTCAAGATGCCTCCCAGCCCCATTCCGAGAGGCGAACACCTAACCTTTCTACTGCTCAGCAAAACCCAAGATGGGTCACCATTTCATTTCACTCTGATTCCCCAGGAGACCTGATCATCTGATTCCCCTCTGGAAATAATTCTGTGCCAAAGGCAACCTGAACGAGGTCATTAATTATGAAAATTCACAATGCATAATTATAATAATTACTCTGATCACATAAACATTATACCACCATGAATAATTTAATAGGACTCATGCTTTTCAAGAGAACGGCAATTAAAATAAAACCCAGGGAGGTGACAGGGAGGACGCAGAAGATACCCCCCCTGGTTTGTTCTGAGGGGGGCTGGCTGTCGCCGGAACATTCCTTCCTTGTCATCAGGAATTACCCCAACCTTAGCAGGCGGAGGGACAAAGAAGAACAGGACGGGCCAACTTACAAGTAGCTCTACTTCTGAAAGTGGAAGTTAGGAGCCCAAACAAGATGTTTCCTCCCTAACTAAAACAAGTTCCAGCTTCTGTCTTCAGCCACCAGCCAGAAGAAGAAATGAAGAATCCTGTTTTACCCTACAAATAGATGGGGACACTCAACCACCCCCCAGTGCCTGGAAATTCTGTCCAGAGCCAGTGCTAGAGAGAAATGCCCATATTCTGCACCCCCGCCCCCAGCCATGGGTGGTATATCCACGCAAGCAAAAGTTCGAGAAGGGAGTGATATTCCATCTTAAAGGCAAGACATGAAACCCCACCCTACCCTGTGAATTTTCTTATCACCCGAAGTTTTTGTTTTTCATTCCTTACTAAGTTTGTAAGCAAGCCACAATTTCTATAGGATATATTATCCCGAGGTTAGAGAAGTCAGTCTTTTGGAATGGCTGGCAAAGAGCGTTACACTGCAGGGAGGGGCCCGGCAGAGAGGCGGGTGGAACCCGGACTTCAAGAGGGATGCTCTAGGTTCTTAGAGAATTCCAGAGACACCACATGGTCAGATTTACACAATTCCTTACGATTCACAGAGAGCTGACCTGTGGTCTTGCTTGTTAGCTCTTAAACATTTTTTAATCAAGCTCTATTGTCAGAAATGCATTTTACAATGCAAGCCAGCGTGTGCACACGCACACAGAATACCGCGACCTACCGTGTGAAATGCACTCTGAGAGTTTCTATTCTATTCCATTTATTAAAAAGGAATACTGGTAGCAATCCACTATATGGATCTCACTGCATTCGTATGTATTTGTTCAACGGGTATTTACGAAGCACCTACTGTGTGCCCAGCTCTGCTCCACGTGCCCAGGTTTCCAAGAGACAAAATCCTTGCTCTTGGGAACTTCCCTTCCAGCAGTGTGAGTCAGGGAGACAATGATGGTTCTACTTCCCATGGCTGCTCTGTATGGGAGGTGGGCAGGGATCACAAGCCTCCCTTAGATGGACATAAACACAGGCTCAGAGTGGCACTGGGGGAGAATCTGATGGAGGCAGGCCTGTGCCCAAGGGTCTCCATCTAAGTATATTTCTTTGCACCATTTTTGGTCAGGAGTCTTTTGACTGCAAGAAGCAGAATGCAGAAGGGGGGGAAAAGCCTATTTTGTCAGGATCCAGTCAGTAAAACGGAAACCGTTGGGAGTCATCTTGACACTGGGGCTTAAATGCAGGGACCTGATTACATGGGGACGCAAGAGCTAAGAAGCCGAAGGTGGACAGCGAGACCCCCAGACACCAGCTGCCGTACGAGCCACCACCAAGCCGAGAGGTGGAGGGACAGTGTGGGGAGACAGTGCTTCCTGAGGCCAGGGCCAACCGTGGGGAACAGAATGGGACTCCGAGGGTAAGGGCAGCCTGGTGGGAGCAGAGCCTCAGGGAAGAGCCCACCCCAGCCAGAAGCAGTACGAGGAGCAAAGCAAAGGAGGGGAGGCCCCTGTGGTTCAATCTCCCCACAGTCTTTGTCCGGCCCTCGGAGCGCACTCAGGCATCTGGGAACCAGGGGCAAGGGAACCCGGGGGTGCAGCCCCCAGGGCCCAGCAGTGAGCACAGGGGGCCAGTGATGGACCTCGGTGCAGTCCCCCACGCCAAGTGCTCAGTGGAAGGATGGCAGGACCACACCAAGGTACAGCACCAGGCAAGGGTTGGGGAAACAGGAAGCCAACCAGGGCCTCCAACCCCTCCAGACTCTCTTCCCCTTCCCCTGTACCTGCATTGCTGACATCCCACCTTCTGCTCTCCCACACTCCTGGCGGGGGCTGGGCTCTCAGCCACACCCGTGGCACCTGCCCGCCCAGAGGCAGAGCCATCTGGCAACTCAGGGAGAAGGTTCTGGTTGTCACATTTGGGAGACGGATGCTCCTGGCAACAAGTGGGTGGAGGTGGAAACCCTAAAGGACAGGGTTCAAGTTCCCAGACCCCAGGAGCAGAGCTGGCTTCACGAGCTTCCTGAGCGCAGGACAGCTGAGGCTTTTCCTGCACCTCGGGTCTACCTGTCCTTGGTTGTGCTCATGGGGAATGCTAGGCTTTCCCCAGGAACTTCCCTGGAGGTGTCCCAATTCCCTCCCTGTCCTCCCTTTCCTCCCAGGTGAGCTGGTTGCAGTGCTCAACCTCACCAGGAGGGCGGCACGCTCACCCCAGTGTGCCCAGGTAAGCTGGACTCCCGTGTGGCATGATGGGAGCTTCCCTTCAAGACGGGGATTCTCAGCTGGGGGTGGAGTGTGTGCATATCAGGATCCTGGGGCTCTACTCAGCATTCAACATGCTATTCAATATTTCCTATTAGTAAATTGAAAAATGACATAGGTTTTGCTAGATGAACTGCAGAAGGCAAAGTTCAACTATCTGTCGCTCTTTTGGCTTGCAGAAGACAGAGCAGGGTGCTTAAGGAATAGTCCACCCCTCTGAGAGAAGGAGCAGAGAAAAATCTCCAGATATTTATAATCATTTGAAAAGAGCATGCTTAAAGCTGGGAAACGCTGCCTTAGATATTGGTTTATTGACTAGAGCCTGGGGATGTCCTGGTCTGGAACAATCCAACACCCAGCGAAGGAGGCAGATGCTCTGATGACAATTTGACGCAGGGGACCATCGGGTAGGAGGACTCCTCACTCGAGATTCGCGGGGTCCTGTTATCACAGGCTCCGCTGTGCTTCCCGAACCACAAAGAACCTTCCTTCCTTTGTCTTTAGATTCGCTCTTTCAGGATTTGGGGAAGTCGCTCGTCCACTTTTTCCAGAAGCCCTGGTTCCCAGTTCTGTGACAGAGGACGCAATCAGGACACTCAACCACGGAGAAGAAAGAGGTGCCCGTCAGCTCTGCCTGTCGCCATCTGCCGCCACACCTCAGGCCAGTGTTTGTCTGCATGTGGGGTAGGAGACGATTTTGGGCAAGACACAGAAGGGCTTTTAAGCAAGTTATCAGTTATGTATTTATTTTAATATTTTGGGGGGAGAAATGCAATTTGCATGTAAAACTGATTTTCATGGCAAGTCTTGCTTTGGGCAAAGCTTAAAGAAAAGCTTTGAAATAGGGAAAAGCTGTTTTTAAGTAAATGGAAATGCAGATGAGACTAATATATGGCAAAAATTATTGAGAGTCACATAGGACAGATTGCAAATTAGGAAGTACTAATTTAAAAGTCATGTGTCATCTTCTGTTTTTGAAGATGGGGACTTAAATACACCTCTTGGGCATACTTTCAGAAAATCCTCCAAAATGAGTTCTGTAGGAGTGTGTGGGTCTGGGGCAGGGGAGACTGCACCCCTACAAACCACATACCCCATGTTCTTGGAGACACTGTGAAGTCTCCACGAATCCGATAAAGATGAGATAGTCAGTGTATCATCGGCTCACGTAAATGGTTGTACTAACAGGACTAAGCCCCAAGGAGAGAGACTCTTCTTCTTTTTTTTTTTTTTTAACAACTGAATATGGATTTAGAGTCCCTGGTGCCTAAAATCTAATGTCTAGACCTGAGGGTGTGCGTGCCCAGGTGTGTATAAGCACTTTCTCCAGGAGTGTGAAAGCCCAGAAGAGCTGGTTACGCCGGGGGCAGGAAGAAGCAAGAAGATGTGCTTTTCCCTTCGACTGTCACCGAAGTGACAGCTTACATAACAGGGGACGCTCCAGGACAGCGGATGTGTTGGGCTTCAGGGAGTGCGTGGGGCTCGACCCACGGGTGATTCGGAACGACTGCCTCCAGAGAGGTCCCCTGCCGTCCCCTCGCTCTTTAGAACCTCCAGTTAAAAGTCCCACACTGGTGTCCGTTGCGCTGGGGGATGTCCGGCTGCGGGAAGCAGGCTTGTGGCGACTTCTGCCACGTGAACAGGAAGAGGGGGCCCTGCAGGGATCCCGGGACACGGGCGACACTAAGCTCACACCAAATACAATTATCCAAACTCAAACTTCATGCGCAGAAGGGCCAGATCAATCCAAACTGAATACGGCTACTGTGTCACAATCAATATCAACCAAATTGAGGGACATTCCACCAAAAAGCTGGTCTGCAATCGTCAGGGTGATACAAGACGGAGTGGCCCCGGTGTTTCTGCTTCTAAAGACTTAAAGGAATTTCACAACCAAACCCTGTGCAGTTCTGGATGCGATTCAGAACCAGGAAAAACGTTATTTTGCTGCAAACGATATTAATGGGACAATTGGCAACATTTTATGAAGTCTCACTTTAGGTAGCACTACTAGAGTAGCGTAGTAGAGTAGGTAGCACTACTCCAAGAGTGTTGTATTGTTGATTTTGATCACTACTGTGGGGTATGTAGGAGAATGGCTTGTTTTAAGGGAACACACACCGACGGGGGGGTGGTAAGTACAACTTATTTATAATTAGTTCAGAAAAAATATATATGCATATAGAAATAAAAAAGAGAGAGACACAGAGAGGTAGACAAAAACAGAGAAAGAATGCTTCAAGCACACATAGTGAACTCTTAATTTGGGGGAATCTAGGTGAAAAGTATATGGGATTCTTTGTACTGTTTTTTGCGACTTAAAGTCTCAAATTCTTTCCAAGCGAAAGGTTTAAAAAACATTATGATGCAAGACATACTTGATACACAGCAGACATTATCCAAACGAGGGTTTCTCAATCAGGAGACAGTTGGCAATGCCTGCAGGCATTTGTGGTTGTCCTAACTGGGGGAGGGGTGTGGTGCCCTGATTTAAATACTACAGAAGAAGCGGGCTTCTTCACGGCATTCTCCTTCTGTGCCTTCTCTCTCGCCATTGCTGTCTCTTGTCCAGCATCTTGGCTCATTCCATCCCACCTCTACCAAGTCCAGAGGATCCTGTTTCAGTGGACCCTGCTTTGGTCTGCCTAGCACCCACTCTCTCCCTTCGTCCAGGACCAACAGCCCCTCTCCTGGGAAGCAGTCTTCTCCTGACCCCAACCACGCGGACCGGATGAGAACTTCAATATTTGCGTGGACCTTGCTGCTGTGCTCACATGTGTCTACGCCCAAATCGGACCAGTGCTGGGTATCTCGCCTTTCCTACCAAAGCTGAGTAATCAGAAACAGGGGGGAGGAATTGGCTGTCCCGAGGCCCTCATCCAGACTGTTTGTCCCACAAAGCATTGACTATATTTTGGATTTGTTGCTACAACTTGAAAGCAGGGCCATTTCACATTCTTAAAAGTCCTGATTTCTTGTTTTATTTGCATCATTAAGACCTCAGCGCCCCCAGTCATTGGGGTAATAACTGTACCCATCTCCTGGGGTCTTTGTGAAGAATAAGTTAATACATATAAATGTGGGTATCTGTCACAAAGAAGAATGCCCTTTGGGAATATTGCATACTTGTTTGAAGGGGAAAATGGTATTTGGATACACAAAAAATACTTCACTTTTTCTCAGTTACTGCATCTGCAAAACTGTTTAAATCGACTTCGTTTAGAATCTCCCACACCTGGTACATCTTGGTAATCACTGATGGGTACAAGGGGACTTTAAAGTGGCATCACACACTCTTGCCTTCATCCTGTGGACAAGGAGTTTCTGAAACAAGACAGCTGGTCAGTGTGCTGTGGCCCATGGCCATCTCTGGTCGGAGTGCTCATTCACCCTGAAAAGGACACCTCGACATACAGAAGTTGCAGCCTATTCCTTTGATTTGAGATGTATAGACATGGTCTAAGAACGTAATATAGTGCAATTCATGCAAATAAGAATACAGACACGCCCCCTTTTCAGAATAGCTCAGGGCAACACTACCAGGAGGGGGCTAGCATGGTAAGTGGTGGACATGGCGGCCCCCGGCCGGGTATCAGAGGTGGGGTGGCTGGAAGATCAGCTACCTGGGAAGGAAAGCTCAGGAACCCCAGACTTGGTGAGGCAAGGAGGGCAGCCAGCAAGAGGTGCTGGAACCTGAGGGGATTGAGAAGGGGCCCGCAGGGGAATGGTATGGAGATGGGGGAAGGGCGTGACAGACAGAGGAGAGGAGAAATCCGGAATGAGTTCTGTGATTGTGAATTAGATTTCGAGCTATCAGTGCGAACTCAAGAGAGAGCAGAGGTGGTGATGTGCGTACAACATTTCCTGGCTCTGTCCACTGAGAGGACTGGAGCCCCTGAGCAGCAATGAGCACATCGAGAGCCTAGATTTTGGTTTCTAAATACCATGCCCTACTAAAAGGAACTCAGCTTGATTCTGGGCCCAGGGCAGGGAAACTACAAGGAGTGCCTGGAAAGTCTTATACCCAGAAAGAAAGGAAGAGCTTAAAGGACAGTGAGAACATGTCAGAGAACACAGAATATGGTAAGACAGCTCCCATTGGCCAAATGGAAGATATTCTGAGCATCAAAATAGTGATAGTAATGAAATAGAAGCCACAGACAAAAGAAATCCAGGAGCCCATTCTGTTAATAAATTCGTAAATGAAATATTGGAATTGTAAGGAGGAACAGGATATTTACATTGTCTCTAAATGTCTTTCCATGAAATATTTATTAATTTCTGAACAAGAGTGACTTCGCAGTAGAGAAGACTGGCCCATGCTGCCTTAATCAAGTGATCAAAGTGACCATCATTCACACCACGACAAATTTCAATCATGCGCCACCTGACAAAATGCAACAAGAAGAACAGAACATCCCTCCTGAGACACGCCTGCCAAAGGTGCATAATCAGAATCTAATCATGAAGAAACATCAGACAAACCCAAATGGAGAGACAGCCACCGCATAACTAGCCTGCAATCTTCAGAAGTGTCATGGTCATGAAATGCTAGGTAAGACTGAAGGAAAAGAAAGAAGCGTGACATGAAAGAGATTATCCAGATAGGGGAGACGGAGCTGGGGCCTAAAAACTGAGTGGTAGTAATGCAGCCATGTTAATTCCCCGATTCTGAGGTTGTGTTGCGGTTTTGCAAGAGAATGTCTTTGTTGGTCAGAAAAAACACACCAGACATTCAGGGGTGATAAGCCTCTATTTTGTCAGTTATTCAGGAATAAGCTCAGCAAGCAAACGTTCTAGGCACTTGTCCCTGAAGCTTCCCTAGATGTCTGAGCTTGTTTAAACATGAAAGCAAGAAACCTCCAACTATTCTGCACCATGTGTCTTATTTGTATACGTGTCCATCTCAGGAGGAAGGAGAACCGGACTCAGGGGGCTGGCGTGCTCATGGAGAGAGTGAAAAGATGGTGCTGGGTGCCCAACGATGAGACACAGTGGGAGGCAGTCACCATCTGAGGGGGCAAGAGGAGACGGGAGTATTACTGAACCCAGTGGGAGTGGGGGTCTGAGGCAGGGGCCCCCCAACAGGAGTTCTAGTCATGGGGGGCAGAGGTGCAGGGAGCAGGTGGGGCATAAATGCTGCCAGCCTCCGTCTTCGCCTGCTCTTCAGTTCCTCCCAGGGCCCCGCTGGCCAACCCCAGACAGACTCCAGCAGACACAGGCACTGCCCTCGCAGGGCTCAGCCTCCCAGGGCCCAGAGTAGGATGGAGAGACAAGACATTATACCTGGAATGTGGGCAAATCTACAATAACCCGCTGGCCCCTTTACAATCGCTCTGAGCCCCACTGCACAGATCTAGAGACGGAGGCCTTGCAGGATCAAGCAGAATGCCCACGTCTACACAATGCAGCAGGGGTTCCACTCAGGCTGATATGCACACCAAGCCTTATTCCCACATAGGACCCAGCAGGTGAGGCCAAGGCTGAAGCCCTCACTTGCTGAAACAAGCTCTTTCTGGATCCTGCCTTTGTCTTGCCAAACGCCTCCTGCCTCTGATTTTGCCTGATAGTGGAGAGTGCGGGCTTGACAGGCGAGTGATAAACGATGTTTGCTCATCCTCAGTTCGGGCAAGTCTGACACAAACTCAGTTAGTCAAACACATCTTCATGCTGCCTCCCATTCATCCACACTGACGCAGGCAGATTTCTGAGCAGCAAAGAGATACAACTTGTTTGTGTGCCTTCTCTCCGTCTCCTCTCCCTGTGTTGCTCATACTCTTGAATTTGTAGGAACATTGATTTTTGTTTTGTCCCCAATCACTCACCTTCTTCCTGGTGGGACGACCCAAATTTTCCTCTGCACCCCACTTTGAGCCCTCAAAAACTCCTCCCCCAGGTCCTAGAACCAAACCAGAGCCAATGAGACACAGTATGGCTTTTCCTGGGTGTACTGGGGGCCTCATCTCAGCAGAGGGGAGAACAAGGAACTGCCAAGGGCCACCACATAGAACCTAAAAATGAAGCCCACACCGTAACAGGCAAAGAAAAGAAATAAAACAAACAAAACCCCAAAACTGATGTCATATTTGAACACCTGGATCAAGCCATATCTGATGACTAATTTTAGTATAATTTCATCATCCCCCAAAAGATATCTTGTATCCATGTGCAATCACTTGCCATTATTTCAGTAATCCACTCAGTTGTTCAGAGAAAGTCCTAATCAAGGATGTTTCTCACTGTTTACAGTGAAAATCTGGTCTCTGTTTTAAGTTGATTCCTTTCATGTGGCCATCTCTGGGAAGCATTATCTGTAAAGGAGCCCCTCTCGGATCTCACCAGAAAGGAAGAGGCAGAGATGTGCAGAAAAGGAGGCCCCATAGAAAGAAAGTTGGTGACTTGGAAATGTCGCCTCTGGCCAGCGCATCTGAGCATCACGCTCCTGCATGAACCTTCTCACCTCGAATCCGACAGGGACACTTCTCTGGAGTGACTGACAGAGAGAAGGAATAATGGCAGGTTCCGTGTGCAGGTAGAGACCCTTGATAAAGTGGTGGCCATCTAGAGGTGTCCAGCACACAAAAACGCACCTCCCCATTTTTCTGTCCTTTACCAAGATCTAAGAGATCCCCTCGGTGTGAAAGACAGACACTATGGGAAGTCAAAGATAGAGTTAAGTCATTCATTCACCGAGCAGTAAGAGCCTCCTACGTGCCAGATACTGGGGCCACTAGGCAAACAGATGTATACAACAGTGAACGAGACAGAAAACACTTTCTGTTCTCACACAGCTTAAATTCTACAGGAGAGGAAGATGGATAAACAAGTAAGTCCAATCTGTGGATTAGCAGGTGGTGATACGTCAAAGAAAAACAACAAAATAGGGAAGGGGCACCAGAAGTGCCATAATGGGGAAGAGCAAAGGGCACAAAGGGGGACTTCTCTATGAGAAAAAGACCTGTGATCAGAGACCTGATGTGGTCTCACAGTGTCTCAGTGGATAACTGGATGTTAACCCACAGCAGTCATGTGCAAAGGCCCCGAGGTCAGAGCCTATCTGCGGGTGGTGAGCACCAGCAAGGAGGCCAATGGGACTGGAACAGAGTGTGTATGTGAGGGCATGGGGGTTGAGATAAGGCCAGAAGGGTACCTCTGAATGTGACAGGAGCCTCTGCAGGATTCTGAACAGAGGACACTGTGATCTCACTGCCTATCAAGAAGAGTCTGAAGGGGGCCTCCCCAAGATGCAGCTGCTCTGTACTGAGGATGGTGGACATTTTGGTCTTCCTTTAGAGTTTTTAAAGTAAAGTTGTCTCTACAGGCCTAGCAGTGATTGAATAAGGAAGTGACAGGACCAAATCATTAGCACTGTGTGTGCTTGGAGAACAGGAAGCTAAGACATCTGAGAGCAAAGAAAAAATCCCCCTGACCAAGAAATCCCAGATGCCTGAGGGCTGGTAAGAAGCTGATGTCAGCAGACCTCTTGCCTGTGAATGAGAAAGTGAGCCCCCAGAACCAACAGGCCTCCTCCCTGCCAAAGTCACCGCTGGAGGACCCACGGCACGGATGGTGGGGGGCGGGTGTCCAAGGCCAGGGAGATGGCTGACCGGGAGCAGGGAACGACAGGCTCCGGCAAGAAAATGGTATTTTGTTATCAGGACATCCGTGCCATAGATGAAAACGCTGAGTTTCAAGGCAAAATGCAAAGAGTCTGCTCTCGGAGTCAAGTCATTGCTTACAATTAAAAAGGGGGAAAGTAAAGAAAATGGTCACCCGGGGCTGCGTACTGACCCAAAAAGTTTACAAGAATTGAAGAAAAGATCTCAACGCTGCTTAGGAAGCAGGAAAGAGGAAACAGAGCTGGAGCAGAACAAATTGCCCCAAAATGGAGACTTCTCCCAGGATTTATTTTTCTTCTCATAAATGAGGATGCCAGAGCAGGAAGCTTCGGGGCCCCCTCCACGGCTGACGCAGTAGTCTGGCAGGCTGTACGAACCCAGCCTGGAGCCCCTCACAGCCCTGGGTGGGCACCTCGTGGGGAGGAGAAGGGCCCCTAGTCTGCGAGGAGGGCCACCCTGCCCTTAGCTGTGTGTGCCTACAGCCAGAAGAACACGGTGACTGCCCGGGGGTCAGCTACCACTCCAACTCCGACTATACCCGGGACAGGCAGCCCATGCAACTGACCTTCGGCTTCCTTTGTGTTGTTCATTTGGTTGGTTGGACAGACTCTTGCCTGCCCGGTGTCTGTTCCCCTGTGTCTGATGCCACCCGAATTGTCTCTGGGCCACCAGGCCCTCTGCACTCTCTGTCCTCGTCACTGGGATGGAGATGACCTCAGGCCCCTGAGACCAGTATGTCCCAGGCCTAATCAATCCTCGGCTCCATTCTTTCTGGCCACAAGTGACAGGCTCACAGTTGAGCCAGGGACCCCAGTGAGTGATGTGAGATACACTCCACCAACTCTACAATCATTAGGGAAGTCACTTTCTTTTTGCTGGGTATGCTGTGCGAACAGAAGGTAAAGCCGGAGCCTCCAGTGACAACGATGACAGCCCAAAAATACAGCCAACACAGAGGGCACAGGAGAGACAAGACGGGGAGAAGCAACATCTAGTGGCAGTGACTGATGCCTGGATCCAGCAGTGTCTGAAGCCCACCCAGGCTTTTCAGTTACCTGAGCAACTACATTTATTCTACCCACCTTTTTCTTTTTCTTTTTTTTAATTGTGTAGCTTTGATACCATTTGCTTAAGCTGGATTTTTCACCATTTCAACTAAAGGAGTCACTGACTACTAAAGTGAGTGATTTGATGCATATTCAAAGACCACTTCTCTCAGTCAAGTGGGGAACACTTGCCCCTGGACTTCAAACACAACCCCATTGTTTCCAATGGAGACAAAAACCTGCTCCCTGTGTTATATCCTGTTTATGGTGTGAGGTTTGCGGGCAGGGGTGGCTTCAAATCATCACTAAACTGGAACTCCAAGGTAAGAGCAGAATTAGCCTTCAGTTCTGTGTGGGTGGTAGGGGTGGGGGGCTACTGCTTTTAAAGTTCCTTTGTTTATTTTGAGAATAAGAGAATCTTTTATTGCCTCAAAGAGCTGCTAATGGACCACCATAAGCCAAAGCAGGTAGAGTTAGATCCACATGTCTATGCATCTGAGTCCACAGAGATGGCAAGAAAACATGGCGGAAAGCAGACATTATAATTAAGGGGCCAGAGGAGTGCCCTGAACAAGACAGATGAAAAGTCAGTGGCAGAGTTGGGTGAAAAAATTAACCTAGGAAAGACGGGACAGCTGCTCTGGATGGTCCAGATGGCTCTGCGATCCCGGGGAAGGGCTGCCTCCCGAGTATTATGAAACTAAGCCAGGAGGAGTTAGGTCTAAGCTGCGTTTAAGCACGAAGTACATCAAGGGATCTCTCACAATACAAACAACCACCAGCTCTCTGTTTGGGTTGATAATAAATGATGCCCTCACACTTGACCAGATTTTCCCTGTTCTTTTTTTTTAAATTTTTTTACTGTTATGTTAATCACCATATATTACATCATTAGTTTTTGATGTAGTGTTCCATGATTCATTGTTTGTGCATAACACCCAGTGCTCCACGCAGAATGTGCCCTCTTTAATACCCATCACCAGGCTAACCCATCCCCCTACCCTCCTCCCCTCTAGAACCCTCAGTTTGTTTTTCAGAGTCCATCGTCTCTCATGGTTCGTCTCCCCCTCTGACTTACTCCCCTTCATTCTTCCCCTCCTGCTATCTTCTTCTTCTTTTTTCTTAACATATGTTGCATTATTTGTTTCAGAAATACAGATCAGTGATTCAACAGTGTTGCACAATTCACAGCGCTCACCATAGCACATACCCTCCCCAATGTCTATCACCCAGCCACCCCCCCACCCCCCACCACTCCAGCAACCCTCAGTTTGTTTCCTGAGATTAAGAATTCCTCATATCAGTGAGGTCATGTGATACATGTCTTTCTCTGATTGACTTATTTCACTCAGCATAACACCCTCCAGTTCCATCCACGTCGTTGCAAATGGCAAGATCTCATTCCTTTTGATGGCTGCATAATATTCCATTGTGTATATATACCACTTCTTCTTTATCCATTCATCTGTCGATGGGCATCTTGGCTCTTTCCACAGTTTGGCTATTGTGGACATTGCTGCTATAAACATTGGGGTGCATGTACCCCTTCGGGTCCCTACATTTGTATCTTTGGGGTAAATACCCAGGAGTGCAATGGCTGGATCGTAGGGCAGCTCTATTTTCAACTGTTTGAGGAACCTCCATACTGTTTTCCAGAGGGGTTGCACCAGCTTGCATTCCCACCAACAGTGTAGGAGGGTTCCCCTTTCTCCACATCCCCGCCAACATCTGTCGTTTCCTGACTTGTTAATTTTAGCCATTCTGACGGGTGTGAGGTGGTATCTCATGGAGGTTTTGATTTGGATTTCCTTGACCAGATTTTTCTATTCCCTGATATTGTCAAGTCCAACATGGTTCTTCTTTCTTTTACATGATGCCTAGTTATTTAAAAAGTATCCATGTGTAGTTTCTATTGGGTCATATTATGTGATTCTTCTTCTCCATGGCTTTGATAAGTAGGCATATAAGAATAGCTGTGAGTCATTGAACTTTTTCTATGTGCCTAATCTTACCGTGTGTGATAGGCAGAATGGTGGCCACTAAGAGATACGTCCACTTAGAACCTGTGAACGTGACCCGATTTGGAAAATGGGTCTTTTCAGGCGTAAGTCAAAAATCTCAGCATGACATCACCCTGGGTTGGGGGATGGGGGCCCAAATCAGTGACAGGTGTCCTTCTAGGGCAGAAGGGAAAGGGCAGGCAGAGAAAGCTATGTGAGGCTGGGCGCAGAGACTAGAGACATAGAGCTGCCGCGAGGGAGTGCCAGGAGTTAAGAGAGTTGAAAGAACAAAGAAAGAGCCTCCCCCATCCCCAGAGTCCTCAGAGTAGGCATGGCCCTGCCCACATTTGAGTTCTGACTTCTGGCTCCAGAACTGAGAGAGATTAAGTGTCTGTTGTATTGAGCTGCCCAGTCTGTGGTCATTCGTGACAGCAGCCTCAGGACACTAACCCCCAATGCTAAGGGTCTCCAGCCCAGCTCTTCAAGCAACATTCCCAATAATCCTACAAAGTGGGTATTATTATTTCCACTTAATAAAACTGAGGCTGGAGGGACAGTTGCTCATTTTGCACCCAGCACCATCCCACCATCTTTTGTAACAGCTCTTCAGTTTTTCTCTGGAGGAAATGCCCTTTCGCCTTGAATACAAAATGGCAGAAATGCCCATCAGACTGCCTTAACCTTTTCTAAGACAGAGATGGGCCTAGGCAACCTGTTCTCATTCCTGGATACACCATAGAATCCCCAGAAGAGCTTCTAAACAATAAAAATGATCAACCTTGCCTCTCTGCCCACTTCTTGTCAGCCACTAGCAAAGATCCTGATCCAATCAGCTTGGGGTAGGGCCTGGGGGGTTAGCATTTTTGAAAGCTTCCCAGGTGATTCTAAGGTTCAGCCAGGGTTCTGGGTTTCTTTCTCCCTAGAATCTAAAACATGAGCATAGAGATAAAAACTAATAAAATGGTTGGAGCACCCCGAATCAAGGCATCAAATAACAACAGGTACTCTTGAACAGGCAAATTCTGACCCCTACGAAGCCTGGTCTTTTACCTTCAGGATCATGAGCTCCAGATCCCTACTTCTCAGGTGGCCATGATATGTTTCTGCTGCTAACAGAGGCTTCTGATCAATGCATCTAGGGAATGGCAGAAGGAAGGCTCAAATTTAAGCTTCTGTTTCTATGATGCTAAGCCTTCCTAACTAATCCAGAAGTGATAGCTCTGCGTGTTGCTGACAAAGTGAAGGGTGTGAGGAAGAAAGAAAAGGCATTTTACGTTAAGAAAACATGGTCTTCTATATGGAGCCTTTGAAGTGCCTCAGCACCCCAGACGTTTGCAAGTGTGAACCTAGCACTCCTCTCATACCACTTAATCAGTAAAAAAGAAATGTATACACTGCAGAAGACAAGGAATCAGGCACTCCGGGAGAGTATCTAGAACCACTGTCCTGGAAATTTTGCTAATTCAGACTTGGCTGGGTTGTATTCAACTTTGTTCTCTCCTTAAAGGCAGTTAACTTCTAAATCCCTAAGGTATTTAAACACTTTTATTCAGCTCAGCACACAGGCAGGAGAGAGAACAAAGTCCTGCAGAGAAAACTATTTCAAGGGTATCAGAAGTACCCACCAGGAAACCAAGGCAAGCCAATGAAACATAATTTTTATCCTTCCTCGAAGTATATACAAAAAATTTATAATTAAAAATTCTCTTAGCCATAGCTAGGGTGTAAGACATACACCTGAAAAGGATTATACATAGAGGGGGAAAGTATTAGAGATACACGGTTTTAAGTTTCTTACACAACAAATAAAGCAGCATAACATATTTTGAATGTAGGCTTTGATTAATTAAAGATGTATATTGTAAACCTGAGAGCAATGACTAATACTTAAAGAAGTCTAAATAGTGAGCGAATATGGAGATAGATGGATTTAAAACATATATCCAATATAAAAACATGAAGAAGAAGAAAAAAAGGTAAAGAGCAGGTGTAATATAACAAAAACAAAGAGCAAGGTGGTAGATTTCCACACAAACATATCAATGACCACATTAAATATAAATGGTCTAAACATAATGATTAAAAGACAGAGACTATCAGATTGAAGAAACAGGCAAAACCCAAGTATATGCTGTCTTCAAACAATACATGAAGGAAAAGCTGACAAAACTTATATGAAAAATTGACAAATGCAAAACTTAGTTGGAGATCTCAACATTCCTCTGGGTAACTGACAGAAGGAAAAAATAAAAAATCAGCAGGAATATGAAGTATCTGAACAACACTAAACATTTGAAGAATCCTCATGACCTTGGACTAGGCAAATACTTCTTCCATGTGACACAACATTACTAAGAGAAAAATTAATACATCAAGCTTCATTAAAGTTAAACACCTTTGCTCTTCCAAAGACAAAGACTGGGAGAAAATCTCTGGTAAACATATATCTGATAAAGGACTCACATCCATAATATATAAAGTAACCTCAAAGATCAATAATGGGAAAAAACAACCAATTAAAAAATGGGCATAGATTTGAAAAAGACACTTTACTGAAGAAGACAGAGATGGCAAATAAGCACAAAAAAGAATGTTCAACATCATTAGTCATACGGGTGAAAACTAAAACCTCAAAGAAATACCACTGCCCACCTATTAAAACTGTTAAGATTAAAGAAAAAAAATAGTCACCAGTAAGCAGTGCTGGAGATAAAAATCAAATGGAACTCTTATACCTTGCTGGTGGGAATATAAAATGTTACTACGCATGAAAAGAGTTTGCAGTCTGATAAAGTTATGCATACAGTTACCATACCCCATAGCAATCTCAGCTCTAGGCATTTACTCAAAGGAATTAAAAAACTGTGTCCATATGAAAACGTGTTTGTAAATATTTATAGTGACATTTCTCCCCTAATTACCAAAAGCTAGAAGTAATCCAAATGTCCCTCACCTAGGAAACAAATGAACAAGTGTGACACAGTCATTTGATGGAATATCGTGCATCATCAAAAAGGAACAATCCACTGTATTGTATATAGGTGAATATTTATTAAATGCATTGTGCTAAGCGAAAGGGAGCAGATTCAAAAGTTGCATGCCACAGGATCCCATTTTTATGGAATTATGAAAAAGGCAAAACAACAAGAACAGAAAAGGGATCAGTGGTTACCAGAGGCTGTGGGAAGGCTACCTACAGGGCACAGAAGAATTCTGGGGAGTGATGGAAATGTTCTCTACCTTAACTGTGGTGGTGTTTGCAAGACTACATGCATTTGTCAAAACACACAACTGTACTCAAAAGGGTGAATGTTACTGTATGCAAATTATATCTTAATAAATCTGACTTTTAAAACAAAGTAGATTGCTGTAAAAAAATTCTATCAATCAGACTCCCCATCTCTTCCATTAATTCAGTAATACTCCCTTTCACTCCAATTAATATACCAAAGACTCATTTTTATTAACCTTGCTTCTCATGACTATGGATGTATGAAATATCTAATACATGCAGAGGCTTTGTTTTAACCTCTGCTCATGGAGGTGCTAACTATTACTATAATTGAGAGTTCTGAGTTCTCTGCCTGACGCTAGCCACTCTTGTCATTAAGCTAACAGTGAACAGTCGGATGAAGGAAGAAGAGCCAGAGGCCCAGGTGCCGGGGGGGGCAGCAAGGAGGGAAAGGCAGGTGAATAAACAACCCCCCCCCAGGAGGGACTCCCACATTCAGTTTTGGTGCTGTGTAGTCATATGAAAAAATGCACCCAAGGTTGACGGAGCACCCATTCTCTTAAGGGAAGTTGGAAATCCTGCTTTATATGTGAATTCTCCCCATTTGGGGGAGCCTATTCGCTTAAAAAAAATAACCACATGGACAAAACAGTGCTTGTCTGTGACTGCAGGTTATAAAGTTTGCAAGCACAAGTCAAGAGCTGTGGGTATAGAGGAAAGAATTAAGACAAGCCCAGAGTCTGGTGGTTTAACAGAATGGCCTCCAAGAAGCTGAAATCACTTCTAAGAAGCTTCAGTGCAGCAGGGAGTGTTAACTTTAGGGACAGGAATGGATGTGAGGCGCACTGTTCTACCAATTGTGTGTGTGTGTGTGTGTGATCTAAGTGTAGGAAGGAAAACATTCTCCGGTGTCAGCGTGCACCCTGCATCACCTCTCCACCCGGACTACCTTCTCCTACTCATGAAACCTGCCATCGGCCCCAAATCCTTTATCAAAAACTCAATATCCCCAAAGATTTGTTTCTTTGTTCTTAATTCGCTTGGGGGCCAATGCTGATCTCAGGTAAACTGAGGCTGTTTGGGGTCTTACCCTCCTTTATGTGCTTATATAGTTCCTGCAGAATGACCAATGTGCTCGATGACAGGGTATGACCACACCCAGCTTAGGGGTGTTACACAATAGATGGATATGACCCCATGCCTCCAGCTAGCTAGCTATTCACAGATCTCCGTAATTCTGAATCTTGAAGCATATCTGGTCCCAATGACTTCAGAATAGGTTGTGGTCCTGTGTGACCTTCCCAGGGGTCCCATATGGGACCAGCAACCGTTAGTACACGCTGATAGCATTGCAGCCCATCCAGGCCCTTGCACCACTCCATATGGGGTCAATACCTCAACCTCTAACTGAAGGACACTTCACCTCACCAATGCAAGTCTTAAATCTTGGGTCTTAAATCTTACATCTTTCAATGCCCTGGCTATTTATAGAACCTCCCAGGAACAATGACTCCACTCCAAGCCCTGAAGAATTGCAAAACCTTAAATCCAACAGTTGAAAATAAACATACAATTGGTACTAAAAATTGATCAGTGGTTTCAAGGATTCTAGAAATCAGCACTTAAATCCTCCGGCAGGAAAAGTCAGAGATGGATTTTTTTTTTTTAAAGACAGCACAAATTTAAATGAGGGTCAGGAAACTTTCCTCTCTATAAGAAATCTCACAGCGCACACATTTTCTTGGAGGAATCAGAGGAGAAATGCAGTGCTGGTTTTGGTCATGGGAAACAATGAAAAATATTTGGCAGAGGATGAGTTGGGGATCACAGGCCCCCAAACCACGTGCTGAAAATTGTCAAGCCAAAGCAAGGAGAGGAAACTCAAGGTTGCACTAAGCCAGGGAGGGGTGGCTTTGAGGTGGGGGGAGACATATCCATCCCTACAATCTTCATCACCTCCAACCCTTGCTGTTGTAAATAGCATCTTTTTGTTGTTGTTGTTGACTTATTGTCTTTATTGAATTAAAATTATACTATGTATAAAATAGCAATGTATACACAGGATTTAATGCATCATAATATATACAATTATCTTTGAAAAGTCAGGATGCAAAATAAATCACTTATGGAGACTGTTTTAATATAGGTTTGTAAATAGCATCTTTAAAACAAAATTCCCAGTTCCACTTTCCAACCAAATTGCTGCCCCTAGCCTCTTCTACATGGACATTTGTAATGGCTACTCTTCTAAATTACAGCTAAAATCCTCTAAATAGGAAAAAAAAAAAAAAGAGGAATTTAATTAAGAGAAGCCCACAACTTACTCTAAAAGGGACATTCAACATTCTGAGTTCTCACCTGATTAAACCCTCCCCAGGTGGGGAGAAAACTTGATCAGGGACTCTCACCCCTTGCTCGCTTTAAAATGGACACCACCTTCCTCTACAAAGCCCTTTCCATCCAAAAGTCGCTGGGAAGTATTTGGGGGAAGCGATATATATATATATTTTTAATGGCGACTTCACATTTTGGGAAACTGAGTCTTACAAATGATAGAACGCAGAGATAACAGTAGAATTAAAGCACCAGACGCTGCATGTTTGTTCTTCAGTTCAGCTCTAAACCAGTGTACCCATCTCTTCAAGCGCTCTCTCTCTCGCTCTCTCTCTCTCTCTCTCTCTCTCTCTCTCTCTCTGTCGTCTACCTGGAGCTTTCCGGAGAAGGAACACTATTTCAAAACAGCGATTTTTGTCCAGCTGGTGTGCCTGAGAACCTGCAGCCTCAAGGAAAGCGGATTTCTCTGGGATTTCGGGCGCTGCGGAAGGACTTTTAAAAAGCAAATGCTACTTTTTTAACCTCAATTGGCAACTTGTCTCTCCCTACGCATTTGCAGCCCAGCCCGCAGAGCTTCGGGCGGGAGAGAGCCGGGATTCTCCGCGAGCTGGACCGGCTGGGCCCGAGCCGCGGCGCCGCGCAAAGGCGCAGGGACGCCTGTGCCCCCGCCGTCTCACCCAGGGGACCTGGGACGCCCTCCCCGCGCGGCGCGGGCGGTAGCAAAGCGTCTCTCTCCTTTTCCGCGCCCGGCCGGGCAGCCGGGATTCCGCACCGCCGTGTGCGCGCCGCCGGCCGCGCCTGCCCGCGGCCCCGGCACCCGAACCCCACCGAGCCCCGCCGGGAAGGGCGCTTCCGGGCTCGGGCCCCGCTCCCCGCGCTGCTCCCGCCCGCGGCCCCCGCGCACACACCCACGACCGCCACAGCAGTAGCAGCGGCGACCCTCCGTGAGCCCTCTGCGCGCCTGGCGTTCGCTCGCTGCAGCTTCGCCAGCCTAGGGCTGGGTCGTCGTCGTCCCCATTGCCGAGATGAGGAGACTGAGGCGCGCGGCCTCCCGGGACCCCACTGCCGGGAAGCCCAGGGCCGGGGCAGCCACCGCGCCCACCACCTTTCCGCACGCCCCCGGCACACCGGGCCCCAGCCGGACTCCGGCTGGGCCCCCGCGAGCTGCGCTGTCAGCGCACGTTCCTCCGGGGGCCAAGGTCGCTTCTCGGGACCCCACGGCCGGGGCGCACACCCGGTCTGCCCTCCTGGATCTCCAGTCCCAGTCTGACCCGGGGATTGGGGGCGCAGAGCTGGGAGGAAAGGGGGCAAAGAAGCCGGCTCCCCCACTCCACACTGTGACTGCTGGGTTAGGTCCGCACGTAACTTGGGCGTGGGGTACAGTGTCCCCCAGCCACGCCCCTCTCAGTCCTGGAAAGCACCCTGAAGCCGGAGGTATCTGACCAGCCGATTTTGCTCAGATCCCACGTACGCGGCGTCCAACTGGGTCCTCCCGGCTAGGGAAAGGCCTCTCGGCGCCCGGCACAGGCGCTCCTGGCGGGACCAGCGCCCTCCCCCAGGTTCCCGCGACACCCCCGCCTTCCGGCTCCCCCCCGCCCCGGCTCATCCCGACCGGGGAACTTCCCGAGCGCGGGCGAGACAGACGCCCGCCCTGCCTTACCTTTGCCCAGCAGCGCGCCCAGCACCAGGCTCAGCGCCCCGCACAGCGGCGCCACCGGCCCGGGGGCCGCGCCCTCGGAGCGCATCCTGCGTCCCGGCAGCTCAGGCCGCCCTCCGCCCGCCCGGGGCGCAGCGCCGGCCCGCGGTCCCCGCCGGCTGTCCCATGCCCCGGGGCGACCCCCGGCTGCGAATCGGCCGGCCCGGCTGCGGATCCGGTGGTCTCGCCTGGCCCCGCCGTGGCGCCGCGGCGGCTCCGGATCCCGCGGCAGCGCGCGCTCTGGCCAGGACAACTTTTCTCCAGCCGCCGCCGCGGCCGCCGCCGCCGCCCGCCCCGCCCACTCCAGGACCCGCCCACCCCGGCCCGCCTCAGGGCCCGCCCCCGGCCCCGCCCCGGGCCGGAGCGGAGCTTGCAGTGCCGGGAGGCGCGCGGGTGCGGGATCCCTGGGGGCGGGAGAGGTTGGGGAGCGGGGTTCGCGCCGCTCGCGGGGTCCGCGCCGCCCGTTTGCGGCCTCCCGCCCGCTGCGGCTCGCGTCCGGGAGACTTCTGCACGGGGACCCGCGACTCAAGATGGAGCTGGACCCTTTCCCTCGCCACCCTCCCGCGGCCGCGGCGGGGCGAGTGGTAGTCACGCCCCGCACCTCAATTTCGGGTCATCCCCTGATTTTTTTGTCTTGAGAGCTGCGGACATCTGGAATTCGGAGTCCCATGCGTCTGCTGCGGAAAGCTCTGGATAGATCATTCAGTGGGGAAAGCAAGGTGCAGAACAGCCTAAGGAAGAACAGGGTGGACAGAGAGGCGTGTGCACGTCTGTGTGTCTGTGTGTGTGCGAAGCAAAGGATCACAGCGGTATCTCTGGGAGGGGGAGTGGAACGCCGCGGTGGAGAAAAGGTTCATTTTTCACTGCATATCCTTTTATATTGTTGGGTCTCGCCCCCACCCCCTATGTGTTTTTACTAACTCTTCAGGGAGTGAATGCCCCCTCCCCCAGCCAGACCTGCTTCTGCAATAACTAGTAACCTGCAGTTCAGACCAGAAAGATATGCACGCGCCATCCCACGCCACCCCACTTCCTGATGCTCCCAATTCTTGCTCCCAGAGCTGCCCTCCTTCCTCGCGGGGACCCCAGCCGCTTGCCTGCGCGGTTACTGACGCTCCGGCCCCATGGGCCACGCGGGGGTCTGAACAATCTGAAGGCGGGACCCCAACTGCCTCTCCTCTCTGTGCGTGAGAGGTGGTGCATGAGGAGCCCAGAAGCTTCTCCGGTAGGCCCAGCTCTCCCCAGCCGCGCCTGAGGTCCTCTGGCTTTGTTGGCCTCTGGGCTCCTGGGAGACAGGGTGCAGCGGCCCACCTCTCACCCGACCGGCTTAGTTCAGCCTCGGGAAAGAAAGCCTAACTGTGCCCTGTGCCACCCTTGTACCTGGCCACTAGAGCCTGGAATGAATTTCAAATAAAAGAAAAAATGATATTTGATTGAATGAAAGGAAGAAGGGAAATCAACCAGAGCAACCTCAAACCCCTTTCTCGTGGCCTCCCCTCCCCATCACAGAAGAGCAGGTGCCCAGCAGGAGGAGAGACCCTGGAAGTGTGGGGGCAAGGGCTTGACACTCCCAGCTTGGGGCCCTTCCTTCCCCCAGCTGGTGGCGTGGCTGTGATTCTGGACAGGCTAGGGGGAAGAGTGCTCACCTCTGTCTCAGCGAGTCCACTTGCCTGATGTGGGGAGAAGGTAAAGCCTTGGGGAAACCCAGCCAGGCCACTTCTAAAGGGAGGCATGGGTGGCAGAGATTTCATGTTTTATGTGGATTATGCTGATAATTGCCCAATTCTTCAGTTCATTCAGCTAATGTAGACAAACCTCGGAAGCAGTCATAAAGTCGACTTGGGGTCCTAAAATGGAAAACACATTTCCTTCTCATTTTTATGTGTTAGCCTAAAGTCACTGGAGAAGAAATATTTTTCATTTAAATGTTTCTAGCCTCAGAGAGAAATACAACATATCTATTATTCCTGACAGAGGGGTTGGGATCTGCTTCATCTTCTCTCTCTCCTGTCTGATGATAGAAACAAAAAGCCCCTAATTATGCCCTCCACTCCCCTGCCCTTCTCCCTTGTAAGTTTCTAATTTGCAACCCACCCTCCCTTCCCACACATACACATAATTTCTTTCCTTTTGGCACAGAATATTGCCTTCCACTGCAAAGCCAAAGGTGGGTGGTGGTCCGGGACTCCACGGTATAAATCATCAAGAAGGAAAAAACTGAACAAACCACAGAAAAATACATAACGGTTGGAGGAAAAAAGCAAGAGGGTCCTCAGTCAGGTAAATCCACTTCACGGTACCCTCAGGTGTTCTGAATCTCAGATGCTCCTTCAGAATGATGTCTCCAAGCATGGCCGGCAAGAGGCTCCCTCCTGCTCCTTCAGGAGTGGACAAAAGGAGACGCAGGTAATGGGTGCTTCTTTTCTGCAAATCTGTTTAGGATCCCATTTAATCTACCCTGTGACCTTCTAGATATCAAACAAACTTGAAGGCAAAACCAAACGAAGGGAGGATATGGTCGAGTTATCTTTTTTAAGGAAAATCCCCCCAAGTAGAGGTGAGAACTTAGAGTTTCATGGGCTAACAGTTTCCTGTATTTATTTTTTTAAGGCATGTATTATTTAACCCCCAAATCATTAATTCCTTAAACTAAATTATTTCCAGATGCTTTTCTGAATTTCATAACAAATATCAGAGACCACTAATCCCCTCAAAGGCTTTTGCAAAACTCCCTGTGGGCTGTGGGCACATGGAGATGATTAACATGATTTATAGGACACAAGAGCTTTTGGAAAGAGGAATCCTGCTGCCTCCGCATGTGCCTGGAGTTCCTAAGTCAAAGACATGATTTCAGATTGTATGTTGTTGTTCGTGCTTACATTCCCAATTTTTAATACCGTGTAAAATGAGGGATGGAACTCATGAAGTTAGCTCAAGTGTTTCTCCTAAGGTATGCCTCTAGATGGGGGACCTCTAGGTATATATTACCAAGAACAAGGAAAATAAGGGCTATGTGTTGGCCTCATGAGACAGCTATAGTTGTCTTGCAGATGTAATCTCAAGTCCTTGGTATTAGATCCGTAAGTCTTGGATTCTCTCTCCTTCTGGCAAACTCCAGGATCTCCACCTGACTAAGGTGGAGCAGGATAGGGGAAGTAGAACATAGAAACAGCATGTCCTTCTTCCCTTCCCACCTCCACACCTGCCACACGTGGATCAAGATTCCAGCCTCATGGCATCCAGTAAGAATGGAACCACTGAGGCAACACTGGGGACAATTCACCATCCACTCTTGTTCACTCACATGCTTATTTACTTATTGTCTATCTGCAACCTCCCCTGGCCCGTGTCAGTGCCGCGGGGGAGGTCTGGCCTGCTCAGTCCTGTGTTCCAGCCCCACAACAAGTGTGTGCACAAAGATCAACCCCGTCCAGTGAGGAGCTGTCATGAAGCTATAGATCACTAGCCCCACTTTACCAATGAGGAAGCTGAGTTTCACACAATTTACCTTGAGCTCACTTGGCCAGGAATAATGAAACACTGATGATCACAGTAATGGCAGAACGTGTATGAGGTGCTTGCTAATTGCCAAATAAGCCTGTTAACAACCCACACATATGTACTTTATTATCCCATTTTACAGACAAGGAAGCTGATGTCCAATTGGTCATGTGGCTTGTTCAGGATCACTCAGCTAGGAAGTGGTCAAGCTGGGTTTGAATCTAGGCCATCTGTGACCATTCATTACACTCACCTGTGTTGAGGTGTGTGCTCATGTCTGTCCATTCTCTACACCAGGTGCCTTGGTAACTTGTGTTAGTTCTCACTTGCTAGACCTTTCTATTTTGAACAAACACTGAAAAATTATTCCTTTGTCATTCCCACTTAACCTAACAGAAAAGCTCTCCAGTGCCTTGTGCTTCCCTGGTGTCTCAACCTGAACTCAGCCTCTGTGGAGATTAGTTTTCTCTGGCGGGAACACGGGCCCAGCTACCTCAGGTAAGATGCAGATGCAGGTGACTTTTGGCCTGTGAGATCAACTTTTAAGGCTGATGCTCAAATGCCCACACTGACCCTTGTCCTGTGTCCCTCCTGGTACCTACTGCCTTCCCTGACTTTGGGTGAAGACCCACCGAGTGGATTTTCTACCCATCACCTTTCTATTCAGGGTTCAAGGTCAGCAAATAGTCCTTTTAGTATAAGAACTGAGTAATAATGCTTCAGATTAAATGATAAATGGAAGTACTCACACTGACATTTCCTTAACGGCATTTGTATCATGATCATGATCATCATCACCACCACCACCACCATCCCATCACCACCATCATCACCATCATCACCATCATCTTCACCATCATCACTATCATCACCACCATCATCACCATCACCACCATCATCACCATCACCACCACCATCACCATCATCATCATCACCATCATCACCACCACCACCACCATCCCATCACACCATCATCACCATCATCACCATCATCTTCACCATCATCACTATCATCACCACCATCATCACCATCGCCACCATCATCACCATCACCATCACCACCACCATCACCATCATCATCATCACCATCATCACCATCACCACCACCATCACCACCACCATCATCACCACCATCATCACCACCATCATCATCATCACCACCATCACCATCATTACCATCATCACCACCATCACCATCATCACCATCACCACCAAAACCACCACCATCACCATCACCACCATCATCATCATCAGCATCACCACCATAACCACCATCATCAGCATCACCACCATCACCATCACCACGACCCCCGTCATCACCACCATCACCACCACTGTCACCACCATCACCATCATCACTACCATCATCATTACCACCACTGCCACTGTCATCATCTCCAACACTTATAGACTTTTTATTTTGTGCTAGGCACTATTTTAAATACTTCAACAAGTACTCTGACTCACTTAATCCTCACAAAATTCTTATGATGTTAATATTGTCATTAACCCCATTTACAAACAAAGAAATTGAGACACAGAGGTTAGGCAACTTATTCAAGGTCACAGAGCTAGTAGTTGGCAGACCTGGGATTCGAATCCAATTAGTCTGGCTAGAGAATCCCTATAAACAATTGTCAGACCTTACTGTACTTACATATCACCTTGGGAACTTGCTGAAACGTTGATTCTAATTCAGTAGATCGGGATGGTGGGGATGGGGAGGCTTATGACTGCGTTTCTAACAAGCCCGCAGGCTCTGCATCAGGGGACCAGCTTTTGAGTAGCAATTCCCTAAATCATTACTCCATTATGCTCCCTACAAAGTTATCCAAAGTCATATTATTCGAACTATTTTTATCTGAAAACTTCAGATAAAAAGTGAAACTCTTACTTGTGTCTCAACATGAAGTAGTCATGAGCACATTCAGTGCATTGCATCATTCCAGAAGAAGCATGAGGTTGGACAGTTTGTTATGGAGTCAGTTAAGGACAGTTACTTAACATCTTACTGAACTCAGTATTCAGGGGGATGAACACGGGGACTGGCTTTGGTCAAGGTGGTGCCTGCTCTATCACTTGGGTCCCCGAATGACCTCAATGAGCAGAGTTCCCTGCCAACTAGCAGTGGTCACCACAAAACTGGATGAGACATGGATGTTTGCTGTGTTAAGCCATTGACATTTTGGGGTTGTCTGATGATGTACCATAACATAACGCATCCTCACTGAGACACCAGACATTCAAATTCATGCTTTACTCACTCAGCTGTGCCCTTGTTCCTTGTGGATTATCAGATCTTTGTGCAGGAAGAAAACAATCTCCATGTCTCATCAATCTTTAATCCTATAAGTAATTGTTGAGTGATTACTATGGGTGGGCATTGGGCTAGGAACTTGTCCTCAGAGAGTGTATAGCAGAGATAATATGCAAACACAGGTGTCTTGAACTACCATCAGAAAAGAGGCACAAATGAATGTTACAAGAGCCCAAAGATCAGCCCCACCTACCCTCCATCTACACTGGTCTTACTTCTGTTCCCTGTGCATGCTCTGCTCATTCTCCCTTCAGAGACTTTGTACTTAATGTTTTCTCCCCCTGAGAGCCTCTTAATAACTTCCCTTCCTCTTAAATGTCCCACCTCAGCCAGATCTTTCTCTCCATGGTCACTCACCTGGAACTGGGAGGAACCAGAATATGCCCAGCCCGAATTTGTTGAACAAATTCTAAGCCATAGCTTTGAGGGAGTGAGGTTCTATCACTGACTTCGGGGATGATGAGAGATGAAGCATGGAGTTGGGTGGGAAGCTTGGCTGGCTCTGTCGGTAGGGCGTGTGACTTTTGATCTCAGGGCCGTGAGTTCGAACCCTTCACTGGGTATAGAGATTACTTAAAAATAAAATCTTAAAAAAAAAAAAAGAGTGGAGATGGGCAAGACGGGAGGGCAGAGTTTTTGTGGAAGGAAGAACAAGACAGGAACACAGGACAGCCCATAAACAAGTGTAGAAATGGTCACTTCCATTCAGTCTCATCATTGCCAGCCAGAAGAAACAGATTAAATCAACCCCAGAGTCACTGGCACTGAGCTATGGTGGTCCAGCTATTCTATTGATTGCATCCTCTCCACCCCTAAGTCTTTGATTTTGTTTTTTTCAATTTTATAGTCATTACTTGGTAGGAACTAAACTTCAAATTGTTAATAGAGAATAATTCCATTCAAACACATCCAACCACTGTGAGATGCAACCCGGCACGTAAGCGGCAATATTAATCTCCCTTTTAAAACCTCTCCCAGCTGCCCATGATCAGCATCCTAAGCTAAGACATCGCTAATGATTCATGACACTCCTAGCTGCTTTCAAACACCTTTCCCAGGTTCAGACAATCCAGGCAACTCCAGAAGCTTTGCAGCAGACCCACTGCATTGTTCTTGACTCCCCTTAAAACTCTCTGATGGCCTGTTAAAAAAAGATTGAGCTTCAAATGGAAAACTGCCAAAACTGTGTTGTTTTGACAGTTGGAACAATGCAGTGCCAATTCAGTGAATTTATGGGAGGAATAGCTCGGCTCCCTCCCCTGTGCGCCGGCTGCAAATGGTTCTAGAGTCAACAGTGCTCCCTGGTGGCGCTGACCTGCATTTTCTGCAGGCAGAGAGGAAAAGGAGAGAAGCTCTGGGGCTGAGCAAAGTGGTAGACAGACAGATCATTAGAGTCCATAAGTCCAGCCACGTTTCACACAAATGGATGTCTTCCTTCTCAAGAGGCGGGACCGGTCACCACAGCTGTCTTGCCTCTGACTTGTGAGTAGAACGTGTGATGCTTCCCGGCCCATCTTCCGTAGGATTTCAGTAGATGGTGCTTCCCGTAAAGCTGTTGCCCTCATAGAGCTGGGGACACTGGCATTCGGTCTTTGCGGAGAGCTCGAGAGATTAAAGGTTGGGCCAGCCAGAACCAGGAACAAGGCTGGCAGGGGGCACGAAGTGGGACTCTCTCCCTGTGGGACTGCTGCCAAGGCATATGGCGTAAGTCGTGTCGGTGGCCCTCAGATTTACCGATGGAGCTCAGAGGCCATGATTCATCAAGGTTCAAGTAGGGGAGCTGAACCACCATGAACAGGGAACTTAGTTCAGGAATGCGACCTTATATAATCGTGGGAGAAGCTAGAGAAATAAAAATCCAGAAGGGGGAGTTGAAGGATAAGCGAAAGTCAGTAACCAGCGTTCCTGAGTGCTGACGTGATTCAGGGAGAGCTGAGCTATCCACCTTTTCCAGGCGAACAGATTGGACCTTGCAGAAGAACCGGAGGGGCAGGAGTGTCCAGCTTCCAGGGCAGGACGATGCGGGGGGACTGTTCAAAGGGGCCCCAGAAGGGTTCAGCCTCTGCGGTACCTGCTGGATAGACAGGCAGCTTGCAACTCCAGATTCTGAATAAAATACCAAACCAAAAGAGAAGCACACACAAATGACCAAAACAAACTTCCCAAAGGCTCTGAAGAGTGAAGGGAGGCCGGCAGGCAGATTCCAGCAGGGAGCCAACACTTGGAAGAAGGAAGAGGCCTAAAGAAACCTGCCTGTTTCTGTGGCTTTTCCCCCTAAGGACAGGTCACTGTCATTGCTGCTCAGGAACGGTGGATTCTCCTGGAGAACCCCATTCTTTGTGGTCTGAAGAACCAGAGGACAGAGCCTGAAATAATCACAGTCACTGCAAAGTACAGAGGAAGACTCTAACAACAGACAAAACCAGAAAGGAAGATCCCCAAATTCGGGATATAAACTCTGCCCACGTTTTTGGAAAGCCCATGGACCACGTATACATGGAGAATGAAAGAACCAAACTGATCTGAGCTGCAGCCCAAGAGACAGTTTCTTTTAATCTGACCAAGTGGATTGCCAGCCAAAGTTAAAAAGTTAACACTTTTCTGAGGAATGCAACAGAATCCAGAATCTCCACAGAATTCAGAATTCTTACAGAATCTTCTTACAGAAGATAATGTATAAGTATTTGACATCTAAAAGCCAGGAAAATGTGGAAACAGAGCCTAAAACCCCCGCCTTTGGCCATCCCGATCATTTTTCTTAGTGCTCATTCCTGCATTAGATAACTATGTTTGAAATATCTACAATAGCTCCTGTTTTTTGTTCTGCTCCTTTGTTAAAACAAGGGAAGCTAGTAAGTATTTTGCATTCCTATAACTAAGAGAAAGTGATCATAGGATCCAGAGGAAAAACTAGGGGGTGCATACTTTCATATAAAGGACTAATATATGTTTTTAAGCCTCCTAGAGGCAAGTGAACTTCAGTCAAAACCCTGCCTTTTCCATCTCTTCACTGTAAAGGATCTTACTTATTTCCTTTTCTCCATCTTCCCTCCTTCTCATCTCTGCCGAAGGTGAGTACCAAATGTTTTGTTAGACAATGCAGGTTTTATACTCTGCAAAATAGAAACAATCCTTGTTTCATGGAGCCCTAGGTCAGGGACTTAACTGCTCAGCCTCAATTTTTTTTTAATTGCTAAAATAGGGATAATTACACTTACCTTTCAAGTTGGTTGTATTAGTGAGAATGAGAACTCTTTTCAATATGCTAAAGCAGAAGGGATCATTTATTAACTTCCACAAATGAGAAATTCAGGGAGACAGGCAGCTTCAGGTATGGCTGAATCCAGGGTCAAGGAAAGAACCATATATCTAACTTATCGCTATCTGTTCATCTACTGACTTTGTATCTTTCTGTATATTAGGCTCACTCCTCCTAAAAATTACTTAGTCTCCCAGAGCCGCAATGTGCTCATCTATACCATAGAATATTAATAATGCTATCACCATAGATTGGTAGTACGGATTATGACACTGTATGTGTGACCGGCACATAGTAAGTGGTCAAATCTTAATAGTGGTGGCTTATCTTAATACTGTAGTAGTGGTAGTAGGAATTATATTCCAGTAGAGGTATGGATGTTAAGGTAAAGCATGTGTCTATTGCATCAATGACAACATTCATTCAGCCCTTTTAGTGATCCAGTGGAACCTAGAAGCTGCTAATTGTACAGGAGGATAAAGAACACCAATTTAAATCTGAGCATGAGAACTTCACTGGTAGAACAGCTGAATGGCCCAGAGAAGGTGGGGTGACATAGCTCAATTGTTGCCATTGTGCCTGGACAGGGAGACCGAGAGATGCTTCTGGAAGTCTGGATGTGGGCACAGAAAACGGTCAGAAAAGATGATCTGCACCTATATGAGGAGAGAGAAACAAGACTGCCTAGAGGCTTCCAGTGAGGCTGACCACAGAGTCAGATCAGAAGACAGCCCAGAGGCTCCGAGGCTCTGTCTCCCAGTCAGGATGGGGCCTAGAAGCTGTGCTCACCCTCAGTCCCGCGTGGGAGCTTCTGTACGTGTGAACCACACGTGCTCAGAGAAGGGGACGACAGAGTGGCAGCCACGGGGCTTATAGGTGTGTGTTTCACCAGCTCGGCCACCTCGGGAGAGAAGCTCTGTCCCTTTCCTGGTTGCTGAAACCCCAGGCCCAGGCTGCCCCTCATGCTGTGGCTTTGCTCATCTGTTCGTTCTGATCCGATGACTGTGGCCCGTCAGGAGCTAGCCCTGACCAGCTGGCTCTGGGCCATGCCCCCACCCATGAGACTGGAAAATAAGCTCAGCCTCCCGTCAGCCACCCCGAGTGGGAATGAAGGGTGAGTGTTAGCCTAAACAGAAGGAAAAAGAATCCCAGGTGAGCAAAATCCTCATCCAAAGGTGTTTTCTTATGATATGACAGTGGTGCCAATATGTGTGTGTGTGTATGTGTGTGTATTTTGCAAATTAAAAAGATTTTAAATATTCAGCAAACTATAAATTGCAATCAGTAGTGGCTATAATTTCATAGAAGAAAGACTATTCTAAGAGAATAGTCATAGAACGGCGGAAGAAGGCGTAGGCTTGCGGACGTGGGCAGGGCTGTGGGGCAGCACGGTGCAGGCCTAGCTGTCCTGCCGCACGGTGTTTACGCCTCGCGTCCCTGCTGCTACCATGGGATTTCTCTCTTGGGCTCCGTGTGGAGATGGCAGTGTGCACAGCACTGCATTTTGACAGGCTGCCCCTCAGTGGTCAGCACCCAGGAGACCTGCAGGTGTCTTCTTTCATCTAGAGGCATACGGTGATATTTATTACAGCACCACGGTGAGATTTCTCCATTAATAAACTGGGCAGCCTCCTGTGACTTGCAGGACAAGATGAAGGCAGTCACTCATGCTTTCCTTTATTGCAGAAAATGGTTATTAATCACTTCTCCTTCTGCATTTGTCAGCCCACTTGCTCAAATTGGCAGAAACCCACAAAAATGGGAACAAGACTCTTCTGAGTTACCAACCTTAGGAAGAGCAGTGTGGGGCTGGTCTGAGCCTCTGCTGGAACCGAGAGTCCATTCAGTCCTCCCTCTCCCTCCCTTCTCCTCTCACCCACATCTCCCTCAGCAACAGCTATGTTCACTTAGCCCGCCTGTTCTCCAAGAGCCTGGGGCCAGGAGTGCCAATATGGGTTCATATTCTTCCATCATGAATTTAGAAGTCCCAGGGAAGGGGCTTTGATTGGCCCAGTGGGTCAGCGGTACAGCTTTTCCTCAAATCATGTCACCAGAAAAGCCATGTCGCATGAGTGAATGGTATTGGTACCTCGAGCCACTGAGTGGTGTGCGTGAGTGCACCAGCATGTGTGTGCACGTGTTTGCGTGTGTCTGTGCATGGTCTGGAGCATCACTCTCCAAAAGAAGACGGCTGCATTTCCATAAGAGTGAGGAAATGCCAAGGAGCCTATGTGAGCCAGTACCGCGCGCTGGGGATGGGAAGAGAACAGTGCATCACACGTGCTCTTCATCTGGGTATTTCGTATATACCTGGGGGCTGACTGTGCCCGCAGGGGACACATGGAAACGGTGGGGCACTTTGCTAGGCCCAGGGGCTGGAGGCGCCACCTGCCCTGCAAAAGGCAATGGCCCGGGGCCAGGGGACCACCTGCAGTGTGCATGAACGCCTCCCACGGTGAGAACGACCTGCCAGATGCCACTTGTGTCTTGGCTGAGAGGCACAATCTCCCTGGAAGGGGACAGACACATACCCAAGCTGGTGACAAATGCCTCCTCTTCCCAAATTTGAGACCCCAACTGAAATACTTGTCGATAGGTGCAGAATTATCTAAGTGAGCTTTTATCTTGCTCTGCCGATAAAGTGCCTTTGAAAGCACGAAGTCTGTAACCCCTCCGTATGAGACGGTTTATTAGGTCCTTACCACAGAGAAGCAGATGGGGGCGGTGGCTACAGATGAATGGGACTTCTGAGCGCTATAGAAGGGAAGGGACCGGAGAGCTGGAAAGAAAATCCAAGTGCCATGTCGCAGCCCGCACCAGCCCCGGATGGGGTGAGGAGACCACGGAGCGGGAGTAAGACGGCTCCTGATGCCTGGTGGGCATCCCTCCATCCCCTTCTCCTGGGGCTCAGTGTCCCCAGCTGGGCTCTGTCCCTCTGCAGACCCACCCCAGCAGTGGGATCCATGCCCGACCCATTCCCTTAGAGCAGAGCAAGAAATGTCGTCTCCTTGCTCCTGAAATTGCTCATTTAAATTTCAAATGTGCCTGCAAAGTCACTCACAGGACAAATGCCCCTGGGGGTCAGATGCCCCAGCCACCCCAGCCCACAGGCATCCCCACTCCCTGGGACTGGCCAGCACTTGCAGGCTGTCGATGTCCTGGAAAAGCCCACAGAGCCAAACACAGCCCTTGGAATGAATCAGAGCATTTGGTGAAACTTTTTCAAAAGAAAAGCCTTTTTTATTTCCTTACAACTATAAATGTTTGCCTGACATTAGGATAAACTGTTCGGGCTTTGTTTGAGTAAAAATAATGCTGTAAAGGGTGGGAAAGCTGCTGGCTCTTGGAGACCATTGCATTACCTCTCCTCCTCGATGGAGGTGGGGCCTTCTAACTTCTCCTAATGTCCTTGCTTTATACACTTCATTTGATTGTGGCTTAGAAACTCTCTGTGTTGGCTTTTTTTCCTCTTTCTATTAAAACCAAATCCCAGGTCCTCTCTTGTGACCAGGAGCTCCATGAATAAGATGCAGTGTGGGCAAAGGTTAGGTTTGGGTCTCATGCTGCAGGTGACCCACTCCACACTCCTCATAATTCCCTTAAGCATCACTACCCATTGCTCTTCTGCATGAGGATCCTGGATGACTTTTCTTCCTAGGGGTGTAGCGGAGAGTGGAGGTGACATCTTGAATGTGTCACTGTGACAGAGCCAGCCTGGAGACAAGGCTGGCATCCTGGATGGCAGAGTCCAATTAGGGCGAGATGTCACTGACATCAATTAACAAGCCCCGGCTCGGATGCCCTTTTATTAATGAGCTAATAAATTCCAGTGTCACCGAACTCATGTCAGGTGAGCTTTCTGCAGACATACATGGCACAAGGAAGGATGCAGGCCCTTTACCCCTGCACGCTGTTCCTTGCCCTGCCACCAACCTGCAGTGACCTTGAAGTGACATCGCTTGATTTCTTTCGCTGGCATCTGTGAGTGAGACTATCTCACAGACCTTGTGACCCTGTGATATCATTTCCTGTGCTTTAGTCTATTTGGCCTCAAGGACTGGAGAAGTAGATGTTTCCAGCAGCAAGGCCAGCATTGCAATCACCTAGAGGGAGGAAGGGGAAAAGGGTCTCCAGCTCCTGTAGGTGCTGAGCCCTTTCTTCCATTTATTTAATTTTTTTTCAAGATTTTATTTATTTGACACGGAGAGAGAAAGTACATAAGCAGGGGGAGCAGTAGAGGGAGAAACAGACTCCCTGCTGGGCAGGGAGCCCCATATGGGACTCGATCCCAGGACTCTGGGGTCATGACCCGAGTGGAAGGCAGACGCCTAACCGACTGAGCCACCCAGGCGCACCATATTTATTTAATTTTTTAAAAAAGATTTTATTTATTTATTAGAGAGAGTATGCACAAACAGAGGAAGAGGGAAAAGCAGACTCCCCGTGGGGAAGGGAGCCCCATACGGGACTTGATCCCAGGACCCTGAGATCATGACCAGAGCAGAAGGCAGCCGATTAACCAACTCAGCCCCCCAGGAGCCCCTGTGCTGAGCCCTTTCAACAAGAAGACTCACTTAATCCAGCAGAGCAGTCCCACCCGGTATGCTTAATTGTTCCAGTTCATAGTTGATACAACCAAGGCCCAGAGAGGGTTAGTCACTTGCCCAAGATCACACAGCTGGACCCTGACTGCCTGAATCTCAGTGTTACCGAGTCGGGTTCCTGGGCCCACACCAGAAACCAGCCCAGACGCCCCCTTCAACAAAAAGGCACCAGCTAAGGCTTTACTGGGGCCACAGCTCGAGCTGAAGGAAGACACACAGCACGGACAGAGTGGCTAGGCTGGTCTCTCGAAACAGAGGGGACACTTGCTTATGTGGGGAAACCCACAGGTTCCCAGGAGGTCCAATATGCTAATAAGGGGGAGGGTAAAAAGTGCCTCTTCCTGATTGGTCGGAGGGCCTCGTCCTGATTGGTTGGTCGGAGGGCCTCATCCTGACCGGTTGATATTGGCAGGTGCCCTGTTTTCAGCCCCGCTTGGCTATGGCCCATCCTGGCCGCCTCCTGGTTCTCTTTTGTAAGGGACGGGGTTTAACAGTAACATCCAGCAGACACTGCCCCAGCTGGGCAGCATTTTCCACGTGGGGCTTGTTCCCTTGGTCCCTAACTATCTCACCAGCGCCTGTGATTTTGCTGGTTCCCTCCGCCGCGGGGGGGAGGAATCGCCCTCTCTCAGACCTCCTTGGGAGAACGTTTCACACAGCACACATTTTCAGATTTAATTGCACTGTTGTACTGTTTTCCCAAATCTGGACGCCACCATCAAAGCAAGATGTTTGGGGTGAACAGAGAATTAGACCAGCGGAGACTTCAGCCTCTGGCCAGGCTCCCTCCGACTGCCGTGTCAAGCTCGTATTCTGCAGGAAGCCCACCGCGTCACTGCGCCTGAAGTTGGCCACCAGCGAAGTTGGCCACAGCTTCCACCGGCTCCTTTCTCAGAGATTTCTCATCGGCACTGGATTCAATTACGTCGTTCAGCAGTCCGGCCAGCGTGGCCAGACAACACAATTCATAAGCCAGAGGAGTTCAACTCATGGTTCTGATAATTTGATCAGGTGAACAAAAGATATTTTATTGCTGTTTTTGGAACTGGGCTTCCTTGCCTGTTGCTTTCTCATAACTGAAAAGGGTCCTTTCGTGGAAGCGCTCAAGCAGTTATAGGTGTGGGTTTAACCTGCCTGGATCTTAGATTCAATCTCATTTTATTTTCTCAATTCCCATGAATAATGACTAAAACACCTTGCAACAAATCTAGACAAGATCACCTGGAAATCATGATGGCCCCCGAAGACGGCTAATCACATACTCTGCTCCAGGGGCTCATCTTGGGGCTACGGGATCTTTGGTAGCGTCTGTTCTCGTAGGTAGAGAAGAGCAACTCAAGAACTCCCAATTGCTCAGAAGCCATTTCCCCTGACACCGCAGGACAGAGCAGGTGCTTGATGTAGGAGGGCACGGGCTTTGGTCAAGACCAAAGATTCCTATTTTATTACACAAACAAACCCAAAAGTGAAAGTGCTTGCTCCAATGAAAAGAGAAGTTCTTTTCGAGCCAGTATGCTGAGGCTGCTTTATGAAATAAAGATCAGATCAAGCTCTGTTTTACTCAGCTAGTTCAGGAGCATGGGAGAATTACATTACCTGTCTGACCTCATTAGGCTCCTTGCTAGCAAATGGATAGAACACGATGATGCAATTTGCTCTGTGAGGTGGTACTCTGAATCAGATGTGCAATGGCAGAGTAGGTGAGGAGAGCAGAGCATGAGGCTGGAACGTGGGCTGGACTCCAGTCTCAGCAGCTGGAGAAGGAGAGTCTTCTTTCTTCTCCTGGCTATGTGCACCATAGCTGAGAATGCTGGAGCCCGGGAGGAATGAAGAAGCAGGTCTGGAAGCTGCTATCTCCACCTACTCCACCCCTGCTCCAGAAAACACGTGTGAGCTTGGGATGGTGAAGGTCACCTATGGAAAGCAGAGAGGGCCAGGCCTGGTGTATCAGACAGGATGGTATCTGAGGGGAGTAACATAACACTTACCTAATTGCAGCTTCAGAGAATGAGTTTATTTGAAGTGTTTTATAAGAAGTAGAGATTCCAGGGCGCCTGGGTGGCTCAGTCGGTTAAGCGACTGCCTTCGGCTCAGGTCATGATCCTGGAGTCCCGGGATCGAGTCCCGCATCGGGCTCCCTGCTCAGCAGGGAGTCTGCCTCTTCCTCTGACCCTCCCCCCTCTCATGTTCTCTCTCTCTCTCTCATTCACTCTCTCAAATAAATAAATTAATTAATTTAAAAAAAAAAAGAAGTAGAGATTCCAGACTGCATGGTGGCTTGATTTTGTCTCGGAGACCCGGTTCTATATTTGGCCACCATCATTAGCACTTGGCTGCTTCATGGTTGCAAAATGGCTGCCGTGCCTCCAGGTTTCATGTCTGCATTCTAGGTGGGAGGAAGGAGGAAGGAAAAAACAGCAGAAGGCCTTCTGTGGTGGGCAGCATTCTGAGATGATCCCCCAAGATTTTCTGCCCCAATCCCAGATACTGTCAGTGCGGTATCTGCCTGGGATTGTATTTACAGGGTAAATGGAATTCTGCAGAAGTAAGCAACGTTACTAGTCATTTGGCATTAATCAAAAGGAATTTATCTTGGTGGGCCTCATCTGATCAAATGTGGGCCATCTCTAGGGGCTGAGAGTGGGTGGCCCCTGGAGGAGACCCCAGTCCCCCAACCACACAGGACTGGATTCCAGTGAACTGAATGAACTTGGAAGCAGGTAATTCTCTGGAGCCTCCAGGTAAGAATCCAGCCTGACTGACAGCTTGATCTCAGCCCTGTGGGGCCGTCAGTACTGAGCCCAGTGGAGCCCGTTTGTCACCTCCAGACCCAGGAGCCAGCACTGGTGTGGTTTTAAGCTGCTGTGTTTGTGGTATTTGTTGTGGCTGCAATCGAAAATACACCTTCCTGGGGCGCCTGGGGGGCTCAGTCATTAAGCATCTGCCTTCGGCTCGGGTCATGATCCGGGAGTCCCAGCATAGAGTCCTGCACTGGGCTCCCTGCTCAGCGGGGAGTCTGCTTCTCCCTCTGACCCTCCCCCACCTCATGCTCTCTCTCTCTCTCTCATTCTCTCTCTCACTCTCTCAAATAGATAAATAAAAATCCTAAAAAAAAAAAGAAAGAAAGAAAATACACCTTCCTGTGAGGGCTGGACTTTCATCTGGGTAGGGAGGCCCTTGCTAGCAGACTCTGGGTCCCAGGCCCACCAGTGAATACATTTGGGGGAGAGGCCACGTGATGTCCCAATGGGCTTCCTTTATTAGACTTTGCACAACCAGGGAGATAGGAGGGACATGGGTGTTTGTTCAGCCCTCTGCCTGGCATGCCGAGGACTGGGCTCTACTTTGCAGGTCTGGCTTCTGAGAGGGTGTGGGAAGGAGGGGGTCCCAGAGCAGTCCCAGGTGAAAGAGAAAGGAAGAGGAATTCGCCCTATCCCCCACCTCCCACTGGGCAAATGCTCACCCTGTGCATGTGAAGCCTCACACTTCTGGGTGTGCATGTGTGCACGCAGGGGGGTCCTCACTCCTGATCTGGTTCCCAGGGGCAGCAGGTGTGGCCCCTGCTAGAGGTGTCCCAGGTGGTGAGCAGGTGGCACCTCCAGACGAGGTAGGTCAGCTTCCACCCACGAGATGTCAGGCAGGTATCCCACGGAGCTGGGCTGGGATGGAAAATTCCAGATGTGTGCTGGTGGAGTGGTTTGTCCCCAAAGACGGGGCAAGACCAGTGCCTGGGGGGAGGAGAGAGAGGTGGTGGTTGACAGAGGCTGGAAGGGAAAGAAGAAAGGTTCTGGGCAGGGCTCCCAGGAGGAGGGAGGACAGGTAGTAACTCAGGGGCAGCCCAGCAGGGGCTGAGTGCGGGCCCCCTGCCTATAGCCTGGCCTCCTGCAGGTGTCGCCCCAGCCAGACACAAGCAAACACGGGGAACAGAGGCGCAGGGTTTGGGCCACGGGGGGGTGTCGGGGGTGGGAAGAGAAAAACCTCACCCTCTGATGGAGGCAGACATTCTGCCTGAGCCTGGACGGGGGTGGCCAGGCCTCCACGCTCCCCTCCACGGCCCCGGGGGGCAGTGTCCCCCCTGCTCCCGGCAATGGTGATGTCAGTTACCATGGTTATTTCACAAGGCTGTTTTGAAGACCACATTGAAAAAGAAACATCAAAGTCCATAGAAAAGTTTCAAGTGCTGTTCAAACAGAATGTCTCTGGTAAGGAAACACTTTTCAGAACGTTGTTGCTTTTCCATAAGGATTGCAGTAGTTACAGGGCTGGGGTCACAGAGAGGACCTGACCCTGGCGGACCCGCGGCTTGGGAGGCCCCTCAGGCTCCCGTCCTTGGGATGGGGCTCTGCCTGCAGTTCTCACGGTGGGAGCAGGTTTCCAGCCACAGCCTTGAGGGGCATGTGGTGCAGAGACCCGCTGAGGCCTCCCCGTGAACCCCAACATGCTGGCGGGCGGGCTGAGAGCCTCCCGCCCAAGACCAGCCTGAAATGAAGTTCCCCTGCTTGTGAAACCTGCCGCCTGCCCGTCTGCAGGGTTCTGTCTCCTTCCTCCACCTCCACCTGCCCTCCGGGAGGATTTCCCCCAGAGGCTCCTGAGGTCCCAAACCCACACAGAGTGGGCATTGGAAAGTCATGCCCAAGGGATGAACATAAAAAAAAAAATAATAAAAACCAAAAACCACTCGCCTAATTAAAAGCAACCATTGATTAGCCTTAAAACGGGTTATTTCCTCAAATACATCAAAGAGCTATCTGCCACTGTGAGGAGTTTTCGTAGGAAACCCTCTGGTTGTACAATGAACAAAGGGTCGAAGTTGAGTTCCCGCAGGTTGGGGAAGGAATCTTAACTGGACGAAAACCGTCATTACTGACAAGGTCAAAACTTGCATCATTTTTTAGGATAGATCAGCTATCAGCTGTGGTGTGGCGGGGAGTCCAGAAGGTGCAGAACGATGCTGGGAATTCGGGCAGGCGGTTGAACATTTCTGAGACCAGTAAGAACCTCAAATACAACCGAAATCAAACCGTTAACTTCCCAGCCGGACTGCAACTTTGTACCCTGTGCACCGGCAAGTGAAAATTAACCCACAGCAAAGCCTATTTGGCAAGTCTTAAATCTTAGAGATGGCATGGCAGGTGTTAAATTGTGTTCCCTTGTCCCATAATGCTAGGACTGTGGTCATCTACTTGAATATAAGCCCCTTGAAGGAAGGGACTGTGCCTGTCTCGTTCATTGTTATATTCCTAGGACTTAACAGCGTTTGGTCGGACTTACGTGCTCAGTAAGGCCTTGTAAGTAAGACGTTAATACAGCGGTCTCTGAAAAAAAATAAATAAATAAATAAAGCGGTCTCTGCCTCGGAGCCTGGGAAAGCAGATCGAGAGAGACCCGCTATGCTGACTCAAATGGAGCCAGCATCGGACAGTAGGGAGAGGTGGGGACTGTGGCAAATTGTCGCGCACCATCTGGGTTAAAAGGCGGGCCTTTTATTCGACGCTGGCCCATTGTTGCCATGCGGGAATGAGGCCCAGTGTAAGGGCCTGAGTTTTATGAAGCTGACTGAGATTTTGGAAATGGTCCTGATGTGTAATTGTTGGCCGCTAAGTTAATTTCTTTCAAATGTGAACTATTTAAATTTTTTTAAAAGATTTTTATTTATTTATTCATTTGAGAGAGAAAGGGAGAGAGAGAGAGAAAGAGAGAAGCAGACTCCCCGCCGAGCAGGGAGCCCGATGCAGGGCTCCATCCCAGGACGCTGAGATCATGACCTGAGCCGAAGGCAGACGCTTAACCGACTGAGCCACCCAGGCTCATTTTTTTAAAAATGTGAACCATTAAAAAAAAAAGAAAAAAGAAAGAAACGTGCTCTCACAGCTCTGCAGGCCACAAGCCCCAAGTCAGAGCTGTCAGTAAGACCATGCTCCACGGAGGAGGATCCTTCCTGCCTCATCCAGCTTCTGGCGGCCCGAGAGTTCCTTGGTCATCGACACATCTCTCCGGTCTCTCCCTTTGTCTTCATGGGGCCACCTCCCCTGTGTCCTCTTCTGTCTCTGATACGGACGCTTTCACAGGGTTTAGGGCCCACCCCAAGCCGCTATGAGCTCATCCCCAACCTTCCATTAATTATATCTGCAAAGACCCTGTTGCCAAATAAGGCCATGTTCTGAGGTTTCAGGTGGGCATGCGGTTTGGGGGGCATAATTCAACCCACCAGAGGATCCGAAGGCAGGGTTAGGGGATGGGGAGGGACATGATTTATCCTATCTTTTTTCCCTGGTCACACAGATAAAAGGCCATGAGATAGGAGGTGTGGTAGACAGATGTGGCCCAGCCAGGAAGACCTAGCCGGGAGGGGTAATGCTGGGCCTGCTACCATCTCTCATTCCCACAGCCAGACCCTCTGCATGCAGAGGGCAGGGAACCCATCAGTGCATCCTCCTTGGGCACAGAGCGGAGAGGACCGGTGGGGACAATGGAAGACACCTGCTCACCCTCCCCATTCAGAATCAGTTGAGAGGTAGAAACAGGAGCCAAACAGATGGAGAAAAATCTCTGTGCTCTGTTACTGGAAGGATGCACCAGACCTGAGGCCAGACTCAGGTTCTCCCCTTTCCTCCTGCAGAAACCACGCTACCTGGGATGCAGCAGACAGAAGGGGAGGGCACGGGGCTCTGAAGAAGAGTGGGCCAGGGCTGAGCTCCATCGCTCTGTTCCTATGGTCGGCCTCACCCATCAGAAAAGTCACTCTCTCGGTGGACAGGAGTCAGTGAGGGGCAGGGAACAAAGTGCTGGTTAGCTCCCAGCCCTCCTGGTGTGTGGGGCCTGAGAGGGACCTTCACATCCCCTCCGTAGAAAGGGGAGTGGTCAAGGGTAAGCAGCCTCCCTGTTAAGGCAAAAGCCGTAAATTGTATATAGTAGGAGTTGGCGACTCCAGCCCACGGGCCAAACCCTTTCAATTGCTGTCTAAATACAGTGTAAAGAGCAGAGGTGGTGGGATATTAATTTATGAAAGGCTCTCTGGAGATCAGGCGGGGATCTCCAGAGGGGCCAGGAGAGTACCCCCTCCCACCCTTGCCCTGGGCTCAAAAGAGAGGACCCTCATTATTTAAATGGTCTTCTCTCTCTCTCTCTCTCTCCCTCTTAGTAGAGAGGATATAGTCAAATTCGTGCAAGCTAAATGTGCATCTGATGTAAATCTACTTTTTGTTAAAACTTTGTGAAATTCCACTGAAAGAAAACAGTAAAGATAGCCATTCGGAAAGTATGAGTGAGTCCAGGATGAATGAGGAAGAAAACCAACACTGATCATGCAGAAGGGAGGGGAGGGCCTGGTTCCTGACACACCCTGGGCCTGCCCACCTCCCCGCTCCCCGTGAGCACACGAACCTCTGCTTTACGTCATCGCGGGTGGATCGATCCCTCCCTTGGGGTCGAACAGAAAGAGATAAATTCTCATCATGTGCCCCACTTGAATACCTATCTATAAAGCGATATTAAATACGAATATCAGTAAAGATACACAGAGAAACATCAGAAAGGTAAAAGATAATAAAAGTGGCACGTGGCTGGAGTGTGTGTGTTTTTTTTTCTCTTTAATCTCTCCTCCAAATTCTTCATATTGAACATATATTTATTCTATAATCCAAAATAGAGAAAGAAAATGAATTGTATTTAATTCAACATCATTTGTCAACCTATAAAGCTAGCTGCTTCCCTGAGAGATCTGCCCTTCATGGTGGGTATTTTGAGGGTGGTCCTGCCTTCTCCTTGGAAGCCGCCTCTCCTGAGAGCTGCAGGGGATGAAACTAGGCTCTAGGGACGATTTAATAAGTGAGGGAGAGGGTCAACCCCACTTCCCTGAAATTTCCGGAAGAATTCGAATGGGCTGATGGATGTGCTGGTGCATTGGAAATGGAAATGGTTAACCATTTGGCATATTTTTTTTCTTTTATTTTCCAAACTGATGCACTCAAATTTGGTTGTTTCCAAAATCTGCAATTATTCCCCGCCTGGCTGTGATAGAGACTGAGAAATTCAGCCCAAATGATCCTGCGTGAGGAATTCGAGGAGCAGCCTGGCAGGGTAAGGACTTGGCTGGGCCAGTCCTGGACATCCCTTGCTTGGAAGATGGTCACGGGTCTTTCCCTACAGAAGGGTCTGAAGGATACAATCATTTTATTTTTTTCTTATTTTTTTATTTTTAATAATTTTTTATTATTATGTTAATCCCCATACATTACATCATTAGTTTTTGATGTAGTGTTCCATGATTCATTCTTTGTGCCTAACACCCAGTGCTCCA